>NC_134568.1:30061979-30361979 GCF_050947875.1 Dermacentor variabilis
GGAGCGTCACATGAAGCCTTACTCGTAGCCGCAGGAGCAGTGATTCCCGTCACACACGCCGTTACCCTGAACCACCGTGCCCTGAACTTACCTCAGCGGCTGACGTCGCGGGCGAGCATAGCCCTCCCCACATCACGCCACCCTGCTCCCTTTCCCTCGAAAGCGCAGATGAGATCGCCCACGCGGCTGCAGTTGCTGTGCTGGCCACTAAGCGCACGCGCAGGCCCCCATCTCTCCTCCGCTTCTCCTCCACTTTCCTCCTTGCGTGCTCTTCTTTCATCTAACGCTGCGCTCCGCGTTCACTCGGTGACGAGTTATAACGCCGCCGACGCTCAACGCAGGAACGGGGCGGAGCTGCGCTTTAAAAGTATTAAACGGAAGCTCCATAGGAGCCACTACCTCACCCAAACATCTAGACCAGAATACCAGTGAGCTGGCAGTCTTCGAGACAACGCCGACGCATAAGCGCTTTTCTCCGCGTACCGAGGTGAAGCGACAATCTGAGCGTGTGCTTTCTTTATTCAAGTTTGTTTCGTTGTATGTCACTACATACACCATGACGGGAATTTCGAATCTTTAAGACAGACACACCTCGGTATGGCAGAAAAAGGAAACTGAACTAAATGTTCCTAATTATTTGGCATAAATACGTCAAGCGGCATGCCCTTACAAACTAGTTTGTGTGTCGCGAAGAGATTTATAGAAAACATGGTAGCCAAGCAACGCTTTTGACGCCGGTCTATTTTCAATAAAACGTTAGTTTTGCTTGTCATTACAGTTCATTGCTAATAACTATACAAATTCACAGTCGAGACAAACTTCATGTTGGGAATAATATCAAGGAAGAGCGATGGATCTTCTACTTTATATTTCCGATATGAAAACTAGCACACAAACTGAAGCTAGCAAACACACGCAAATAATGAAGACTGAACACTACCGTCACATATATTCGACCTTCATTATTGTGGGCAAGTGTTTTTGCGTACGGGCCGTGTCTGTCCAGTGGCTTTCATCACGTATCACGCTCTCAGTGTAAAGGACACATCTTCTGTTTAATGGATTTGCCACAGTGAAAAGCCAACACCAAGTTTTTGGATGATGAAAAGTATGTGGCCGACATAGTGCGCATTCCACACAGAGTTGAAAACGTAGGCAACTAAATTCGCCACAGCATTTTACCGGCGTCATTGTTCTGCAGACTTCGCTGCAACAACGACGCAGATCTGCGTTGAGCGGGAGATGCAAATTTCGTTCAGTGCCCGTGGTGCCGTAACTATTGTCAACATCCACCCGCTATGAGCAAGGTTTCTGGCCTACAATCACCCTGTCATCCATATGACAATTTCTTTCCTCCTGAACTATGCGTGTGTTTGCGAGAGGTTGGGGAGAGGGGGCAGGCAGTTAGGAGGGAGGTGCAGGGTCTAAAAGTCAGGAACAACTGAGAATAGTCTAGCCACTTCAGTATTTAGCGAAACTTGGCAATGTGCTAGTCGATAAATGGAGCTTGCGCTAAAATAGTGCCATTTTGTACCACACTGCGCTTGCAGGATGCCGCTACACAATGCAGTCCCCAAAGCAAAGGTAGAAATACGCAGGCGCACTTTGTATATGCCGACTGCCTACGGCTTTCAGCAGCTTTAAAACGAATGGATAAGTAATTCCATCACTTTTCCTGTACGATTCAAGTGGATAAAGATAACTGAAGAATGAGATGAATAGTCTTGCCTGAACTACGACTTTTGCTCTCCTCCTGCTAGAAAATAATAAATGTGCGCAAAAGAAAGAAAGAAAGACAGACAGAAAGAAAGAAAGAAAGTGGACTAGGAAAACAATAATCCAACAAAGCAAGCTATTAAGGTAGTCGATCGCCACTGGTTTCAGCGGTGCCCTGCCACGTTACCAGAATAATTTTCATAACCGGCGTCATGAACGACAACGACAGGAAAGGGTAGCAAGGAGCAAAGCTAACTTTGGGTGATGTGTGGTGAAAACTTTCCTGGCGTGTCATTTTTTTTTTTTCATGGTCATGGCATTCGCTAGGAATTTGTTAGTAAGCCAAACTAACATTAAAAAGCCACGTACGAACCAAATAGAGACCGTAATTTAAATCAAAAAGTTGTTAACTGTCCAGTATGTGGTGTCGTTACTCGGAAACACTGATCCTGGTATGGCTTATTGGGCGGCTAGGGGCACTCATCTTCGTAAACATTATGTACTCGGCATCTGTACGCAGTAGTGCACGCTTACAATTGCGCGCCGCACTCGCACTTAACATACAATTGCAGTACGGTCGCTAGCTGGGCAAGTCGGTACAAGGGCATATTTGCTTACAGCGCGAACGAACCAACAAGGACAAAGAAGAAAGACGTAACACGAGCTCTGCAACAAGGCACACTTCTTTTAATTGCTCACCGTCGCTTCTTCAATGCACGATCCCTGTGTCATTAGAATGCGCTTCTCAGAGATAAGAAAGTTCGCTAACATACTTCTTGAAACAGAAGCTACTAATCGAATTGTCTCGCGATGCTCTCTTGCTTTGTTCCACATCAATTAGCATCAGCAGGCCGGCGTCGTAGACTCTATATGGTCAACATGCCGGTATGATCGGCAATTACTTGCTGGTTCCTACCAAACCAGAATGCGAGCGTCTCCCGTCTATCTTGATACAGCCGCTGTGCTTGTCATCTAAAGTTCTGTACAGTTTTGTATCACTTTACAGGCAACACTTAAAGCTTAGCCGAAGCACCTATTGCAGATGTTGTGCAAGTGCGTGTAAACTAATTGATCTTTATTAATTACCTTCACACGTATCCTTATTATATCAGCCTTCTTTCTTGCTTTTGCTTTTCGTATAATACAAGAAATGATGACATTAGATTGCCTCTAACAGTAATAAAATATTCCCTTTATGGGGGGGGGGGGGTGAATCGCATACTGTACTTTTGTCCGCTCTTCTACAAGTGCAAGACCACGGTCCCTTCGAAATTTTCACGTTTGGTGAGAGCTGCATACGTCATCGCAGCTAAGTCAACGTCATAGCGCTACCATTTTTCGATAGGTTCCAAGCCCACCGCGTGTGCATCGCCACTACTGCTGCTGCTCGACCGTATACTTATGGGACGCTCGCTATTTATCTTGCGTGGAACGAACTGACGTGTTGCGCGGCGAAAGAAGGAATTCTCCTCATCTTCGGAAGGCCCTGAATGCTGGTTGTACAATGTTCTACGCTATTCGACGACATGAGCAAGAGACAGTCACAAGGGCACGGTTCCTAGCGGGAAACATTGGAAATATACAGTGTGTGCGAGCTACGGTACTTTCAAAATTCTGGTACTGGGTACTGAACTTTCTAGCGATAAAACCTTCCTCTTCCGATGCCATGGAATCGCCCCTTCAGCAATGATTTATGACTGTCAATGAAAGTGTCAAAGTTACGTACTTCATTCCGAGACGCCGTTGACTCCGTTGAAAGAAAGCCACGGTGGTAGGATAATACTTCGCGCACTTCCAATTGAACGTCGTAATCAGTGTTTGATTAAATGTCGATTTAGTGCCAGGTAATTAACGTCGGCTTCTTTTTTTTTCGCATAAAAAACAATTAAACTATGGCATCAAAGAAGATGCGCAAAGTAATTGTTGGTTGCGGGAATTACTAGGCATGAAAAACTATTCCGTCGCGACTGATGACGAAACGCGGCGCGTCAAACATGCCCTAAAGAAGTGCCTTCAGTAAAGGGGCTGTGTGCAACAATACTCTGCAAAATGAAGCAAAATGAAGCAACGTTCGGTAAGTCGAGCGTTCTATTGACCCTATGATAAATATTCGGTTTTTTTTTCCTTGTTGCCACATGACACAATTGCCGAAAACAAGTCGGCGCACTAATGTTTGCGCTGGGACGAGAGGTCACAGCGAATCGGGAAGAAACAACAGAAAAACTACACATATATTGCGCCGAGATGATCTTGCAATATATGATATGGGAAGAACTTCCCTAACAAGAGGCCCAAAGAGCGAGCGCAGTTTTCTTGCTTCCTTACAATTTATAGCTCGCTCCTAATAAATTCATATATCGAATATCAATTGAGCATACTTAGTGTTGCAGACATAGTAGGCTTAGTAACCCATGCCTGACGCCGGGCCACCCTTTAGTTTTCCTTTTCCGTTTATTTTAAGGGATTACCAGGCTTGGGCAACAAACCCGAGCGTAGATCATATGGTTACGATCGCGTATAAAAAATATTGCACCTATATGTACGCCGCGATAGCAGCTGAAAATTTAAACGAAAGCCCAAGCGATCCAGCAGTCAGCCTTTCGACAGAAAAGAGGACACTACAGGTCTCACCTACGACATTACCAGGTGCCGCGTGCATAAACCATCACCGGAAGTGCGCCGCGCAGCAAGAAAGTGAGAGAGAGGCAGATGAGACAAGTTCCCTCCCCTCCAACACCGGAGAAGACAGGGTAAGAATATCACTTGAGACCCGCCGTGGTTGCTCAGTGGCTATGGTGTTGGGCTGCTGAGCACAAGGTCGCGGGATCGAATCCCGGCCACGGCGGCCGCATTTCGATGGGGGCGAAATGCGAAAACACCCGTGTGCCTAGATTTAGGTGCACGTTAAAGAACCCCAGGTGGTCAAAATTTCCGGAGTCCTCCACTACGGCGTGCCTCATAATCAGAAAGTGGTTTTGGCACGTAAAACCCCAAATATTATTATTATTATATCACTTGAGGGCACTCTTTGAGACAGTGCAGCGACAAATCTAGGTCTTAGGTATAGCAAAGAGAAATCGGAAATTATGATATTTAAGGAAACGAGTAAGGACGTGGTTTCGATTCAAAATCAAGCCCCATGCCCATAGGGAAGCAATGTAATTCACCTGTGCGTATGTGTAAACGAAGGAAACACCAACTCAAGTGTCTGCCAAAATAATCTAAAAATGAAAGGGAAGCGGAATACAGCAATAATGAAACATAGATCACTTTGGAGAGACAGTAAACATGGACTGGTGGGAGGAATCTAGCAAAGGACGCAGGGGTAATGGTGCCAATGCTAACTTTTGCAAACGCCACTCTGTGCTTAAAATCGGACATATTGTCTGGGTTGGAAGGTAACCAAAGATCCATTGTTAACCAATAAGGCAGTGCAGAGCGACATGGGTGGCGGCTCTTTTGAAGACAGACAATCGCAGCGGAAAATTAGGTTTGGAGAATCAGCAGCATTGATGAAAATAAATGGGTGACAAAAGTGCGCAAATATCTGTACCTCAAAAGCGTGGACGTAGAATTGAGGAAGATGCCAAGAAAGTTGGCAATCAAGTACAGGGTAACTGACAGTGTAAACAGACAACCATGAATCATCAACAAAAATATGAGAGCAATAGAGGCAGCACATTGAATTAAAGGATGGAAACAAAAAAGATAATCGAGATTTACAAGAATGGCCAGAAAGAAAGTACAAGAAAAAACCTGTACGATCGCACCGTGGTAATGCCTTGCTATTTAGGCACGATGTGGTTGCGTAAGGACATTACATTATGAGGTTTTACGTGCCAAAACCCTAATCTGTTTATGAAGCACGCCGTAGTGGGCAAGTCCGGAAACTTGGACCGTCTGGTGTTCTTTAACGTGCACCTAAATGTAAGTACACGAGTCCTTTTGCATTTCGCCGCCATTTAAATGCGGCCGTCGGGGCCTGGATTCGATCCTACGACCTGGTGCATAGCAGTCCAACACCATAGCCACTGAGAAAGCACGGTGGGTACAAAAACGTACTAGAGGAAATGTTTGCAACAGGATGAGACGTGTGTCTGCGGCAGCAAAACACCGGATACAACTCAGCACATCCTAATCGATTGCGAATGAGCATCCACACAGCATGACCCGCAGGAAACGTTTACATTCCACAAGCGAGGTATTGAAAACGGATGGAAGCATGAACTGGTCAGGATCAAGATAAGCAAGAAACGTACGTTTAGAGTATATTTGGGGAAAAAAGCAGCGAAGCGGTTGATAAGACCAGATCCGTTACAGGCAGGCGCAAGCTAGGTATAGATTTTGAGGTTTTTAGCACACGAAAAATGAACGAGAGACAGAGGTATGACGCGGACACAGCGCTGTGTCCGCGTCGTACCTCTGTCTCTCGTCCTTTTTTCGTGCGCTAAATACCTAAACGTTATGGAATACCAACATGCCCAAACCTACGCTCTTTCTAGGTACAGATGTTTTAAGGAAGGCAGGAAATATTAAGGAGACGCAGAAAAAATGCTAGACTGATAAATGTGTACAGATCACCTGATTAGCTGAAGCAGGCTAGGTGACTACTTGTCACAGCCCCGTTCCGAAAGGGTCGCCAATAAATCATCATCATCATTCGAGAAAGAATATCCATCGGGAGTGTATAGCTTGCCTCCTTGCATCATCACCTCGAACGTTTTATTTGCTGCGGTATCCGCTATTACGAAATTATTTTGAAAAGCACTTACAATAAAATGCCACCCACCTTTCACCCTCCTCCTCACTTGCACAGACTAAGCAATTTCCAGCATATAACAAGAAGATTGCGACGAGACGTAGTGAGGAACGCTTAAAGTGAAAATGGTAAGGATACAAAATATTTACGGCCGAAAAAAAAAGAGAGAGAATTCAGCTTGTATGCACGTAGAATGCATAGTTCATCGTCACACTCTACGTCGTCCGAAGTGGAGCACGGGGCTCGGCATTTGCGCACGCGGGCCTTGCACCGCGCGTGTTGCTCAGTATCGGAATCCCGCGCTGGGCAGCTTCACGACGAACGACTCCGGCCCACGCTTGGCAGCGCGGGGCCGGCTAGGCCCTAGTCACTGCGGGAAGACCATTCGTAGCAGGAACAGGGACCGCTGGAGTTGCTGGTTGCTTACGAAGTGCAACACGGGACCAAGCGTGTACTGCGGATAAGAGAGGAGAAGTGCTTGATAAGAGAAACCGATTTAAGGCTCGCAGCACCGTTACACATAGGTGACTAGCACTGATATCGGCGCCGCCATGTGACAAGCAGAAAACAGCTCTTTTTGCCTAATTTCGCTACCACCATTAAAAACGGTGTAGTTAAAAGCTTTGAATGATTTTATGGCATGGGATCTGGGACATAATGAACAAGGCATTTATAGTAAGAGTGACTCGAAAGAAGCACCAACGAGGCGGCTGTCTTCTTTATGCAATTTGCTTTTCTCCAACTACGATGCGTTGGATACAACCGCGCCCCGAGCAATAGCACGCACGCTAGTTACACCAAGCATTGCCTATTTCGAATTAGGCGTGTATTCCCGCCAAAATATTCGTGCGGCCTTGACGACAAGAATGTATACAGCCTACTACTCGACTGTCCCCTACACACTACACATGTATAGCGCATTAAACAAGAACTGCGCTTAATTTACTCACATGGGCTTTCTTTCACTTTCCAAGGTCTTCGGCCTATGGCTATCAAGTGCACAACAAAGCCACGTAAGAACTTCAACGCTTCTTTGGGGACGCCGGCATTTGTGGCGATTATTGGCTCTAATGCGTCCTGTGTAATTACGTCTCATTCGTGCATCTGAAGCCTATGCGCACCTGTCATCCACGGACTTTGTTTCAATTGGAAGTTTTTTCAACATCATCATCATCATCATCATCATCATCATCATCATCATCATCAGCCTGGTTACGCCCACTGCAGGGCAAAGGCCTCTCCCACGCTTCTCCAACAACCCCGCTCATGTACTAATTGTGGCCATGTCGTCCCTGCAAACTTCTTAATCTCATCCGCCCACCTAACTTTCTGCCGCCCCCTGCTACGCTTCCCTTCCCTTGGAATCCAGTCCGTAACCCTTAATGACCATCGGTTATCTTCGCTCCTCATTACATGTCCTGCCCGTGCCCCCCCCCCCTTTCTTTTTCTTGATTTCAACTAAGATGTCATTAGCTCGTGTTTGTTCCCTCACCCAATCTGCTCTTTTCTTATCCCTCAACGTTACACCTACCATTCTTCTTTCCATAGCTCGTTGCGTCGTCCTCAATTTAAGGAGAACCCTTTTCGTAAGCCTCCAGGTTTCTGCCCCGTACGTGAGTGCTGGTAAGAGACAGCTGTTATAAACTTTTCTCTTAGGGGATAATGGCACCTGATAATGATGATAATGATAATGGATAATGATCTGAGAATGCCTGCCAAATGCACCCCAGCCCATTCTTATTCTTCTGATTATTTCACTCTCATGATCCGGATCCGCTGTCACTATCTGTCCTAAGTAGATGTATTCCCTTACCACTCCCAGTGCCTCACTACCTATCGTAAACTGCTGTTCTCTTCCGAGACTGTTAAACATTACTTTAGTTTTCTGCAGATTAATTTTTAGACCCACCCTTCGGCTTTGCCTCACCAGGTCAGTGAGCATGCACTGCAGTTGGTCCCCTGAGTTACTAAGCAAGGCAATATCATCAGCGAATCGCAAGTTACTAAGGTATTCTAAGTTACTAAGTTACTAAAGTTTTTTAATTAGAAGTTATTTCGTTTTAAGCATTACCTTATGCTGAATTCTAACTTTTTGTTTTAGCGGTAAAGGGTAGCCATTGCCGACGGCTACTCCTGTGTTAATTTTTAAAAGGAAAATAAAACATAGCTCAATAAAGCAGAGTAAAACCGGCCGAAACTCATTTTATGTTGCTTTTTAGCGTCTCTCTAAACGCGGTTGGGACACATAATGATAGAAATGTGACGTGAGAACCACAGCCAGTTTGAACGTGTAAAGAGGTTTCGTATAAGCAAGCGGTGCCAAACAGACCCTATTTACTATGTTGCTTCTTCTTATTCATTGCCACTGTCTACTTCGTTGAATGAGAATTGGGATAAATTAGCCCGAATTGTTCTGCCTCATGGTTTGCGCTTCAGTAGTGTACAAGAGCTGTCAAACACAAGGCCAGATGTTGAATGACCCTGAATATGGGCAACACCCTTTTCAGAAACTATGGCGCTCCGACACATGTACCGGCTGACCTAAGAGCATGCCCTCGTTTTTGCATGCACAGCATGATAAAACAACCTGCTCGCTCTATACAGCAAATGTGCATGCTGTTCCCTCATGTGCAGAACACTGTTTACCTGCTCGCTAATTATACGATCGCGGTCGTTATGCCATGCTATCGGGCAGCTCTCTGCGCGCATGCTATATCCCGTACTAACTTGGCAACGCGGGATTTTTTTGTAGTTAACGTGACTTATACCTCATGACCATTAAGCCAGTCGGTCCAGTTTGGAAACCGTCGCGCGGGAATATTGCATTAAGAGACATAGAGAGAATAGCGGAAATGCAGATAGAGAAAGTGCCGTGTGGGTTTGAAACGTCATAAGAACCGCCAGTTTGAACGTGTCAACCGCTTTGCGCGTGCGTCAAATTGATAAAACTGTCTGCTGAATTATGTCATGATGGCGCTTGGAAAGGCACGGTTCGCGCATCGAGTCGTCGACCGTGAGTCAACTGTGATGTCACTGTGCGCGTCGTAGTGACGCCCTCACCGTCAGCGTGGTCAGGTATGCTCACGAATGCTCGTAGCGCAATCAGTGCCGCGTAGGAACGTCGCCTTCGGTTCAGCTGCAACAGCAACAGTTCTCTGTCGTACAGCGGTGGCTCCTCTATTGTTGTTGGTGCTCTTGTTCTAGTGACACTTGGACGCATTATCCCATGTCGCGTGTGATGACATTAGTGCACCAGTGATACCCTGCGCTACTTCTGCGTGGTCCTTAGTCCTATAAAAATTCTTACTTGAAATTGTTTGCAAAGAGTGGCCTCATGTCCAGGCTATAAAAATGCGTGACATGACAGGTGCTGTGCCACGCTTGTGAAAAGCTTGTGAAATGCTGAGCGCTGAACATGTTTCCACGTCGCACCTGTGCATATTTCACTCTATAATACTATTACCGTCATCTGCTCTCTCTCTCTCTCTCTCTATTTCCCCTTCTCCCTTTATCCTTCTGCAGTATCACACCGGAGAAAGAGTTCCTCAGGTTGACCTCTCTGCCTTTCCCACATTAAAAATTCTTTTTTCTCTCTTTCTGACTGTGCCCATACCTGAAAGAGGTAGCTGCGTCGGCGGAAGGATACCAGGACGTGCATGCGGCACTGGGCGTCATCGCTGGGCTCGAAGCGCAGCTCGAGGCGAGGGCGCAGCCACGACTCACTCTCTACGGCTACCTTCCGATGGGGCACGTACTCCACCACATGGTACGACATGTGGAACTCGCCTGGAAAGTGCGACAGAATCGCGATCCCCGTTTTCATTCGGTAGAATTTACAATAATTTTACAAAGTGTTCAACTGGTACACGGCGCCAATTATTGCACAAATCCAAGAATACAGTAAAACGAGAGCCAAGGCTCAGCGCTGACAGCACGGCAACGGCGAGAGAAGGGACCAATTTTGAGTAACATACGCTGAATCTGGTTTGACGATGTCAACGGTCATCACTTGTCTCGAGATTAGAATCGTCTAGCTCCTGTGCCACGCCAGACTGCATGAACTGTGCGTAAGTGTACGGGGCAAGCTTTGACGTATCGAGGCTGCCGTAGTATCGTACAGCCAGCACTGTGAAATGCTGCCAGTTATCGCGATACCCTTATTTCTGTATTGACACTGTGTAATCTGTGAATATGGCAACAACCTGACGCACGTTTCGTCGCATGCGGCCACCTGTGAAACACGGAAGTTTTGGACCTCGAGGTCTGCGGTGATATATTCATTGGAAGGAGATTGGGCAAGCGCCTGACCGAACACCCATATAAATATATTACCAAGATATTAAGGTCACGAAGCACACACGTTTGCCACTGCATTGCAAGAGATGTGTCTGCCAGCGGCAGTTGATGAACGTGCAAGCGTTAGCTTTAGCTGGGCAACTGCTACAGTCCGTTCCACTCGCATTTACCGCACTGAGGAACTACAGAAGACTACTTTGATTTTGCATCTTCAAGCGCGCATCCCAAAGACGCGAATGCTTCGAGGCAGCTTGCTGCAAAGCGACAAAAAGAAAAAAGAAAAGGATATCAAACAAATGGACGCACCACCACACTCTGCCGCTCAATCAACTCTGCCGCAGAGCGAGTTCATTATTCCGCCTTCCGCTGCAGCAGCGGACATTATGAGCGCGCGCGCTATCGTTACCGCTGAGTAGCTGTATGCAAATTGTTAGGATACGCCCGTCCGAGCGGTACGGACCGTAAACGCTAAGCTAATAACTCCTTCTTCTATACCAGCCCTGCTCGCTAAAGTTGCAAAAGATACGAAAACCTTGTTCATAAAAAGAATAAACATAGATTCGAGTGCCAGCCATCCGTTTCCCTCATTGATTGCTACATGGCATTACTGCAGAAGACGAGGGCTTAAACCAGAAGTTTTTGAGAAGCTGGTGGTGTCCGCCATGAGGGCCTTCTACTGTAGCAGCACATGAGTCCAGAGCCAGAATAATTGCTCAAGTCTGCTTATTTTTTTCCCAGGTTCTTGGCTCCAGTAAGTGGCTCTCCGTTAAGTTTTGATCAACAGTGGGCGAACAAAAAGATCCTCAGCCCAGAGGGAACGTTTCGACGAGTAGCCTCGCTCTCCTTTCCTTGATCGCACACTGTTTTTCGACACGCACGTGCGGTCAACATTAATTCAGAGTCCGTCACTACGGCGTGCCTCATAATCACATCATGGTTTTGGTACGTTAAACTTCAGAATTTAAATAAATATAAAGTGTGCGTCATTCTGTCTTGAGGGACAGCTGCCTACAGCTGACCAGTTGCACGAACACCTCCCTGCATATGACTCTCGATGCCCATGGCTTCAACGATTACTCTTCTGTCTTGTTTTCAAATACCATGGACCAGCTTAAGAATACGTGAAACCTAGGCTAAAATATTTGTTACCAATGCTGTTAGACGGACCAGTTGGTTTCTAGTTTCGTGAAACATGTTATCCCCGCAAATTCCGTTTTATTTACCGCTGGTCACTCATGTTTCAGAAATATATCGTCATTTACACGCTTTAAACTCATAACATGGCCCAATGGTTAAGACATTTATTTTCCGATGCAGCTAAAACCTGCCCGTTGGGTGGTTGTTCTCCTCACAGCGGTGCTTAATATTGGTCTTGTAAAGACGTGTAACGCCAGAGTCAGAGTGCCCGTGAAGTGTCTTTTGCAGAGATATCGCTGTAAACATTCTTTCCACGAACTAAGCGTCACACATATCATTCGTTATACCAAGGCAATATAAAAGAACAAATAATACTGCCTATCTCACCTATCAGGGGGAACTCGTAGGTAGCTCGGTAATGTTTTCCAACCGACATCTGCTTGCCATCGGCTTCGAGGACCGAGCTTACGAACGGCAGCCACTGCAAGAAGAGGGAATTAGAGCACCCGATTAAATTAACGTTTGTCAAGCCCTAAGTCTGACGTAGCAGGATAAACAGAATGAAAATGTATAAGGTTGCGCATCACAGTTGTAAGAACGGCATCACAGTGGCGGCAGGTGTGCTAGCATCGTTGTCCGTATGGATGTGTTCTGGCTAATACGTGACAGAAAAAAAAGAAAGACATCAAATAGGGGTGCAGAACTGCCTTGCTCTGTTTTCAATATTCGGCTAAATGCATGGTTTGTCGGTGTTGTGCGCCGTCCACCGTTTTGTGTATCACACATAAGCTATCACTATCATTCGCGCATCGCATGTGTGAAGTCTCATTAGTCATTACACTTCTACTTTCCCTCTACGGAACTACCTCGTTGCAGTCTGCGGCAGCCATCCTAAATTTGTGGAGCACACTCCCTTCAATCTCTCGGCGTCGAATCAGAAATAACTATTTTTGTTTTGTTTTGTCAAGTTATGCATAATCAATGTGTACACGTCATATCAGATGGGGAGCTATCGCGGTTTTCCTGACGTCGCGTGCCGGACAGGTGAAATGGGGGGTGGTCAAAAATGTTTTTGACCAATCATGGTGGGCTGATTGCAGAATTGGAATATAAAAGTTTGGAATAGTTTTACGTTATAGCGCGCCAGGCCACCAAATGTAAAGGTCAAAGGAATATGTAAAGCAAAGCAGGCTTCTCCTCAAAACAGAGCTTAAAGTGGGGAAGCCAGTTTTTACGAGCGTTAGTGTAGGAACTGCGTCGCACGCCTGCGCCCGTGCGAAGCTTTAAAGATATGTCGCAAGCACTTCGCTCAGATCACCGATTGTAAAAGTATAATAGTCAACAATTAAATGCATATAAGGACAAAGTACATCCGCAGCTGCACTTTGGGTCATATCGCGGGCCCCATCCCAACGGCGGCGAAATGCAAAAAGGCTCGAAGGGGAGCGGTACTTGAATGTAGAAGCACGCTAAAAAAGAAAACGATGATTATGGCATGCCAAATAATCAGATCGTGGTTTTGGCGCGTAAAACTTCGGAATTTTTTAATCAACTCAAACTGTATGCCATTCTGTCATAGAGGACAGCTGCTAAGCAAAACCTTAAGGGCGGCAGCGCAACCCGGATGCAGCATAAAAGGAAGAAGACGATACGAGCTTTTGTCTTTCGTCCGGGTTGCGCTACCCACTCCAAGGTTATCTTCAGTTACCAGCTCGCCCAGCTTGCTGTGTTAATTCAGCTGTCAAGCGCCTCCTGCAAATCAGTTGCACGAATATTCGCTTCGTCCAGTATAACATTCAATGCCTAGGGATCTCGACGCCCGTGACGTAAGCGAATATATATTCTGTGGACTTGCGCTAAGTGTGCAAAGTATTGATTGGATGGGACTAATAAAATCATGACGGCATCATCGTCGTTCACTCACATGCATGAAAACACGCCCTGCGTTATTCCGTCGTGTTCACAGGGGTAAATGGAAGCACGGAAAGTTGTCGCCTGTTGATGACGCCCCACACCAATAAAGACAACCGTAATAATGCAAATGATAACACTGGCGCGCCACCATGCTTGGAATGTCAATGTGAGTGCGTCAACAAGATCGCATTATGCTAGCAGTAAAAACATATTTTACTAACGACTTTCCAAAGACATTTATAATGCCCCTGATAGGGACTTGCCTTGCTCATGTACTCGGAGCTGGTGACAAAGCGGTAGGCGTCACCCGTGCTGGCCTTCAGCGTGATGACTTGTGAAGCAACCCAGCGGTCTTGGTCCACTTCGACTTGGTACAGCACGGCGAAGCCCGCTAGGCACACCGCAAGGAATGACAGCCAGCCTTTGGCCTGCGTTCATAGGCGGCGAACAAGGGAAACAAATGCGGAAACAGGCCTGGCAGATATAGTGGCTGCTAGCAACCTGAGTAGGACATTTCATTACGCCATTTTTTAGGACGCATGCGTGTTTGTGCATGTGCGCGCGAAGCAACATTCAATTCAATTCCAGCAACCTGGACATGAGCATCGTGCTTTATTTTTGATTCTCCTCATCGTCAAAGAACTTGAGCAGCGGTTCGACGGTATCATCCCTCACGCAAGACCACTGCAGGTTAGACTAACGCATACTGAGATGAAGCTCGATGGCCGTCTAGATTCAATCGTCCTCTTGAACGCGTGCATGACGGTCGGTGTTGCACATGACAGAATAAATTAGCACTTACAAAACGATGAAATAGCAGTAATCGATGCTATTTTCGCTGTAACCATATTTTAGTACCTGCTTTGCTTCGTATTAGCTATACTTCGCTCCAAGGCTGATCATTTCCAGTTGGAACGTAAATTGCAGCAACAAATTCAGCATACAGAATGTGTGTAGGCGATTGCTGCTGTAGCTGGAAAGTATGAAGCATAGGAATGCTGGCTCAAAACTAATACCCTGTCAGCGCCTTTCTCCACGAGTGCAATTTTCGTAATAAACAGTTGTATAACGCACCTCGCGTTAAATTCCGAAGCGCGCTTATGCAATAAAGCTATCCTTCCTTCCTTCCTTCCTTCCTTCCTTCCTTCCTTCCTTCCTTCCTTCCTTCCTTCCTTCCTTCCTTCCTTCCTTCCTTCCTTCCTTCCTTCCTTTCTTTCTTTCTTTCTTTCTTTCTTTCTTTCTTTCTTTCTTTCTTTCTTTCTTTCCAGGACCCAATTTCCAGGAACAACGAGCTTGACTACCACACGACCAAGTTGTGTGCACAAATTAGCCTGTCACTGCATGGAATGGCAGCAACGGTGGCAAAATAACTCACGGCGCGAACCGGTCGGACGGACGTGCCCGCGGCCCTTGCACGCAACCATTTGGCCCCTCCGGGCTGCGCACCACATTACAGTTGTAAAGTTCGTATTACGCAGTGGGCGGTGGGCCGGCAACGAAGCATGCCCGGGCCAGACACCGTGCGCCCTGCTGTAACCTATAGGTTGGAATGGCCTTTTAGAGGTGAAGTTTGCGAATGAATCAGAGGTCGTTAGAATCGTATTTATGACTTCTTTTCTCTGAAAAGTTCTTTTCGCGTTATATTTATGCCAATAGGGCAATATGTGAAGCACTGTATAAGTGTTGGTGAAAATGTATCTGACAACCCTTTCCTCCCCCCCTCCCCCCATACCAGTGTCAGTAGAACACGCGAGCTTGAACCTAATCGTAACTCAGGTAATGACGATGATTAACAATCTGACCCTTGCAACGTTTAACACCCGAACCCTCCTGAGTGAGGCTAGCTTAGCAGGACTTTTTGAGGAATTATCAGACATCGTTTGGGATATCATACGCCTTAGTGAGATTAGAAGAACTGGTGAGGCTTATACATTGCTGAGTAACGGACATGTCCTCTGCTATAGATGTCTCCTAAATAAGAAGCAATACGGGGTAGGATTTCTAATCCATAAGGACATAGCGGGCAACATTCACGAATTCTACAGCATTAATGAGAAGGTAGCTGTAGTCGTAATCAAGCTTAATAAGAGGTATAGATTAAAGGTAGTAGAAGCCTACGCTCCATCATCCAGTCACGATGATGAGGAAGTAGATCAGTTTTATGAAGGTGTTGAATCAGCGAAGAGAAAAGTGCAAACTCAGTATACTATAGTAATGGGCGACTTCAATGCAAAAGTGGGGGGAAAGCAGGGTCGGGAACAAGCATTTGGCAACCACGGCGTCGATTCTAGGAACGCTAGAGGAGAGATGCTGGTAGAATTCGCAGAAAGGAATAAGCTTCGAATAATGAACACCTTCTTCCAGAAGCGTAACAGCAGTAAGTGGACCTGGAAAAGCCCTCATGGGGCAACAAGAAATGAAATTGACTTCATACTTTCTGGTGATCCCAGCACAGTGCAGGATGTAGAAGTGATAGATAGCGTAAAGTGCAGTGATCATATGTTAGTGAAGCCTAAGATTCACCTCAATTTGAAGAGAGAAAGAGCAAAATTGGTCAAGAAGAAATAGGTCAACCTTGAGGAAGTAAGGGTAAAAGAAGACAAATTTAGGCTGGTACTTGCAAACAAATATGCAGCCTTAGAACAGAGAGATGATGATGACGTAGAGCTAATGAATGAAACCGTAACTAGGTTGACTTCAGAGGCAGCAAGTGAAGTGGAAGGCAAGGCATCAAGGCAACCAGTAGGCAAGCTCTGCCAAGTAACAAAGGACCTAATAAAGAATCGCCAAAAAATGAAGTTGTCCAACTCAAGTACCCAGTCAATTACAAACAGTAATGAACAGGATACAGAAACTCCTCCTATAACTAGCGATGAAGTCAGAAGGGCCCTGCAAGACATGAAATGAGGAAGAGCGGCAGGAGAAGATGGAATAGCGGTCGTTTAATCAAAGATGGAGCAGACATAAGGATTGGAAAACTGGCTGTTCTTTATACGAATTGTCTATCGACTGCAAGGGTCCCAGAAAACGGGAAGAATCCAAAAATTATACTAGTCCACAGAAAGGGAGACGTTAAAGAACTGAAAAATTATAGGCCCATTAGCTTACTCCCAGTATTATATAAATTATTTACCAAAATATTCTCCAATATAATAAGGGCAACACTGGACTTAGTCACCAAAGGGAACAGGCTGGCTTCAGGAAGGGATACTCTACAATGGATCACATCCATGTCATTAATCATGTAATCGAGGAATCCGCAGAGTATAATAAGCCTCTCTATATGGCTTTCATAGATTACGAAAAGGCATTTTATGCAGTAGAGATAACAACAATCATAGCGGCATTACGTAATCAAGGAGTACAGAACGCTTACGTAAATACCTTGGAAAATATCTACAGAAGTTCTACAGCTACCTTAATCCTACATAAGAAAAGCAGGAAGATACCTATACAGAAAAGGGTCAGACAGGGAGACACAATCTCTCCAATGCTATTCACTGCGTGCTTGGAAGAAGTATTCAAGCTATTAAACCGGGAAGGCTTAGGTGTAAAGATTGAGGGCGAATATCTCAGAAACCTTCGGTTTGCCGATGGCATTGTTCTATTCAGCAACAATGCAGACGAGTTATAACAAATGATTGAGGCCCTTAACAGAGAGAGTGTAAGAGTGGGATGGAAGATTAATATGCAGAATACAAAGATTATGATAAAAAGCCGGGCAAACGATCCAGAGTTCAGGATCGTCAGTCGGCCTCTAGAGTCTGTGAAGGAGTACGTTCACCTAGGTCAATTAATCACAGGGAACGCTGATCATGAGAAGGAAATTCATAGAAGAATAAAAATGGGTTAGATCGCATACGGCAGACATTTTCAGCTCCTGACTGGAAGCTTACCATTATTGAAAAGGAAGGTGTACAATCAGTGCATTTTACCGGTGCTGACATATGAGGCAGAGACTTGGAGACAGAAAACGAAGCTTGAGGACAAATTAGGAACCGCGCAAAGAGCGATGGAACGAAGATTTCTAGACATAACGTTATGAGACAGAAAGAGAGCGGTTTGGATCAGACATCAAACGGGTATAGACGATATTCGAATTGATATTCCATAGAAGATATTTTAGCTGGGCAGGTCATGTAATGCGCAGGTTAGATAACCGTTGGACGATTAGGGTTACAGAATGAGTACCAAGAGAAGGGAAACGCAATCGAGGACGACAGAAGACTAGGTCGAGCGATGAAATCAGGAAATTCGCGGGTGCTAGTTGGAATCGGTTGGCGCAGAACAGGGGTAATTCGAGATCGCAGGGAGAGGCCTTCGTCCTGCAGTGGACATAAAACAGGCTGATTATTATTATTATTATTATTATTATTATTATTATTATTATTATTATTATTATTATTATTATTATTATTATTATTATTATTATTATTATTATTATTATTATTATTGGTATCTCCATTAAAACGATACAGTGACAAATACTCCCTTATGCTGCTTGAGCTGATGAGGTTTCACTACATGTATAGCGTTCTAGCATTTTCTATATCTCTAATTTAAATTCTTTCCCTTCATTAAAACCCCTATCTGTATACTGCACAGGTACAGGTTGTAGGGTACTATGTGTGTAACGAAGTTGGCTTCGCCTCTTTCCGGCTTTTTTTTTTATACCACTACTCTAATGTCTCTTGCTTATCTCGACCGCTGACCAGTTAGTGTTCCCATCAGCTGTGAACCCCAGTACTTCTGAAAGGTGAACGTTCCCTACGGTCATGGTTGGGTAAATACACTGACATTGCATTACAATGCGCTGAGTCGTCTGCACACTTTTACTGCAGTAGACAAATGCTTCATCCAGTTGCGACTATATGCTCCTGTATGTTTTTGTCGTGAGGCAGCCAGCTCGGGTCTTGCTTGCCGCAGGACGCGGATAAAAGGACATGAACAGCCACTGCCCCTACCATTCGCGATGCTGAAGCAGGCTCTGGCTGTATGTATGTATGTATGTATGTATGTATGTATGTATGTATGTATGTATGTATGTATGTATGTATGTATGTATGTATGTATGTATGTATGTATGTATGTATGTATGTATGTATGTATGTATGTATGTATGTATGTATGTATGTATGTGTGTTATGAGCGTCCCCTTTGGAATGGGGCGGTGGTTTGCGCCACCAAGCTCTTGCTATTATATTGCCTAATGCCCTACCTAGATTAAACAACAAAAAAGGGGAAAAAAGAAAAAAAGCACTATGGACTATCCCACCCAAATTTTCTGATCCCCTATTGCGAACTGTGCTTTTGTACGTCTCCGTTTTTTGTCGTTTGCCTACTCTTCTTCCACCAATCCTCCAATCGCCTCTTACTAATGCCTATTGCGAACATGTTTATTTTTCCGCTGCTCCCGCTCAACCCACGGGCTTCAAGGAGGCCAGTGGTGCCTAAATCTACCGCTGGGTAGACGTCTTCACATTCTAATAAAACATGCTCCATAGTTTTCCTAGCTTTACCGCAGCAAGCACATGCTTCTTCTTCCTTCTTATATCTCGCTTTATAGGTGCGTGTTCTAAGGCATCCCGATCTCACTTCGAAAAGTAATGAGCTTCCCTTTGAGTTATCATAAATTGTTTCTTTCCTTATTTAGTTTTTCCCATTAGGTAGTTACTCATGGCAGGTTTCTTTTCCATTGCCGCCACCTATGAGATTATTTCAGCCTCTCTGACTTTCCGCTTGACTTTCTTTGTTGCTGTGTTTCCCACCCTACAGGCCGCATACTTGCTGGTAAGCTTCCTAGTTCTTTTCCTCCACTGTGAACCAATGTTTTTCCTGTACATGCCTGAACACTCAGAACACTCTCCCAGCCCTTTTACTTTCTTCCATACTCCTCAGCCGTTCTTCATACTCAATTTTACTGTGAGCTTCCCTCACTTCAAAACTAGCCCAGTCCATATCACCCTGCACAGCTTCATTTGTAGTCTTCCCGTGAGCGCCCAATATGAGGCGACCCACTGTCTTTTGGTTCCCATCGAGTCCTGATTGTACCCCTGATTTAAAGCACACAACCGCATTTCCAAAAGTAAGTCCTTGAACCATTACACCTTTCCACATATCTCGGACGACCTCGTACCTATTGTATCCGCATAGCGCTCTGTGCATCGTTATGGCTGTATTTCTCTTCCCCTTCACTCTTATTGTTTTTTCCTGTGTTTCCATATATCTATTACCTTCGTTTATCCATATAACACGGTATTTATATTCTTAACCCTAGGTATTTCCTGGCCCTGCATCTCCACTGTCTGTTCACTGTTTTCATTGAATGCTATGACACCTGATTTTCGAACAGTAAATTTCAAACCTAAGTTGTTGCCTTCCTGCCGACAGATATTAGCCAGACGTTGCAAATCACTATGCTTGTTAGCTAGCAAAGTGACTCGTCCGCATAAAGTAAACCTGGGAGCTTCTGCTCTGTTTCTGTACCCGCCTGTTTGCATGAGAGATTAAACCCGATATTACATCCTTCTAGCGCCCTCTCCATCCTCACCATGTACATGACATACAGCAGCGGGGATAAAGGGCACCCCTGCTTCAGTTCCTTGTCGATATGAACTTTCTCCTCGCTCCTCATGCCTTCCCATTCAACGCAAACGGTATTTTCTAGGTAAATCTCTCTCAAAAGCTGTAGACAATCGTTACCTAAGCCTTCCCCTTCCAGAATATCCCCCAAAACGTTGCGGTCTACGTTATCATAGCTTCCTGTAACGTCTGAAAAGGCCACATACAACGGTCTGCTTTCTATTTTCGATATTTATACACTGAGTAAGAACAAATAGGTGATCATCTAAACGCCTACCTATTCTGAAGCCATTCTGAAGTTCTCCCAAAATGCCATTATTCAATGCCCATGCTTGAAGCTTTAATTTGATTGCCTGCATTGCTACCCTGTATATTAACGATGTAATTGTCAACGGTCTATAGGAGTGAATTCTATCTTTCTCCCCCTTACCTTTATAAATTAAATTCAATCTACTTTGTCGCCAACTGTCTGGTATTCGTCTATCTTTTAAAGTTTTTTTCCACTGCTTTAACCAGAGCTTCCTTACTTTTTGGTCCTAGTTCATTAATCAGCTTTGCAGGAAACTCGTCTAGCCCCGTGGCTGTGCACTTAGGAATTTTCTCTTCCGCTTTCTTCCCCTTTCCCTCACCCCCAGTGTAGGGTAGCTAACCGGATGTCCTTCTGGTTGGCCTCCCTGCTTTTCCTGTCCTTGCTTTTTTTTTCTCTCTCTCTCTCTTTGTCAGCACCAGCTCCTTTTTCACTTGGGTCTCTTTCATGCTCTTTTTTTCTTCAAATACAACCTCGTCATTGGCTTGGAAAGACTCGGCTGTTATTTTTCGGATGTAATTTATTGCTGCTTCTCTTCCAGTCTGTTTTCATCTTCGTCTAGGAGTTGTTGTTGTATTGTTGTTGACTTCTAGCCTAATAGTTTTATGTGGTGCCAAGATATTCTAGGTGCAGCCTTTTTTTTCTCACGTATTTCTGACAACCAACGTTCACTTTCACCTTTTAATTTTGCTTGCACAGGTATTTGAACCATGGACTTTTTCTCCCGGTATATTTCTCATTTACTGGTTACTTCATCCTGGGGCAACTGCGCCTTCTTTGCCTGCCTGCTCTCGGGATGCTTTCTGTCGTTCGGCGATCGCTTCTCGTACCTCCCTGTTTCACCAGCTTTTCGGTTTCTTTCTTCCTTTCCAACGAACATGTTGTTTCTCTTTCCGTATTTCTGTCGTTATTACACTTAGAAGTCCACCATATTCCCACTCTTTACTTGACCATTTGCCAAGTTCTTCCTGGACTCTAGTGACTATATTTGCTATTTGTTCAGCTTTCGAATTTGGACTGGCCATTTTGCGCTCCTTGCTCTCTTTCCCAACTACATATCCCATTTTGAAAATGATGCGTTCATGGTCACTCCCTATGCTGCTATACCCTTCCTCATCAATGACCACATCTCTCAACTTATCATGAATTCCGTCTGTCATCAGACAATAATCAATGGTCGATTGCCGGTTTCCCACTTCGCACGTGATCTGCCCTTCAGACTTAGGCCCTGTGTTGACGATAACGTGGTTATGTTGCTCACTACGTTTTAGCATTGGCTTCCCGTTGTTGTCGGTATAGCCATCTAAATCCTGTATGGGGGCATTCATGTCCCCTGATAGGATAATTTCTACATCATTCCCGAAACCCTTAATACCAGCATTTAGGCATTTCACTAACTGCTTATTCTTCTCTGCGTAACTATTTTCGGTCCACAAATACGTAACGCCCAACCAAGTTTTTTTTCCACTCATTGTGCCTGATAACCAAAGATGCTCTTGACATTTTGAATTTACTCTTTTCCATTTGGCTCCCTGATGGAACAGCATTGCGACTCCCCCTCCCTTTCTTTCTGACTTAGTTCTGTTGCACCCCCTTCCCAAACATAATTCTCAATAACTGGCGGCTCTTCTGAATCTCCAAGGTTCGTTTCTGTAACCGCATACACCCCTATTTGTTCTATTTGTTACTATTCCTCAATCTCTGCCCACTTTTCCTTTGTTCTGCCGCCCTGCATGTTTATGTAGCCTATTGCATAGGCGAGATCTCTTTCTTGCTTTTATCCTTTTTCTGGTATCGACGGCGATGCTCTCCTGAGGTTCCCCTAGGGGACCTTCTTCATTACTATCTACTTTGGCCTCCTGAGCGCCTGCGGGCCCCCTAAAAAAGCAACAGAGCAACCACCAAGTCGCCAGCCCACTTCTCGTGCCAGCCTGTAATTGAAGTGGATCCCGTATAGTTGAAAACCACCACAACTTCTCACTTCCCTGTTTACTTCGACAACCTCGAAGCCTTTCTCTCGGCTCATTTTCCATATTGCCTCATTAGCAGCCACTACGGCTCTTTGAACGTGACTGTCACGTACAGGCACCTCCGGCACCGTGCACACCACGATCTGCACCTGAGGAGATAGCTCGCGCAAGTCGTCCACCCCCTTCACCAAGCGCTGGGCTAGTCCAGTCCCTTTCCTGTTTAGGACGTCATTTAGCCCACCTGCTACTATGACAAGGTTGCGTACTCGGGCATTTTCTGCGAGCTTTTCTTTTGCTCGCTCCATGAAAGAACTCAAGTGTCCGCCCAGGAAATGTCCCTACCGCCACTTTTTTGTCGCCTTTCACCCTCTCCACAATTGCTTTTGAGCACCCAGCCAGGTTTGAGTCGCCGGCGATAATCACCCTTTCACTCTCTCCTACCTCACCCTGCTTCCCTTTGTCATTTTCCGCGTGATTCGGCGCTATTTACATGTGAAAGCGCCGTCTATCGTAAACACCTCATAACAAACTGCGTAAACTGAAAATGTTCGATGGCTCCAAATGGTTTTCCCGAAACCCCCCATGAGCAGTACTGTTTTTTTCTTCCTCCTTTTCCGGCCGGAAACCAGTTCCAAATGGTGTGCGAAGTTCGAAGTATGGGAGCCTACAGAAAGTGTTGAAATTTGGAGGCATTTTTGCCCTGCGAAAAAAAGAATTTGCGAGAGAACTACAGTGACGATTGGAACTTTCCAGGAGTTTTACAAACTTTATATCGACTCCGTCTTCAGGTCGTCATAACAGCGCATCTCTTAACACCCAAACAGTTGTTGCACTATTTATGTCGCCATGCAACAGTCGCCCAATCGAGCGCAAGATTATGCAAGTCAGCAGGTGCGCCGGAGCGCTAGGTAGGATTGTGGTTTAGCACGTTCGACGTACGGAAATGAAACTGTCTGATAAGTATAAGCTGAGCTAGCTAGTTGAAATCTCGAGTTCAAGCTATGTATGTTTTGTTTCGCTCAGTCCTGAAGTCGGATAAGCTTAGTTATTGGCTACACATGATTTTCTCCGTATGCTTGAGCTAAACTTTGGACCTCCACAAGACGGCAGGGAGCCTGTAATATTGCTCAAGCTACCAGTATCTTTGAATTCTGTCAATGAAAGGCGAGAAAGGGACACCCTCGCCATCTCTTCTGTCAAACATTAACAAAGAGCTATTGAATTTCTGCGCAAATTGAAGAATTGATTCAAATACCGCATAACTTCCACAGATCATCGATACGGAATGTGTCCCATATCTATTGCAACGCTCTTCTCTGCCGCGTGTAAGGTCAAGCAAGGTTTGAATGGCTTTGATATTTGCCGTAGTCGTGCTCAGGTGGAACAAAACATTGATGCTGCGGTGAAGTGAGTTAGAAGAAAACAAAACGGCGCATCACATTTTTGGAGTTATCTTGTGCATTTTTCCAAGCGTCTATAGCAGTTATAGATTACAGACGGGGTTAGCGAAATGCAATATCGGTATCCTAAGAAGTACTACAATTAACAAGTCTTTAAAATGGAAACGTAGGACGTTGAACTTAATGGCACCGGGTGACAAAGTATATCTTCTGGTGCCTCTTTCGAGCAACCTGTAACAATACCTTATGGCGCCATGCCATTGAAGTTCGTTTAAAATATTTCCACAGTAGTAGTTCCCACGGATTAGCATTTTCAATGTACAATACAGCAGCTTAGAAATTCTATATACGCTGATGATATTGAATGGTCAGAGAAAAAGAAAAAACGGGAGTGATTTTTTTTCTCTCATGCAACGGCGGACCTTTCAGGACTAGGCGCTAGTTGATATGTGAAGCGTGATGATTTGAACGGTGTACTTTGAACAAATAATCACGGCATCACATAACGCGCTCATAGGCTAAAGTAGGTGGCTAAACAATGACGTAACGATGAACCAAGAAAGTCCCTCTCAAGATGACGAGAGCACCCTTTTTTGTTGGACGTGGTTCTGTTTATTTAGTTTTTTTTTTTACTTGACTGCTTGCTTTGCATTGCGCTAAAAGCGTGCGAGAAGATTTGAGGTAATAACAGCTTAGGCTACCTCAAACCACGTCGCTACGTCACGCCGATTTCGTTGGCAACGACAGCGGCGTCGCGTATCGTCACGCACCCACCGAGGCGTGTAACTCCTCCGAAACAAATCGGAAGATAACAGTGCCACGTCCGAAGCTGCGCGTCGTCCAAGTAGGCAAAAATTTTTTGACGCAAAGTACCACATTTTGCGCAGCGACCGCTGCAGGACGCAACGCGGTGGGATCGCAAGGTCGAAATAAATTCCCAACCTAACGTACGACCAAGCACGTGGCCTCGCGCAACAGTGCACTTACCATTGCCCTGACCCAAGCGGTGCCGCGAGTCTTCTGGCGCGCAATGTTTTGAGCCGGTTACCATGCTGACCGAGAACACGTGGTTTTCGAGCAGAGCACGGACAACCGGTAAAACGCTCTCTGGATTGATGAGGTCACGCCGGTGCACTGAACCAGGCACGCCTTTTATCGACCGCATGTAGAACGACACGATATTGTGTCTCAACCGGCTTTTTACCCCAAACGGCGCGAAGGAAGCTGCCCATTTTTACTGCCTGTTTGACACGCAAGAGCAAATTCCAACTAGCCGTACTAATCGTAAATGTACCGCCCACAAGCGCCATGTAAAAGGCACTTGCTTAAGACGCGAATACAAATGCGAAGAAGAAGAAAAAGAAAATACTGCGCAGGTGCTTTTCTGGAAAAAAAGAAAACTGATCGTGCTGTGGAAAGAAGACTTGCGAAATATTTTTTGTGGTTTTTTAGACAGCGCCACCCACTATCAGAAATAAGGGTGCAGTGTGCTGTCTAAAAAACGAAAATCTGCATAAGAGAAACATTAGACGATATTTCCTAAGAAGGGACTCAAACGACATAATTTTATATACGCTGTGTACGTTCAGTAGGCGGAAGTTCAGCTTTCAGAGGTGCTTACAACGCGCGGAATCGTATGCCTCTATATATTGTACTCACCCTTCAGTAAAACGCAGCGACCGCCTTTTTCCGCACAACACATCTTCAAGTGAAATACATACCTGGTTTGTTCCGGCTTCTCTATATATTTTAGCTTCGAAATCGTTATGAAAAGTTGCCTATTGCATGTACCACAGTTTTTCCACCTCTCCAGGTGGACTACGTGTAGAAGCGGACAATACTTGGGGTGCGAAAAATCACGATGTTCAATTAGGCAAATACTAAAGTTATAGTGGATCGAATTTACGTTGTAATCGCAGCGCAAGTGAAACCGGGAAGCAATAAGTCCACTCCAGATTCTGAAAAATAAGATATTCGCCCCAAAAATGCACTATGCTTATTTGCATAACACATTACGGCGTTCCGCTCTGCAGTTTACCGGTAGCCTCATTGGCACAAATGGAAGGCAGGTGGGACTCCTAAGATATTTTTGCGACGGATATCTCGAAACTGGGGCCTAGCATCAAGATTTCTTCTAAATCAATTTCACTTCATTGGCACCAAGCTTCAATTCCAGAATCCCCTTTTATCCTTACCCTTAAGTAGGGTAGCAAACTAGAATCCTCTTTTCGAGTTAAGCACAGTGCCTTTCTCTTGTTATTTCTCTTTCTTTCTGTGTTGGATTTAAGTGCCCGTTAAAGAACCTGAGGTGCCAAAAATTAATCCGGGGCGCTCTACTACGCCGTCCCTCACATTTCGCTGCGCAGTTCGGGACGCCAAACAAATCAATTTTAATCTAACCTGCATGGAATGCAGCATGGTACATTCAAAATATGCACGCAGAAACTTGCGAAACCGACGAGTTGACCCTTCATGCCCGCAATGCTGGGCTGAGATACTGTAGTATGCTAAGTGTTAACAGGTTGCGGGTCCAAAGATTACCACGGGATCAGTAGTTACATGGACACTCCAATGACATGGCGAAACTAACAGTGTTAGTTGCTGGTCACGTAACGGCCAATGGCACCTTTTTTAATGGACACGTGATGTAACAAAGCCTTCTTGCGAATGCAGTTGCCTATTGTAGAACGTTAGGCATGTTTCTATGGGTTACCCTCGCCTTTAATTACAAAGGACTGCTTTGGAAGCAATTACAAACGGTCTAAGTTATGGCCCTTTAACTATAGAGAAGGTATTGGACTCTGGATTGATCGACAAGTGCAATTTAAAACCCGGAAAGCCTCAATAAGTTTTAAGGGACAATATCATTGTTTCTGACCATTGATGCCTATTCCTCTTTTTCCTGGTTTTCCCATTTCTTTAAAGGGACACGAAAGCGAAACAATAAATCAGTTTAGACTAATGAAGCATTGCTTGAGAACCCTGCAGGCAGTCATGTCAAAAAAATAGTTTGATTATTAGATGAGAAAATGAAGGTCCAAGTATCAGTATTTGAATTTCGCGCCGAAACCCGAGCGCCGGTATGTCAGCGTGACGTCAGGAATTCCAAAGTATGTTTTCGCATTTTGGCCGCGTTGGCTGTATAAAGGTTCCCGAAACTTGCCATGTTTAATATTTGGTTCCTTTAGAACGCAATGTAGTCAATCTGTACCGCTATATATAATTAGTAGGCCCTAGAAGATGCGATCAAAATCCAAGACGTCACAGCCCCCAAGTGCGGGAACTTAAGTAGGCGTCGCCACCCGTATTTCGTTCTTGCGCTTTTTCTGGCTTACCAAACGTCTTATCGTTATAAGAGTGGTGTTTTTGGTGTTGTAGAACGGTAATTTACTGATGCAGAAGAAATCATTTTTCACTTTAGTGTCCCTTTAAAAGAGACGCTAAACTCCCGGATTGGCCGCCTGACCTCACACAGCCGCTTTTATTGTAGCGCAGCTTGCAGCATTGCCCCAAATAAATATTTTGTTGCGATAGTAACTATACGAACACTCCAGACGCATTTCTGTCGTCGGCGTCGCCGTGATGTTCCGTATAAAGTCCAAGGACGATAAAAGCGTTGCGGTGTCCCGTGTGCTGTATGTGCGTGTGAAAGTTTGCGAGGGTGTGAGGGTGCGAGGGTGCGCCGACGATGGGGTGGCTCAATGTCGCGCGTGCAACGGGGGAAAGGGGGAAGGAAGCGCACCGTCTTCAGTCGCGCGCAGGGAACAGGGCGGAGGGGAGGGAGGGGAGGCGTCCTACTCTGGCAGCGGCTGCTTATGGCGCAACCTATTTTGAAAGAGGTCTGCGATGCATTGTAGAGAGGGCGCCGAGTGCTGATAGCTTCTTGTGCCCTGTGTTGTCAAAGGTTAGTTCGTGTTGAAGTCAGAGGAAGCACGATGGTCGATTCGCTCGCAGCTGCTGCCGCGCTTTCTCACTCCAGCGTTCTGACAGCGAGTGTGCGCGGTTATTGATTGAGATTTGTTCAAGTCTGCTTGTGGGCGCATGACAGCATGGTTGCTACTTTAGTTATGAAGCGAATGTTTGCATGTTTATACGGCCGATAACTCTTCTATCCTTTTTTTTTTATCACAGTACCCACAACGCCAATTTGGCATTACAGGGGGGGGGGGTACATATATCATTGACAAATAAAAGCAGTTAACATAGAACACATGAAGAGAAAAAAATCGCTGACTCAAAAAAAGAAAGATAAGCAGAGCATAATCGTACATGCGCAAAGCGAAACAAAGCGGTTCTGGTGACCCAAGCACAAAGTACAGAAAGGAAATGCAAATCACACTGCTGAAGCAAAGGCATCACTTGAAGATAGTGATACAACATCGCGAGGTAACCTGTTCCATTCACTGACCGTCTTAGGAAAAAAAAAAGACATCTTAAAAAGCACTGTTCTACATCTCTACCCTTTAATCTTAAGTCGGTGATCGCGCCTTGTAGAAGTGTACTCTGGTGCCGTTATGTAGCTATTACGATTGAGGCCAGTTTTAGAATGATATAAGTTGTGCAAAAATTTTAATCTGAATGTCTTTCTACGATTTTGAAGTATATTCCAGCCTAAGTTTTCCTTTGTTTAGGATGCTCTAAAATACTGAGTATAATTTTGAACCAGAAAACGGGCTGGTAAGCTTTGTACTCTTTCTAATTTCATTATGTCTGTCCGAGTCCAGGAGTCCCAGTTGGTGCAAGCATATTCCAGTATTGGCCTCATGTTAGTCTTGTAAAGTGAGTTCCTTACCCGCCGTGGTTGCTCAGTGGCTATGGTGTTGGGCTGCTGAGCACGAGGTCGCGGGATCGAATCCCGGCCACGGCGGCCGTATTTCGATGGGGGCGAATTGCGAAAACACCCGTGTGCTTAGATTTAGGTGCACGTTAAAGAACCCCAGGTAGTCAAAATTTCCGGAGTCCTGCACTACGGCGTGCCTCATAATCAGAAAGTGGTTTTGGCACGTAAAACCCCAAATATTATTATTAAAGTGTAAGTTCCTTGTTTTGTAAAGGAAAGCATTTCGCATTTCTACACAGCATACTGTCGCGTGGTGGTGACGTTGAATAACACAGTAGCAATACTGTGAACGACAAAACTAACTTTTATTGGGCGAACCTGTGCCCACAAAACAGGCTACACTTATAGCACAACGATAGCGGCGAACACGGTCGGCGATCGTCGAAAATCTGATCAGCGGGTCAAGCGCGTCGGCTTTTATACAATAGTCGTCGAACGTTCCAGACTAATTGTTGGGACCCGCGTGCCTTCCACAGAGTTCTACACCATTCGCGCCAGGCGATGAAATCAGATAACACAAGGTTCGGCGACAACAGACAGCTGATAGAAGCATCGATAACTTTCCAGAAACTTCGGACACACGTAGGCGCGTCCCGCGCCGTGCGACAACACCTGTCAGACCGCGAAACGCAGCCGCCCGATGAAGTTAAGTACACGTGTCATTACCAAGTACTCTACACGCCTTAGCAATTATATAGTTAACATGACGGTGCCAGCATAGTTGAGGGGTCAAGTACACACCAAGATATTTATATTCACACATGGATGCAAGATTTGTCCCGCTAATGCTATACGTATATACGTGTGGCGACCTTTGTCTCTTAAAGCACATCTGCACAGTTTTATCAATATTTCTAACCATGCCCCATTGATCACACCACTCCGCAACCTTGTCTAAATTATTCTGTAGTTCATTGTAATCATCGGGACCTTTCATAACACGATACAAAACGCAGTCATCTGCAAACAATCGGATAAAGAATGATATGCCAATGGCAATGTCATGCATGTATAATAAAAACAATAACGGACCCAAAACCGAACTTTCAGGCACCCCCGATGACACATCAACACCATGCGACAATTTACCGCCAACGACTACGCGTTGTGTCCTACAACTTAAGTATTCTTTTATCCATTCAATAACCGTTTGATATATGTTCTACCACGACAATTTTTCAAGCAGCAAAAAGTGGAGAACTACGTCAAAAGCCTTCCTTAAAATCTAAAAAGATGCAATTGACACAACCCCCTTTGTCAAGGGTGGATGCTAAGTCGTGCGTTAATTCTGTAAGCTGAGTAATACAAGAAAAACCACTTCGAAATTCTGTGTTGCTGAGGGATCAATAAGGAAAACAAATTTGAGTGGCTCATGATGTTGCTATAAAGTACATGCTCAAATATCTTGCAAAGTACACTAGTCAAAGACACCGGCCGATAATTGAACACAGATTTTCGAGGTCCTTACTTCAAAATAGGAAGAATATTGGCAATTTTCGAGTCTGCAGGCAATATTCCGCATGTCAAGGACTCCGTAAAGAGCACATAAGTGTATTTAAACAACGGGCCTGCACAAACGGAAAGCAGAAAGTTCGGCAAGTCATCGGGACCGCTGGCACTAGTGGTACATAAACGCTCAAGTTGTAGCTGAATCTCGCTCTTGTCAAAGACGATGTCCTTCATGGGTACCCCTCCGATAAGCCCGTAATGAAACATGGGATCAGTGTTAGTTGCGCGCGCATAAAAAACAGAACTGAAGAAGGAGCTAAAACATTCTCCCTTATCGAGGCTATGATGAACAAGAGAGCCATTGTGTTCCAGCACAGGAATTGACACTTCGTCTTTTCTATTTGTCTTGATAAATTGCCAGAATTCCCTAGGGTTACTTTTTAACCTAGAATGTAAAGAAGCGTAAAAAAAAAAGCTTTGGCGTGTAATATTGCGGACTTCGCGTCATTTGAAGATTGTTGCAATTGTTGTTTTTTCTCGAGTGTCGGTTTCTTTCTGTACGCCGTGTATACTCGATTTCTTTTTCCCAGTGCCCTACGAACTTCCCTCGTGAACCACGGCTTACTTCTACCCCGCCTTGCCGTCATTATCCTCGACGGGACGAATCGGTCACGCAACCTGAAAATCTTATTTTTAACTAAACACCACACTTCGCCTATGTTCAGCGACTCTTACAATGTTTCAAATACGTCGTAATACGAGTCAAGTGCCAAAGAAATTTCATTGACTTGAGCCTTTCGGTAGCTGTATATTCTTCTATCTGCGCTATTATAGCGACATTAACGTACTTAAATTTCAGTTTGCACAAAACAGCGTTATGGTTACTTATGCCTGGCAATATGAGCACAGGTTTCGTATCCACAGGCAAATTAGTAAAAAGTAAGTCTAACACATTACTTCCACGCGCAGGTTGGTTCCACGCGTAGACGTCAGAACCCTCTTCGGAGGATGCGCTCCTTCAGCAGGGCACTGGGCGAGGATCCTGAAAATTATGCGTGCAGAATCGCTGCGGCAAGCGCGACTTCTCAGGGCCCACCTCGGCGCACAAGTGCGCTGCACCTACGAGGCTAGTGTGGCGAACAACCAAGTTCACAGGTACTCGACTCTGACACATAAGATGGCGGAATACTTGGGGCAACATCAACTGAGGCAGCTCCGGGCAGAAGCTTCCAAGGAGCGGCACATCCCATCGAACCACACAAGTTGCAAGGTCCACATTCCCGAAGGCCTTGCCCTGCCAGAAAAGGTGCGTCAGGTCCTGGAGCGAGGTCCTAAGTTCGCCATGGAAGCTAAGAGCATGAAACCGGAGCTACTTTCTCTCGTGCGGCAGATCTCCAGACGTGCACCAGAAGACGAAGGCGTGAGGATGAACTCTGAAGGCGTGGACGTCCTGAACAAATGTAAGCTTCAAAGTTCCAAGTTACCAGTGAAACACGCTGTTACGTACTTAGTTGAAAATTCACTTTTTGTCCTACCTGCTGACAAAGGAGGAGGCTTTGTATTATTTTCACATGGTAGCTACAACGAAAAAGCTAATGAAGCAATAGCAGCCGCGTTCAATGAACCCAAGGAAATTTTACTGGCGAAAGTTAAGAGCAGAGCTGTTGCGATGTGCCGGGACATTAACTTAGATGAAGTATTGAAATCAATAGGAAAAAGCAAGAATGATAATCTCGATGTATTTTTTAGCGCAAGAACTCGCAAGGAAGGTGTCCCGTTCAGAGTAATAGTATCGGAGAAAGGCACGTGGCAGAAATCCATTGCAGTCAATTTATTAGACAAACTTAACCTACTCGAGATTAAAGATCCGTTCAGCACGAAAAATTCCGAGAAAGTTTTAGCCTTTGTAGAGGCCAACTGTAACGCGGGACTAAAGGCGTTCTCAGCAGATGTGAAGGACCTGTATTATTCTTTGCCGCAGAATGAATTGTTAAGTTGTGTTCAATGATGTATAGATGAATTTGGCGCTGTAAGATTTAGTAAGTGAGCACAACCGTTGAATATTTTTTAGAACTTTTAGACTTGTACACGAAGTGAACATTTGTGCAAAGAAACGACATTGCGTACCTTCAAAAACGAGGGGTCTGTATAGGATCCTGCTTAGCGCCTGTCTTAAGCAACCTGTACTTAGCCAAGCTAGACGGAGACCTGTGCTCACGCATCAGTGATACAAAAGTTGTTAAAATATTTACATTCGATGATGATTTTTTAGTGTCTGTCAATGTTAAGCTAAACTACTTTGACACAGAGTGTTCAGCTGTTAGTAATATTGTACGCGAGTGCGTTTGTCCACTGGAAGTTACGTTCGAAGTGTCCATAGAACAAAAGATCAAGTTTCTTGGTGTTAAATTTACGTTCGGTGATGATCTAACATGCTGGTGCTACAGTCCTGGGACAAATAAACCGTTGTTGTCATATCATTCAGCCCATTCTAAACTGGTAAAAAGAGGAATTGCCAAAGTGTGTCTTACTAACGCACTTACTAAACCATGCTATCATTGCACTGACGAAGCGCTCACACAGCAGGCCACGCGGTTACATGAAGCAGGCTATCCCAATCGTGTACTGGCATAAGTTGCAGAGGAAATACTTAGGCAAGTGCAGTAATCAGGGACTGCTGAACGAATCAGGGACTGCTGAAGCAACACGAGCTCTAATCTCTGAGGGCGTTATTATTATTATTTCTTTTTTTTTTGCGTGTGTGTGTGCACGTGTGTGTGGGCGTGTGTGCTGCTAACTGCGCCCCCTAGTACGAAGCAACTACCCCAAAGTAGCAGCTTTTTGCAGTTGCAGCTCACATCGAACACTGCGTAAGAAAATTGATTTCTTAGCTCTATTTGCGTGGCCATGTGGAAGCGCGCGGACACTCTTCTTTCTTTCTTACGTTTTTGCTCAATTACGGTCACCTGTCCCCCCCCCACGTGCCTTTCTTCAACAGGGCACATAGTTTCTTGCTCAAGAAATCAATGCCTTTCAGCGGGTTTGTTTGTTTGTTTGTTTGTTTGTTTGTTTGTTTGGGAGAACTTTTTTATATTGTTTTATTTAGGACGACGTCTCTCACAGCCCCAGAGTTGCTTTGTCAGTAATCGCGGCGTTAATGCAAACCAAAGAACTTATCTAGGAGGGTTTCTTTCATTCACATGTCAATGAAAACAAAATTATTCCGCAAAAAGATAGGGTACCGCCAACAGTTTAGTCTCGCGTGTTCATACGTGCTCTCAAATTGCAGTATCAAGACGGAAGCAGGAAAGTAATCACTAGAAAATCTGGCAAATTAGTTCTCGCTCATTAACATTATGCTGATTGCTTGTCAAAATGGTTGCGAACCCCCTCCCACAATTGGTTTCCTTTGCTTCATCTAATAGAGTGTCTGCACGTTGTTGTTGGGCGAGTTGGTTGGTTAACATCGTCAAAAGCGCGAAACGAACAAAGGACAATAGACTCAAGCAACAAGGACGCTGACTCACAACTAAACGTATTATTATACTGGCGGGGATATAGCATAAAAACAAAGGTGCGTGGTGCATGCAACATATGCAAAGTGAATCAGCATTACCATGCCTCTCATCAATCGTAATTCTTCTTTTTGCATGGCGATAGTCGTTTGGCTAGGAGGTACGTATCCGATTGAGGGATATTTTGCGGTAAATGGCCGCATTACATTCAAAACTGACGCCCAACTTTATGCTCTTAAACATAAGCAGACTTGCTTACCTAACAAAAATGCGCCTCCTGAAAAATGCGTAATAGTGTTTGATCATGAGAGCTGCGGAAATAAAAAATTCATTTGCTTTCATCTTAAAGGGAAGCTTTAGCTCTCGGCCAACTGCCGCCTATTCAAATACATGCGAAATGCAAAAATGCTTGTATTAGCCAACCTCTGGACCGATCTTAAAGAAATTTGTTGCACTTGAGAGAAAATGTAACACTCTAGTGACGGTAGGTAGGTAAAGTACTGATTTAATGTCTGCATTTTTATGAATATCACCGAAAATTGGCAAGAGTAAAGAAAAAAAAAGAAGCAGGAAGTTTTTTAGTCCGTAACTCTGCATGAAAAGCGAATATCACAGTTCTGCAAACTGAATCCGATAGAGCATCTAAAGCGAATAAGTCTGATGTATGAACATATATCTTAGACTAATTTCTTACAATGTTTACGTTATCTTTTTTCAAAAGTCCTACTCACATATTAGTGGTTAATTGGAGAACCATGCACAACACACTAATTTTGTCCATTTTGAATTTTCTTTTAGATTCTGTTTACGCAATTGTGGCATCATTTATTAATGCTGAGTTACGGAGTTGCAAACTTCGTACTTTGGTTCTAAAAAAAACAAATTAGTGATTTTTCCCAATTTTTCAAAATTGGTGGCCTAAAAAAAATTCGCGTCCAACAATGACTATCTATACCCTTTTCTTTTAAATGCAACAAACATCATCAACGTTTCTGCTGTCATTACCAACAAAACCGATTTCTGTGTTTCATGTATTTAGATTGGAGCCGTGGAGCTAAAGCTTGCTCTTTGTTTATTTTTTATTTCAGAACGAAACCGGCCTAGAACCCTAACTCCTATTTTGTCTGATGGCCGAGGCTGAAAATAAGTTGTGCTAGAAACATTGCAGTACTAATTATTTGTGTAGCTAGACTCGCCATGGCCACATTAGATTTGGAAATGTTGTTTGAGAGTACCTTTACTTATTTACTTGTAAAGATTGCACTGTACCTTCACACACTTCATCGGCATGTACATATGTATTGTTAAACGAAACGTGGAGCTCACCTCCTCTATCTGTGTTCGCGTAAGCAATAATTTTATTGAGGTATGTTCACCGCCCACATCACACTATAACACTGTTTTTTCTTTCTCTCTCTCTCTCTCTCTCTCTCTCTCTCTTTCGTGCGTGATGGAGCGCCACTTAGCTAACAGAAATTACTCTGTTGCCGCAACCAGCGCCCTCCTTTTTCAGTGCGCGGTAGTTTGCATCTAATATTGACTTTTCTCCCGCTAGATTACACTAGCCGTCAGGGACCGGTCAATGGCTGGTGAAAAAAAAAAGAGCGCGCAGTTTGTTTTGTTTCGATAGGATAATGTTCACAAGATAAGCTACATGCATCGTTTTCAGGTTTACTTAGGGTGCATCGACTCCAGCGCCACGTGGACGACGATTGACAGTAAATCACAGGTGACGGGGTTAGACATCGTGGGCAAGCAAACGGACGTGGTATTTTGCGCACAGTTGCAAGCTTAGCCCTCCGAATTTCGTCACACAGAATCTGAATGTTCCCTGCTCCGCTTGTGCGCAGCACTGTTCGAGGATTCATAGGTTCATGGCGCGCTCCTTTCAGACAGCCCGTGTGCCTTGGGAAGTTTGAAACTCCAAATTTTGCGTAATATTCCTAGGTGCACTGCTCTGCCTCTCCAGTGATGGCAAGATTGCGAGTGCCTGCGTGGACCCTATCGGCGTTTCATCGCAAGTGCGCACCTCGGAGTGCATAGCTCCGCCTTCATGCAGTTTGCGTCAGGACAGCAACACATGTCAGGGCAGCCTCTTACGTATTTAACTTCTGTAGCCTTTCGCTGCTTTAGCGTCAGCGTCGAGAATTAGTGATGCCACCTCGCGTCTGGCATCAGCTGGGGTTCTTCGCTGCCGCGGGTGCTTCCTAGGTTTTAACGTTGTCTAGCGCGAGCGATTGGCATCCTTGAGTTTCCGAAGCCGAAAGTCGGCAAGTTCGAACTGGAGCTTATACGGTATGTTCTGTCGCGCGGCAGTTGGTGCACTTTCGACAAGGCGAGCCAACAAAAAGCTGCAAGGACTTGCTCCTCGTGTTGTGCACAGGCAACGCGCATTTGCTGTGTAACGGCTGCAATAAAAAGACGAATTTAGATGGCACATGGTTGTGTTTTAACATTTTGCAAGTGTACCATTATCCTTGAAGTTTTTTTTTTCAAGTTTTATATACGAGTGCGTCAGAAGACTTTATACATGAGAGCTAAGCCATCTTGGCGCATATTTGATACGAATGGACCCGTGAATACAATTTCATTTTCTAGAAAAATGCGGGCCGAATACTTCACAAGCTTGAGTTTCTCTCAAAAGTGCTGCTTGCCATTGGAGGGCCGCCTTTGCCAATAATAGGTCTTGCAGACACATGGCTGGCATCTGCTCTGACGAAGAATTTTAGTGTAAGAACTTTCTTGTGAATACGGGCCCAGATTTACGGCGGTTATAAAATGAGTGAAACCTCTAGGAGAAGGTCGGCTAAGATCAGTGGACGAAACACATAAAGTCACGCGCTCACATGCCGTATCTTTGACCTGCAGAGGAAAATTATAACTGATTATTTGCTCCGTTTCAGTGCTTTGTATAGAGTAAGCTTTAGTGAAGTCAGTGCCGATGCAAAGTTTCTTCTCAAGTAGCCTAACGTTGGGTTAGCATTGTTAGTGACATATTCAATATGCATATTTCATAAAAGGTTGCTAGTGATATACAAGCCAAGATAGTTATAGGAGTTAACGACCGACAGGGCTGTACCATTAATAGAATCTGGTAATATACCACAAGCGGTAGAGCTGGAGGAGACGCGCGTGCTTTTGCATTTAGTTGTGTTAAGCTGCATTATCCATTTGTTGCACCAGTTTGATACACTATCCAAATCGTCTTGCAGCTTACCGGAATCACTAAGGTTAGTTATATTGCAGTAGATGACACAATCGTCCGCAAACACCCTAATGGTTGAATTAGAGATACAGTCAGGAAGATCATTGACCTAGATGAGAAAAAGCAAGGGACCGAGTACCGATCCTTGTGGTTACGGAACAAGTTCTGGACGTAAATTCGTTAGTGGTTACATACTCGTTACGTACATATACGACCATCGGCAGTTTGTTCGGCGTCGGTATAGTGTGGCTGAGGTGCCGACACAAAGGAAAAAGCGCTGTCGCCAACATTCGGCAGACCGAAATCGGTGTCGGGTCGGCCTAATATGATTAGCCCTAACCTATCACATGCTTCGGAAAGATAACACTATCTATTAGATAGCTTTAGCGGGACCGTATATGTATAACTCCGTTTAGTACTGCCTGAATTTCAGAGATCTAGACAAGAGAAATGACGTTGGTGGACATGCCTTGTGAAGCGGAGCTAGGCCAAAGCATACACAAATATTATTGCAATCACAGTCTACGTTCTACTTAGCTGCGGCATAACAATTTAACAGTGACACGTGGGGTTGATGAACATAAATTTGGCGTATTTTTATCCTTCGACGTAGTGCATCAACATGAAAATTCCATGACAATAAAGTTATGACTTTTGTGGTGGATAAACATAAACTTTGCATTACATTACATCACACTTTGCATAGGATAAAAGTAAGCAAGACTGCACGCACCGCCGTTAGTTGTAATACCTATAATTAACCACTTTACTAGCTTCGCTTCAGATAAAGTCTAACATGTGCATTGTATCCGCACATCTTTTTTTTTTTCTCTCTGACTGCGAAGCAAAAAAAAAAAAGGGAAGATACAAGATTCTGCAATTAATTAATTTATGCTTCGGTGCTCTCTTGTCCTATTCAGCTTTTCTGGACACGTACCTACTCAGTAGCATTAAAAAAAACCATGGCTGCCTATCGGGAAGCCTCTAAAAAGCCCGGAATCAATCATCGCTTGGTTTCCCTGGTCGCGACAACACGACTAAATGCGGAGTCATTTCCACCCGACCAGCGGCGAATCTTTTATCAAGAACACTGATAACACTGGCGGGACCAGCTTTGTGCTGAAGTTCAGTGCGGAGGGATAGCTTTTAATAGTTTCATTATTGTTTCGTTGACTTCATTACTACGTCTGTGCGGGAAGTTTGGAATTCAATATTCCACGTGGTGGCACTCACGTAAACTAAACCCTGATGTCCAAAAAAAACTGGATATGTTAGCCTTTTCTACACGTAAGACTGCCTCTACTACGTCGCAAGGCACAGCACACCATTGCTAAGGTTGTCAACCACCTGGGAAAAAAATCGGGCGGCTGTACAGACGTGAAATAACGCACAAGACGGGAAACGTTACGTGCGTGCTGCAGACAGTGTATGGGACCTAAGGTACAAAAATGACGCACCCAAATGCACCAGTTACATCTATTCGCGCATTAGCAAAGCTTACATGCCTAAGTGATGTTCTTTCTATCGGGTGTTTCAAAGTCCCATTTTACAATCGTGCTCGCTCCCTATACTTAGTGGGCCCGTTTGTTTTGCAGAGGGTGTGTGGGCACTAGGGTGGAAAAAATTACCCAACTACTGGTGGCACCCGAGACTGTCCTGCAGGCGCTCGAGCCTGCCGCAGTTATAGATGGTTGGGACTCCTACGCTTGAACTCCCTATGGAAAAAAAAAAACCAGTTCCGCCGTGGTCACAGATGTTGGATACCTCCTCTGTCTTGCTGTCCGAGTTTCATCACTCCATTTCTGGGCGGCATGTGTCAAACGCAGGCGAGGGGGCACAATAAAGCAAGCGTGAAATTTGTTCGAAAAATTGCGCACTCGCTGGCCTTATAACTGCTGATGAACACAAATTCGAGTTTGATGGACTATATACCTACTATGGCTGAGTGAGCTCTCTTGAATGTGACCACTCGCGCTCGGATCGACAAACGCACTGCCGACATATATGCCTCTGTGAATGCCGAGCGAGAGGCTAACCTCCGTATTCAAAAACGCACCTCGACTCGACCCTCCACTCGAAATGTTCCGTGGGGGCGGTTTTTCACTTCACAAATTGCCCTCCACTCGAAACGCGTCTTGAGTAAAGAAACCACGAACGTTTTACTTCCGAGCTCTCAAGGCAGCCACACAGCTACCTTGAATCGCTCCTCGAATGCAGTTATTGCGTAAGCAGGGCTGCCTTAGGATCTATCGCTCGACTCGGTCGGATTTTTTCGGATGAATGCCACTTACCTCCGTAGCTTTTCTTTCGTTAACGAGGCTGCACGTTTTCAAGGGCCTCGTCTTACGGAACGGTTCAATCCTCTGGAACGTTTCAGGAACGGAGTAATTCCACTGCGGCGCCTAGACAGATTGGCCGTCTTGTCGAGAAGACTGCCAGTTAGTGCAGCGATCTGTCGTATTCCGTGCATGACCCAGTTGATTAGCTGCATACGGGTATTCTTCGTGCGAGTGCTCCAAAACTATTATCGATGCCAGTGCATTCGCGTGTTTCTCGCGGCTAATCTAACAAAGCCGCATCAGTTCAAGCACGGCGTGATACATTGCCACTGCGGCTGACTTCGAACCACTAACAGAAACTGCGAAATTCCTTTAGTTCGTGTCTTGCCTGTGTGTTCGATTGCTAAAGGCTGATCTGGGTGCGCGAGCCCCGGCATTCGCCCCACCTGAGTGGTTTGTACTCGGGTTGATCGTCGCTTACTATACGCCAATGCAAAGACGGTGAAGCGCACCGCAGCAAGGCAAGATTCTATATGAATGAGCAGGTGTGTTCACTTGAATGCGACCACTCGCGCTCGGATCGACAAGCGTACTGCCGAAACGTGCCTCTCTGAATGCTTCTCTGAATTTTTACAATTTTTTCTTTTATTTCATGCAGCCAGTCCTAGAAAAGACAAAAAGTGCACTGTAATCTTGCGTTGGAAGTGTGTAGTCGGTGGCATTTAAAGTAATAAGCAATCATTACGTGGGCCTTGATTCAAAATACCCAGTTTAATTAGCTTATCATGCCTATGAACATCCGAGCCCAACGAGGAAGTGATCAACCATGATATGACTTTCAGGATTGTACCTGCATGTATGCACAGGTGAATGAAATGTTCTTTTTCAATACAAAAAACAGAATGACAGTACAGCAGAGTATAGTTTTTGTACATCGCTAGATTTTTATTGTGGTAGAAAAGGCTGTAGCAGTGCCACAGCTCCTGACAATGCTAACAAGTGGTAGCTGATATATGTCACACATCTTGGTTGCGACCATTCCAGCCATTAGTGGGTGCATTATTAAGTGGCAGGTCCGAACACGTTGGTCGTGCTGCGCAAGCGCGAGGCCCGCTTAAGCATGTTTCTTTTCAAATATAAATGAAAACAGTCTAAGCTTAATCAAGTAAAAAATCGTGTTCTAGAACACGAAAAACTCCCTAAACGAATATATTTAGTATGAAAAATAAACTAAACCCGCCGTGGTTGCTCAGTGGCTATAGTGTTGGGCTGCTGAGCACGAGGTCGTGGGATCGAATCCCGGCCATGGGGGCCGCATTTCGATGGGGGCGAAATGCGAAAACACCCGTGTGCTTAGATTTAGGTGCACGTTAAAGAACCCCAGGTGGTCGAAATTTCCGGAGTCCTCCACTACGGCGTGCCTCATAATCAGAGAGTGGTTTTGGCACGTAAAACCCCATAATTAAAAAAAAAGTAAACTAAAGAAACCGAATACAGTACTTAAGCTAGTTTTTATCTGCCTTAACGTTATTGTATGTTTATCACCAACCCCTTCTCTGATTCACAAACCAGGCTGCCAACAGAAGCGCGCAGAGCAACTGTCTTTCCATGTGTGGTCTATGCGCTGCGCTTGCATTAGTATGCGAGTGGCGAAAAGCTCCAATTAACGTGCCCTGCTGCGCTGCAGTCGTTGTCGCATTATTCTGGTTAAGACCTCTATCTCTTTTCTGACATCCTACCAGCTCAAACATCTCCACTAAGAGCATTTTGACTGCCCGCGTTTGCCTTCATAGACACCTTGCAGCTGAAGTCCTTGTATGTTTCATTCAGATTTCTGTTCTTCAGTCATACTTAATAAAATAGTACCTACCTCGTAATCATGTTTAGTCACCCCGAGTACCAAACTCTAAAACAATAAATGAAAATAATCCTTGTCTTATATTGTTCTGATAGGATTGCAAAAACAGCGTGAACTCAGATCCTACAAACGCAAGCAGCAGTGCTACTGACAAAGATATTGTAGAATAAAACACAATCCATGTTCTTGACAACAGCATATCGGGTGTAGGCACCCGACAGTATGGAGTAGGTAATCCTTGTTCAACTTATGCTGTTTATGCTCCGGTTCTAGATTCAGCTTAAGATTAATTAAGAATGCCGGAACAATTAATTTATTCCATTGGATGCGGATGACAGTTGGCTTCTATGGGGCTCGCAGAAGTTCAGCAATTGACCGAGAAACAAAATTCACCATAGCACGGTGTCTTGTGGGATTCCACAATATACCAAATGGTGATACAGGCTGTCACAATCGCGATGCTGAAAAATACAGTATAGAGCGTATTACTATCATTACTTCAGAAAAGTTGAGATCAAGCATGAAAAGTATGATATATTTTTTAATGTACACTTGCTCATGCTGAAGTATCTTTAGCATACCACTAAGTACTGAAGTGATGACTACAAATGCTACCAAATGGCTGCATTACAAATTGTGGGCAGTAAAAAAAAAAGTCACGTCTCAACCGTAACACATTACGAGCAGCTGATGACTTCACACATTTTAATCATGACTATGCTCTTCAAAACAAGAATATATCACTGTTGAAGAGGAATACGATATATATTTGATTTCATAATGCCATAGCTGTTTCATGCTTGTGGTTCTAAATAACACGGTGTCCATTTCGCCATTAGTCACTGTGGCGAGACGTAACATAAATATTATTAAACAGTTTAGGAAAATCAGCACAGACTAATAACCGGGAAAATTAGTCAATTACTTCTGCAGCACCAAGGTTCTATCAGGGAAGCGAGATGGTGCAAATACAGCAGGCAGGCACCGTAGCCGTCGATGCTTTCGGGTCTGCCACAAGCCTCACGATGCAGCACAGACGTTTTTTCATCCGTTGGTATTTCCAACGCCCACATACTGCAGCAGAACGCCAAAAATGTTATGTGCACCGGGCGTTCGCGCGCTAAATAAGTTCAGTGTACCTAAACAACTGAAACGAAAAGGCAGCACAACTAAAAAAAGTGTGGCCGTTGCGTGAACTTGAAAGCACAGTTTATGAAAAGTGCATCAAATGCCACCACATCTACCACGTAGCGCATTGAAACTGGTAAGGCTAAAAAACACTAATACTGGTAAATAACTACTTACTGGTAAGTTTCCGGAAAATTAAAATATTGCGTAGCGCATATGTCAAGTGAGGAAGCACCGGAAATGCAGTCATCAGTGCTCATTCATTGACCCTATGGGCTACAATTTGAACAAACTGACTAACCACCAAGGCTTCTAAAACAAAGTACAGGAAACAAAAACGCGTGTTTTCTTCAACCTGCCGGAGCTAAGCATTTAACGATATGCATTCTGCTGCATGTATGCTACAACTGTTTTTCCTCTGCTAAAAGATTGCTTACACAATACTGGAATGATCATTGAGCACTGGCGCCGAATGTTCTGCATTTTCAATATTCTGCAATCTTCTGCATTTTTGTTTTAAGTAGCGAAACCAATAACAGGCTATCGTGCCGAATTTCCCACAAGCTATAATTCTCAAAAAAAAGAAAAGAAAGGACAACGTTTCGCGCAGGCTCATGCTGCCTCGAATAATATGCTTCAGGTGCTAATTCCCTCATCATGAACAATTCAACTGGAGCCAGTCATGCTTGGACATACTGGAATCATTTTATCTACAGCGTGGCGGCAACTTCACGAAAACCTCATGAATTTAATGTGCTTCCACGCAAAAATGGCTCATTCACTCATATTTTCTGTCATGTTGCTGCTTTCAGAAAGCTTTCACCAGCATTCGGTCTTAAAGGTGAACAAAGCGGCCACGCAAAGCGGCCCATCGGCCGTTCCATCCGTAGTCTCCTTCGAAGTCAATCCGGCTCGCTCACAATAGACACACGGACAATATCACCCGTAATAATCACGATTAACAACCGCAACCTGATCCACAAATTAAGAAGGCGGAAGCAGGGCGCAGCAGACAAATGAGGGCGCAAATTTTGTTGTTGTTTCCATGGAGGAAGGTAAAAGGAGTGAGCCTTACGTCAAGCAGCCAACCTTGGCAAGCGAACGCTCCGTGAAGCCCATGCATTTGCTCAGTGGTGGCCCAACCTTTGAGCTCCTGCGTCGAGATCACGGAGCAAGAATCGAGATTTGACGAGACGTTTGGTTCCCTGTATAGCTATGCCAGTAGTTGTTTTTTTTTTCGGTGCGCGCTTGTTCGGCTGCCCTGCCACGGCTCTGCCTGCAGAGCAGAAGCACTCAAACCAAATACGCACTTCGACATGAGACCACGTGTAGGGACACCAGGTTTGGCTTCAATCGCGTTGCGCGCTGCTCTTTCCTAACGTTTTCCTTCCTCCATGGTTCTGTCTCAGCCGTGCACCATGCTCTCGGCTGTTGGGCTGCGTTTGTTATCAGACCTGTCGAACGCCCACAGTGGCACCGTTGCCGAGCTAAAATTGTGCATTTGGCCATGTTGTCGTTTGATAAGGAAGACAAATTAACGGAATGACATATCCGTCTTAAATAATTGGGCTTTTGCTAAGCACATTTAAGAATGGCCTCGATGTCACACGGTTTTCACGGTCGGTGCACTTAACTCGTGTCGAGGGTGCAATTTCAAGGCTTTCCTCGGCAGAGGAAACGTGGAGTAGTGTTCATGAAACGCAACGGCGCCTTGAGCCAAGGAAGGACCGTCGTCTCGACTCGGCTGAGTCGAGGAGAAGCATTGAGTGAAGGTGTGTTTAAGAATATACGGGAGTAAGATTAGCTCCGATTGCGTCATGCCTGGCGCGACAACAGTGCCATCCGTGCGCGGGACACATTCATGATCGGGTAATGGCTTCTTTCCTCTACATAACGATAGCAAAGTAAGGCACGTGGTTGGTACGGTTGCAATGATCTACGTGATAAGGCTATAACACGGTTTTGTTAGAGGCGGTTTTAAAGACGTTTCACGTCAAAAAGCCTTGAGTCCTGCTCGGCACTCATGCAACAGTCGAGTGTCGGAGTTTGAACACTCGTGAATTCCAGATCCGTACTTGTCCTTGCGGTCCGGACATGGAACCCACATTTCGAACAATGTGCGGCTTATAAGGGTGCTACACTTCTTCAACATGCACATTGTGTTGATCCCCTAGTCAGTTACAGTGCAGTAGAGAAAAAAAAATGAAAATTTTCTGCGGTATTTCGGCTGACAACAAGAATATATTCTGACATGTTGTGGCATATCTTAAACTGAATGTGTTCAGCCTGAAATGCATCTTCCAATGACCACACTCTGAAGGATCGTCTATTACCCGCCGTGGTTGCTCAGTGGCTATGGTGTTGGGCTGCTGAGCACGAGGTCGCGGGATCGAATCCCGCCCACGGCGGCCACATTTCGATGGGGGACAAGTGCGGAAACACCCGTGGTGCTTAAATTTAGGTGCACGTTAAAGAACCCCGGGTGGTCGAAATTTCCGGAGTCCCCCACTGCGGCGTGCCTCATAATCAGAAAGTGGTTTTGGCGCGTAAAACCCCATGATTAAATTTTTAAGGATCGTCTTAAGTGCTGCAGGCATCATGTAGCCTAGACAATAAATACTAAGATGATAACGACAAAAACAATAATATTGCAGATTTCATCTACCTTCTCACCCTGCCGACTTCCCGCATAGCAGAGTGGGCAACCCTACCTTTTGCTGGTCCGAAATCGCGCCCCCCGTCTTTTGGTCTTGTCCTGTGCCGTCCTTTTGCGTGTGCCAAGCGTTATGTCTGCTGTGCGGAAAAGCGAAGGATGTGTGGTGGGGCAGGAGTAACAAGGGTCGCCGTCCATGGGACGCAAGTGTCACGCTGACAAGTTAAGCAGTCTAGCAGTCGCTATAGCAAGAGAAATGAAGAAAGCACGAGAAGGTTATGAGCCCTTTGGGAAAAGCACCAATGTATGAGCGGGAACTAGACATATTTTGCATAATTTTTTTTGCATGTGCTCGTTGCTGTTCTCGAAACCTTGTTCAGTAAAAACACCAACACCCTCGATGACCGAAGGAATGCGGCTTCTTTTAATTTTTTTGTTAAACTGTGGGGTTTTACGTGCCAAAACCACTGTCTGATCATGAGGCACGCCGTAGTGGAGGACTCCGGAAATTTCGACCACCTGGGGTTCTTCACCGTGCACCTAAATCTCAGTACACGGGTGTTTTCGCATTTCGCCCCCATCGAAATGCGGCCGCCGTGGCGGCTTCTTTAAATACGGCCGCATGCACTCAGTAGATGTCAACTTTTATCGTACATCCTAGTGTAATGGCGCCACTGAAAGTGAATAAAAACAGATAAAAGCACGCATGACAAAAGCAGTGCTTGTGCCCTGCGTGTATTTATCCGCCTTCGTTTACTTTCTGTGGCGCCATGACACCACAATGAAATCATACCAACTATCCCAGCATCTACTCCTGAAGTTTTCACGGTAATCTCATTTTCTATGATGCGGGCACATGTTCGAAGCTAGCCGCTCTTGGGTAGCCCAGGTCCTATGCTAGAATTCAAAGCCATGACATCAGACGGGTGTCTTGGTAGCTCAGGTAACCGATAGCCTTGCACGCAGAAAGACTGACTATTGGCTCTGCCACTTGAAACAGCTTGAAAAGAGCCATCACTGACTTTGCAGAGTTGTCACTCACGATGACCGATATGTGCTGGACAATATCAACCCTTCGGATGACGTTTGACCACGGACAGTGCTTCCTATGATTATCGCCACATATATGACACCTCACCGTTAGAAGCCATGAACTCTTTTTACCGGTAACACAGAGTGTTATGTCACATTCACAATCATGCCGATATTCAATTCGTTGTGGCTGACGGCTAAGGTGACTAGGGCTTCATGCGTTTTCATCTCGTGTCTCAGAACGCAAACCTCTGCTTTGAAATCAATCTGACATGCAAAGTAGGGGACGGGGGGTTTAAAAGAAGCGTAGTTAAACCTCTCGACAGACATAATAGGCGCGTTTCTGACGCCACCCCAAACTCTGTTCCTCAAATAACTCATCGCGTATCCCTTATAGTCTGCTGAGCCGCGAGGCGCCACAAATGATAGACCAAGACACGCCAAGTGTTTCACAGTGTTTATTTGGGATTTCATAGTTGGTTCTGGGAACGCGCATGCATACAATGAAAAGTATTCAGCCAGCTCTTGCACACAAGTAGGAAATCGGAAGGAAGAACTCGCTGCTGGTAGAGATGCGGAAATGCTTCACAAAGACTACTACACTTTGTGGAGGCTAGAAAAGAATGTACACAATTTTCGGCCGTAGCCGATAAGACGGTGTGCTGGTGAGGTGAAGAAATAGCTGGCTGTGTATAACCGCTGAAATGGATAAGTATGTACACTACGTCAACGTGCAAGATCACGAATGCGAAACTACCTTCAAGATCAGGGAGGGAGTGGGGGTAGCCGCACTAGGACATTTGTTTGGGGGGCGTGGGGCAGGGGGTTTTAAGAAACACTAGCTTCGTACACACTGCGTATAACCATTAATTACGATTTCGTGGTTTCCATGCATAGCTGTACTGCATAACGCAGGGGTTTGAGTCACTTCTCGCGTGTCCTGTATCCATTTTGATAAACGGGATATATAACTGCAGCTAACTACGCTTCATTTAGTTGGAAAAGAACGTGAAACAGAGAACTTAAAGGGGTTGGGACACCAAATTTTGAGGTTGTAGAAAGCATGTTGTAGGCTGCTTCCGTATGCAAGGACACCCAGAACGAGCTACTGGACGCTGCAAACATTTCAAAATTTTAATTCAGCTCCAAAAAGTCATTAAAAACTCCTTCTCGTGGTCGAGACCCATTGCTATCGCGGCAGTTATGACGTCACAGAGGAGGAACGAAAATATTGACGTCATAGTATACTAGCACAAAAATGTGACGTATGATGAGTCGCGATGAAATGCCGATTACGGAGCCTGCTGAGCCGAGCGACCGAGCATAGCCTCCACTATGACCTAGCTACAGGCATATAGAAATCCTTTCTTAATGCAAAGAAGGGGTAAGGCGTGCAGACACGGACACAAGAGGAGAGAAGTGCACAACACGAACGCCGCACGGCGGCCCGCGAACGGCAAACTCACTAGCCGGCCGACTCCGAAAGGGACCAGGATATGCGGCGTTCGTGTTGTCCGCTTCTCGCCTAGCATAGTTGCATAGTTCGGCAGCTCGGAGCGGTCTCTCGTTCGCTTGGCCTTTCTCAATGTGAGGGCCCGGGACCCATTTGTGCGGCAGCCGTACGGCGAAGCGGCCAATCAGCGACCGAGGAGCGGTGACTCTGGCACCGACGGCAGCCTCACCGCCTCTGATCGTTCGGCGCCGCCGATATCGTCGCTAGGCCTTTTCCGGTTCACTTCAAAGCTAAAGCTTACGGCGCTACGGAATGAATCACCGACTCACACAAGGCGCAATATATTCTTACCGTTGTTGTCGCTCTTCGCAATAATTATAATAATCGCGACTTGCACTTCGAATCGCCAGTTGTTTACCTCTGATGGGAGAGCAAGCGTACGCGCGAGCAGACGACGCAGCATTGTTTCACGTCACTATTTTTTGTGACCCACGTGACCAAGCCATGTTGCGTTTCCTCCTCTGTGACGTCACAGCATCCCCCGGAGCCCAGAAACCGAAACCGAAATCGCTCGGTATAATAATGCTATTATTAAATTATTTATCGGATATATATATATATGAATCCCGCTGTGTGTATCGCGCTCCCTGAAGCATGACACAACGTTTGAATCCACAAACGCATGAACGAAAATTTTGGTGTCTCCACCCCTTTAAAGTCTTGAAGGGCTACACCTCATGTACTATGGCGTGTAGCCAACATGTGTCACATTGAAACAAAGAACACCAGGCATAGCGATAATGTTATCTAATGAATAGAACACAAGCTCTTTGAGAGTAGGTAACATTTACAAACTTTAAACATTTCATAGATACGAAGGAGGCAGGAAGATAATAATTTCAGGCGTTTTTATCTTTAAAGAAAAGAACAGCAATAATTTTAGTCTGACTACGAACGCTAAAGAAACCATGGCACGTTGTGACGAAACTTGTTAGATGTATTCTTTTTTTTTTTTAATTTTACGCTGAACCACCCCACGACCGCCAAATCACCCGACCACACTGAACTTGTGCTTCGGCTTCCTGACAGCGCACTTTGACTACACTTCTGATCAAACAGGAAAGTTCAGTACATATGGACAACACGAGTGACATGCTTAATGTATACAGATGAGTCAATAAGAATGGCAAGGCGCAGAAAAAGGAGCAAGGAAAGGTCACTCATTCCTATAAACAATTATCTTCAAGAACGCATACGTACACAAGTCTATCTTACAGCACTCATTCGGTAATAAGAAACGCTCACTAAAACCGGTTTTACACAATTCTTACCGCATCAACGAATGCATGTATTTGCTTTGCTTTGCCAAAAACATGATAGGCGGGATGCCTCGGGACAGACAGATGCCGGAGCAGCAGAAAAAAAAAAGGAAACCAGCAAGGCCCATCTGAGAAGAGTGTGCCATCTTTTAAAACTTCGTGCAGAGAAGAACCTCTGCTTTGGTTTACTTCAGCCTAAGTTTGGAACGGTGCGTATGAAACTGTACCATTTACTTGAGTTCTCGCAGCATCGATTCCACGCAGTGAATTAAGCAAATGTCGGTATCGGCTATGCAGAAAGTTTGAGTGGACGTGAACAACTATGCGGTTTTAGTTGGAGAGTACATCGTTGAGTAAGCAGGGTAATCACGGAACTCGCTATATGCTATACATTGTATATGTAGCCGCGTAACGAAGAACAAATTTTACATTGCCGGGCATTCACACAACATTGTCCTCAAGCATCAACATAAGCGTTAAACGCACAGTCGCTCCACATAAAGAAATAAAGCAGTGCTTTCACCGGAATGAAACAAAGCTTTCAGAGGCAACTGCTGAATCGACACACTGCAAAACTGAGATTCTTGTTTTCTTACAGTTAAGCAGTGCAGTACATAAATAGCTGAAGGCCGTGTACTTTATCACATGACTGACCGAATATGGAACCAAACTCTGGTTATCATGCGAATATTTCTTTCCATATTTAAATTTACGTCATACCAAGTCCTTCGCAGAGCAGAGTTCAATATTACGCAATATCGTGCGTCATAGATCTCTCTCTCTCTCTCTCTCTCTCTCTCTCTCTCTCTCTCTCTCTACGCACAAAGGGAAGACGTCTGTATTACACCGAGGTTTTCCATTAAAATAAACTTTGACAACAGCCTTGTACAAAAACACGCGTATCACTTCTACCGTAGAGGCTGCAATCATTCCTATGCTGCTCCGCTCAGCATAAAGGTGAGTGAGCTCTTGCACCAATTGCAGAGATGTGACCTCTGAGATTTACCTACGCGTCAACAGCTTGAGAACCCACGAGTAGGGTATAGCTTCCGAGATGCATACTTCCCAGTGTCGGAGGCCATGGGAAGGGAACGGTCACGAAGCAACGTTTAACAGATGGTAGCACAGGCTTTCCAGTCACCATGTATAGCTGAACGTTCATGCTAAATTTTTACTGTTGTCACAGCCTTCAAAGTTCGGTGGAGGACTACTGAAGCCACCCTGTCCTGCTTCCGGCGCAAATTCCTGCGTAAGGATATCTTTGGTAAAGTAAATATCTCGAAAGCATCTTTCTTTTTGGTTCTTTTGCTGGTGAACATACGAGGACATTTCATCGTCAGGGGCCTCAAGATAGTCCCAGTAGCCTTATGGGAGGTCGGGGAAAGCGTTGCCATCATTATCATGCTAAATAATTACGTTAATTAAATGTACGATGCGCTTCACTTCGTAGCTACCACATTCGCAACTTTCCAACTTTTCTTTTACATAATAAGAACGGTTGAAAAGCAAGTGTGAGTGGCGGTGTCTATTCTAAAAGGCAGCTTCACAAAAGTACTTATTAATCCATATGAATTTCTAACACCGATATCGATAACATCGAGTCCAGAGAGCGTGCAATAGAGAAACGTTTCCGGGTTGCATGGAGGCTTCACTGCACATAGAACATATTTTCGCTGACTCATCACAAAACACCTCTTCAGATGCAGGTACATGAGGGCAAGTGATGGTCGCATACTGGCATTCACTCGTAGGTATTTTCTATCATATAAGCCAAAAACAAACAAACAACAGTAGCACATCTATACAAGTATACAAAACGTACGTTCTAACAGCTTTATGGCACAAAAACAAGGGCAACAGGTCACATATTTAATTGTGTCCGAGAAGAAATACTAGTTTTTTTAAAAAGGAAATGTCAGAATAACATGCGTCTTTAACAATAGAGTATGGATCCGCGCTTGTGGACAAACATAGAAAAACAAATCCACGAAAAGCAAGGTGCTTGTATATAGCTCGCCCGAACGTGTCTTTTCTGGTACTTCCGTGAGAGCCCGATCTAACCAAATATTGTGTGCGCATATAAATATTGTTGCCAGCCAAATGCTTATATAAAATCACAAGACAGAGACCGAACATGCCCATCTTCTTACCGGCACTCTCATCATACCAATGAAGAAAAAGATAGAAATGTCAAGTTAGCAGACCTCAAATAAAGTTACTTCCAAAAACAAATGAAAATAAAATTAAAGTGCTAACCAAAGAGATACTGAAACAACGCTACAAAGATGTAAAATATGCTACAGAAATTTTGCGAATTGTCAACTAAAGCATAATAATCCTTTGGCTTGGCCACTACTTCGCTTATACTTACTCATTTAGCTTGATTATGCATGCCTACCCATCGTTACCGATCATCTGCGATTACACTATTATAACGATTACATGTGTTAACTTGACCAATTATGCATTTATTTCGCAGATATACCCTATCAACTGAGCCGAAACGACGTCACAACCGCGTTTTTTTTTTCTTTTGCCACACCGCAGCTTTTCTTTTTTGCGACCTTAGTGAGGCGACGGTGACGTCACAAATTCTTCTTTAGGGCTACCCATTATCTACTATTAAACAATTGTCCCACCTACCAACCAGTTATTCTATAATTTTTTATACACCACAATGACAAAGCAAGCTTCCTTGCATGTACATTAATGATGCAGAAAAGTAAGCTTTCAAGGTGAGCAACGTTTCAAGGGGGCATGACGAGAACATCTACAACTTATCTTTTCCTTTTCCATTCATTCATTATCGATTGTAAAGATAACAATCACCTCGATTTACACTACTATAACAATTAAATCTCGTAACTTCACCAATTATGCCATAATTTTTCAGATAAAGGTTGGGACACTTTTCGCGTTACGAACAGATTTTGCTGGGGTTCTCGCCAAAGAATGCTTACGCATTAAAATTGGTTCTTATGTAGAGGCCCACATTACTGAAATAAATAACTCAAGTACCTGCGTTTCCATTCGCGTAGCCCACTCGGCTTAGTCACGCTCAGGAGAGTACTTAGTTCTGATTTTCTACAACTTGTCGCCCTCGCGAGAAGAATGCACGCTGATATATATGACATCCCGCATGGACGCGATCCGGTTGTTATTGTGTTCTTGTCACCCTAGACAAATAATTTCCACAGTCATCCTCGCTCTGCTCAAGACTTTTAAACTTATTCCTTCTCTCACTTCAGATTATGCCTAGCGAAATTTTGTGTTCTAGTCTCTTCAGTTACAATAAGAAGTATTGAATCAACCTGTGAGATGTTACACAATGTGTTACAGCGTGCGGGTAAGAGAAAAAAACCCAAAGAAGAAGCATAACAGTTCTTCCCATTTTCGCTACTCGCCACACGCTATGTAGCGTGGCATCTTTCAGAGTTCCACGGCTTCTAAGTAACACCCCCAAGATGTAACAGTTTCCGTTCTATACACAGGATCGACGTCAGTAATCGATTGCTCGCAAGAGCTGTGCATGACAAAAAATGCTCAAGCTCTTACATGTGCAAGCTAAGCTAACACTACAGCCCTTCATCCTTGCAGGTAGACAGACCGACGCTCCTCAACGCGAAGGATAACCGTCTTTGGGCAGATCACACATCGCATTGACATCAAGTGGCGTGCCAGCTTAAATCATTACCAGTCGGCTACAGCTGGTAACCTTCAAGGTACATGATATCTTTACGAGTGCCAATTCTGTCAACGTTTTCAACATCAAGACAGTTTTTGTATAGTCTGCAGGCCGAATACTGCAAGCATAACAAACGAGTGCTGACGGGTTACAGAGTAAGACAGCTGTCTACACGATAAGTTTCCAAAGAGACAGCCAAGACGTTAGACATCCAGATAGCCTCTCGTACACATATCATGCAGCTAATTTCACATCTTTTACGGCACCAGACATCGTAGTGCTTGCGTCACGCACACAGTCCAAGTAGAGATTCCGACAAGTCCCATCGTCATAAATACCGCAACGACGCTAGATGTCCATGCCACTCGTCCCGCGCAAGGACCCGAGCAGGAAACATGCAGCTAAGTTCAAGCGTCTTTGCACCATCACTCACTTAAAATGCGTTCATCTTAACCTCCACTCCTTAGCGTCCAGCTAGGTACGATTTCGGCGTCCACGGAAGCCATCCGGCGATGACACGGGGTGTCGTCAATCAAAGAGCATGCGCGCTTGGCCGCCCGCTCATTGCGCTGCGCTGTGGGGACGTTTCAGTGGCACCCGCAGCTGGCGGCCACCATGTCGTCGTACTGCTTGAGCACCACGTTCTCGTTCTCGTCGAAGTATAGCAGGCTGATGGAGTACAGCTTGTTGGGCACGCAGCAGGGTGCGCCCACTCCGGCCGTCAAGCTGAGCTCGTTGACGATGCTCTGCACGGTCGCGTGGTTGGTGGGCCACTGGTTCTGGCCCAACGGGAAGTAGCACTGACCCTTGCAGTGGTACGCGTTGTAGCCCTTCGGCGAGATGATCCAGCTGGACCAACCAATCTTCTCAAAGTCCACGTACATCTCGTGCCGCGTGCAACCGAACGGCTCGTCGTGCACCTTGCCCGTCGGTGAAGACTTGGCCCCGGAGGACGAGGTCTGCGGAGCCGCCCGCACGCTCCTGGGATTTGGAGCCGGTGTGAAGCCGTCGCCACTTGGCACGGCGACCGGCAGGCTCGCACCAGTCGCCTGTCCCGGAAGCAATCCTCCAGTGACGTCTGCACATAATGAGCACAATAAGACAGGGCGCGGCACTAGAGCACCGAACAACTCGTCCAGAGAACTCTGAATTGCGATGCTTCCGTTTAGGCAGGCATGACTTTGATTTTTGTCACTGTATGTTTTAAAAAAATAGAAGCGAAGGATTGGGTTGACTCCTCATAAGAACAGGCCCATAGAGCATGCATAAACCGCTTTCGTAAGACGCCATCTTACGACTGAACCGTTCAACCTCTCTCTGGCATGAAGCCTTTACGTCACCCGTCTGCAAACGCAAAAACCCACTAGTAAGCGAAACAGAGTACACAAAAGCATATTCCGTTTACATTTCAGGATGAAGTAGCGACAAACTCGATTATTTTTTTCAGGTACTTATTGCCACTTGTCGTAAAGCACTCAAACACAGATGACTTTAACATGAGCAATGACTTGTGCGTAGCGTGTCAGAAAAGCTGTAAAGTAAGGGACACAACACACCACGTCCTTCGGAAAGAAACTTTCTCGCTCAAGACTTCGTTCTCCGCGTACAATAAAAGCGAAATCAAGCATGTCTTAATACAACAAAGAGAGCCGCCAACGAGTTAAAAAAGAAAAGAAAAGAAAAAGCGCCAGTACTCCCACTACCCCTGATGCGCCTCTCTTCTGCAGGCCGCTTCAAAACCGCCTTCGAGCCAAATGGACCATCGCCGGATGTGTTTTTGAACGCAACAGAAAAGGTACTCATTGATAAAAAGAAAACCAATTCCTCTTTTTTTTTCTCCCTCTACCATTCTACCCACGCTGTCTATCTAGCGAAGAGCAAATAGACGGCGTCGGCAACGTGCGCTCAAATTTGGCACAAACGCAGATACACACGGCCTGGCGTGCGCCGCCCTCAGCAGGTGGCGTAACAGAGGGAGTAAAACGAGAAGAAAGCAACGATCTCGAAGAGTACAGGGAACGCTGGCACAAAGCCTGGATGCGCTTCTTCAATTCCACGGTATAGCGCACAATGGAAGTTCAGAAGCGAAAAGACCCACCACAAGAATCCGAAAATCGAAAGTAGGCGTGACGACAGGCCATGCGAGGACAGCTATCGCTGCCGCAGCCGCTGCGACGATCGATGTGTTCAGCGGTGCTTCCTTTACTTGCTCTTGCTTTCTTTTTCTTTTTGTATCATTTCGCCCGACTAATCCTTTTGTGAGATGCAGCTTGCCACATTTTCATAGGCATGTAATAATAAACAGCAAAGGAAAAGTAACCTCAAAATTTTTGTCTCGAAGGCAACAGCAAGTAATTGATCTTCGCGCAGAGGAAGTGTCCATTCAAAGAAGTCTCTAACCAGTAATTAATTAGGTCGTATTCATTAACTTGCGTCAATACGGCAACAAAAATTTTCCAACACAGTGTTTTGTATGCTACGCTATAGGGGGACGCAATGTGTTTACCACATTCAAAGAAACCTCTAACCAGTAATTAACTGGGTAATATTAATAAATTGGTGTCTATACGGCGGTAAAAACTTCTTCCGCGCACTATTCATTTCCCCCGCTACAGGAACACGCTATGGGTTTATCGCATCCAAAGAAGTATCTATCTATCCAATAATTAACAGGGTCATATTCATAAGTTTGTGCCAGTATGACCACAATAATTTTACCAGAGTGTTTGGTATGCCACGACACACGAGGACGCGACGAAATTGTTGTATATCACACACAACATCTGCTTGGCATTAGGCGACGCTGGTCACCTTTTAGCCACTTAGACTACAGTCCGTTCTCGGAAGGTAAGACCCTGGGACTTTGGTCAAAGAACACAAGTAGGCACAAGGCCACCACAACGCTAATGCGCCTGCCTCCTCAAGGCAAACGGCATGGCGCTTCTAAAACCGTCGCGTTCCGATGGGGGCGAAATGCAAGAACGCCCGTGTACCGTGCATTAGGTGCGCGTTAAAGAAACCAAGGTGGCCAAAATTAATCAGGAGTGCCCTATTACTGCGTGCCTCATAATCGGGTCGAGATTTTGGCACGTAAAATTATAGAATTTATTATTTTTTTTAAAAGCAAATAGGCTATATATGCGAGCGCTTCGCGACTACATATACGTGAGTGAACATTCATCTGCGGGTGCATGTGCGCGCCATGACTCTCTCTCTCCCTCTCTTCCTTTTATCTTGCCCTCTTGTAATAGAGCCAATCAGGCGTGACTATATATAACCTACGAGAAGAAAGGAGGTTAACCGAGGGGCCCGATTTTTATTAGTCATATTATAAGAAGCCAACAAACACTGACACCAAGGACAACATAGGGGAAGTTACTTGTGCTTAATAAATGAAATAAAGAAACGATAAATTAATGGAAATTAAAGTGGATGAAAAAGCAACTTGCCACAGGTGGGAACCGAACCCACAACCTTCGCATTTCGCGTGCGATGCTCTACCAATTCAGCTACAGCGGCGTCGTTTCTCCATCCACTTTTTGGGGTATTTATGTTTCCTAGTAGAACCCTGGGAGTGTTAGCCAGTGCCACCACTCGCAGACCTTGGCGGCGAACGTGGAACGTCCTTTTTGCCGCAGGCGTCACGAGCACGTGATCTTTTTGGCTGAAGGCAACTGGTCAATAAACTCACATATGCTACCTGAAGGCATCAATGTTGCCGGATTCGAGACCCTCGTTATGTAATCAACGAGAAGAAAGGAGGTTAACCGAGGGGCCCGATTTTTATTACTCATATTATAAGAAGCCAACAAACACTGACACCAAGGACAACATAGGGGAAGTTACTTGTGCTTAATAAATGAAATAAAGAAACGATAAATTAATGGAAATTAAAGTGGATGACAAAGCAACTTGCCACAGGTGGGAACCGAACCCACAACCTTCGCATTTCGCGTGCGATGCTCTACCAATTCAGCTACCGCGGCGTCGTTTCTCCATCCACTTTTTGGGGTATTTATGTTTCCTAGTAGAACCCTGGGAGTGTTAGCCAGTGCCACCACTCGCAGACCTTGGCGGCGAATGTGGAACGTCCTTTTTGCCGCAGGCGTCACGAGCACGTGATCTTTTTGGGTGAAGGCAACTGGTCAATAAACTCACATATGCTACCTGAAGGCATCAATGTTGCCGGATTCGAGACCCTCGTTATGTAATCAACGAGAAGAAAGGAGGTTAACCGAGGGGCCCGATTTTTATTAGTCATATTATAAGAAGCCAACAAATACTGACACCAAGGACAACATAGGGGAAGTTACTTGTGCTTAATAAATGAAATAAAGAAACGATAAATTAATGGAAATTAAAGTGGATGAAAAAACAACTTGCCGCAGGTGGGAACCGAACCCACAACCTTCGCATTTCGTGAAGGTCTGCGAGTGATGGCACTGGCTAACACTCCCAGTGTTCTACTAGGACACATAAATACCCCAAAAAGTGGATGGAGAAACAACGCCGCGGTAGCTCAATTAGTAGAGCATCGCACGCGAAATGCGAAGGTTGTGGGTTCGGTTCCCACTGCGGCAAGTTGTTTTATCATCCACTTTAATTTCCATTACTTTATCGTTTCTTTATTTCATTTATTAAGCACAAGTAACTTTCCCTATGTTGTCCTTGGGGTCAGTGTTTGTTGGCTTCTTATAATATATATAACCTACCTTTTTTACCTTCTCTACCTCACTCTGGTCCCCTTGACCACTTCTCTGAACCTGTAGGTGTTCTACGTTGAAGTGATTTTTGTTATCGTTCAAATCCTCGCCACTCACCTAAGTATAGCTCTCTGTTTCTCCCTGTTCTTTTTATTTGTGGGCAGTGTTAAGCTCCCGTTCGTATCATTGCCAATTTAACAAAGGTACTATAAACATGAGCGAATAGGGAAACGCGCAGGATAATAGTAATGTCATTAACAAAACACTACGCCGACATATGCACTGTATCCTTATTATCTGAATCTGTTTACATAGAGTATTACGTCTGTGAACGTTGATAGGAAAGTAACTCGACTCGCTACCACTTGATTCAGCCAGCTTCTGAAAGGAGAAAAATGGAGTCACCGAACCATATTTTTTGTAAACGTACGGACTCTTCGGGCTCCATACAGAATCCCCGTTAAAATGGAATTGGCAATGGAGAAAATTTGCAGAATCACTGTGATTGCCGGTTGTTCATGCTGACCACAGAAATGGTACATATTGTGCGCAGAATTGTGGTTCATTTGGTTCAGTTTATGCTGGCAAAGTTTACCGCATCGAAGTCAGAAGCTAACTCTCCGGCCTTATATCGTCGTCGCCGGCGTACGATCGGTCCTGTATGCGTGTATAAGCTATCTAGGGAACTTGAAGTTATGAAATGAAGACGCAATTAAAACAGAACGCAAAAATCAGAAACAAGAACAGCAGTGGCCTAGCACGGCAGAGATGCCCCCGAAACACGACTCAAGAAACAGGTGATCTGTCATAAAGAGCGCCAACAAGAAGTAGAAAAGAAACAAAGAGGGCTCATGGATGGCGAATAGGGCAAGTTGTAAATTAACCATAGTAGCAGCGCATGGCAAACTGAGTGCACAGAAAGGTGCCGTCTATTCATTTTCTGTGTCCTCGCTTTGCCATGTAGTGCTACCATAAATCAAAAGGGACCACAACAGCCCTGTTTCATGTCTTGTGTGTGTTGTCTCTCATTCACTAGTACATTAGATCAACGAAATAGTCGAAAAGTGGTTCAGTTGTAACAGTCTTAATGACTGTAGTCACACCACAACCGGCCTATATGGCGCAGCTGATCTAAAGCAAGAAACGTCATTAGGAGCAGAAAGTAAGCTGGATTTGGCCTTGACTAGTTGACCTGACACGTTTAAGGGAGAATATCATCCAAGTCTGCACAATAATATAAGTGCAAATCCATGTGAAAGGCCTCCGAAAAGGCGGACTGTATAGACTTAATAAATTCGAGATGACCTTATTTTCTTTTTTTTCTTTCTTTAGTCACAGGGACTGATCGAAGCAGAAATTATCGCTGTAGAATCCTCCATATACCCTCACTTCCTTTTAGAGAGTAGTAAGAAGATGATTGAAATAACTTCAACAAAGCTGAGCGCAGCTGTTCTTACATGGAGCTGTAAGTCTGCAAATACTGCTGCTAATAAATAAGTGGCTGCAATTATAAGACCGAAGGACAATAAATACTCTTCAAGATAATTTCTTTCTGTGCTGCTTGTCCAATCTTGCAGTAAAGCTTCAAACAGAAATTTCAATTCGAGGTCACTTCCAATTGACCTAGGACCACTCTTCGGCCCGTCTTGCGCGTGCTATGCCGACTGAATCTTCGGCCTTTCTACAAACGAAAACATGAACATGGCTGCTGTCGAAAATAAAACAAAATGAGAGTATACCGATCATTCGTCTAAGTTGGTTACCTGCCGGCGTTGGCACAACCAGCGTGGTATATTCAAGGCAAGCCCGGTAGCCAATGCTGCTTACCTCGTCTTAATCAGGCACAAAGCAAACAGACAACAACTGTTCAGGAGTGCAGATAAGGGCAGAGTGCGAGCGCGTAGTGAATTATCGATGGTAACCACGGACTGGCTGCTCCAACCGTGCCTATCCAGCTGGAAGTTTTAAAAAAAAGTTCGATCGTAGCACTCTACAGAGACGTGCGACAGAAGCCGCCGTCACTGCCACGATTCGAGAAAAAACGACATAGTTTCACTCGGCCCGATATAGCATCAAATAACTCGACCGTACGGGGTAGCGATTCAAAGAATGCAGCTTGTGGGAAACCTGCCCGGAAAGTGAGTGAAAAAATAGGAAAGAAGATTCAACAGGAAAGACGTCCACTGGCACGCAGCGCTTCACGCAATTGCCATCCTGACAGCGACGTCACGCTATCGAACGGCGCCTGCGTTTGCAGTCGCGTGCGCGGGAGAATGGCCTGCGTGAACCTTTCAGCATACCTCTTGCACAATGAGTCGGCAATATTTTACTTCTATTTTAGTTCTTCCTATAATGACGAAGCTCATGCCTTTTGGTATAACACACGAAGCGCAGCCCAGGGATGACAATGGATGGTGAACATTCACACCCGATTCTTACTTTATGTACCACCGTCGTCGCCATGCTAGCTGGTCCTTCTAACGGCACCACCGAAGCATACAGACCCCTCTATATCTGTTTTTACTTTCGATAAATGATGAAGAGAAAGGTTTAGACCGTTCTCTGGAATGCTGCGCATTGACAAATGATGACGAGAAAGATGCCAAATAGTGATACACGAAGCGAACATAAAAAGGAATTAGGGTGGTTGCTTGGGCTAGTTGGTTGTTCCTGATAAAAACGACGCACAGCGCGAAGGACAACGACTGCGAGAGAGAGAGAGAGAGAGAGAGGCAAAGGAAAGACAGGGAGGTTAACCCGAGATTATCTCCGGTTGGCTACCCTGTACTGGGGAAGGGGCTAGGGGATACAATAAGTGAGAGAGAGAAGAGACGACATACACACGGATGGCGTCTCTCGCAGCCCTTGTCATTCGCGCTCTACGCCGTTTTTATCATAAAAAAGGAGAAGAGCGTTACCCGTCGTTGTTAGTGCCTTAGTGGTTATTGTGAGTGGCGTCTCCGGTATCCAAGTATATTTTTTTTTTACTTCAAACTTCGCTATGTTAGTCCACGCTGCCGAGTTCACGGCATGCATGGACTGAACAAAAGTTAATTTGGAACTTCGCGAACCTATAAACGTTAACGTAAGCTATACTGGTAGAGTATACCACGAACACAGAGGATAGCGAATGGATAGGTTGCTGCTGCGGTTCGTGTGTTCTGCTTCTGAGCACGAGGGCGCGAGTTCGACTCCCGGCCGCCGCGGCAGCGCTCTCCTGGGATTCTAATACAGAAATGATAGTGCATATGTTATTCACCACACATGAGACAACCCGAGGTAGTTAAAATGAGTCCGACGCCCTCCAACACTGCGTGTTAATGGCTGCTTCGGAACTTTAAAACTCTTCGATACAGGGGCAGTGGCTCCGTGCCCATGAAGTTGTGTGACCTAGCAGCTTCGAAGAGCAGATTGTTTCAACATCGCATGCGTGAAACTATAAATGCTAGTGATATGGTCAGGCTTAAGGCCGCAAACCTCCAGAAAACCACTAGTTGTGCTTAGTTTGCAGTCGTAACGAGCATCATGCGCAAATGATGTAACGAACACCGATTCCTGACTTTCTTCGCAATTTAAATTTTACTAAAGACTTTTAGAGTCATTCGCAGCAAAGGTCACAGTGCGGCATGTGAGAGCTGAACGAGCAAAGCAAAATACATGCCCACAGTTTCTGAGTATAACTGTAGCATCTGGCTTCCAAGTTCTTACAGGCGTAAGGAGAACAAACATGTTTTCCGATGTTTAGGAGTCCCGTATACCGGTACAAATATCTGCCTAACATCCAGGAGTGTCAGTGACTCGGCGTTGGTTGCCTTTTACGGGAAAAAAGAACTTTGCGACTTCAGCAAAACAAGGTTCCGACAAGTGCGCCGCGTTGTGCGCACAGTTTTAATCAGAATTCTGGCAGCACGCTCGTTCAAACGTCGCACAAACGATTCGAGTACAAACGCTTGCGCGCGAATTGTATTTCCCGCTGCTCGCGGCGATTTCTAATATGTCCAAGGTCGCACTCGCAGCGCATACTGGGCACTGCGGGCCGACGGCACTATACGGCTCCCTGCGCCACAGGGAGCGACCCTGGGTTCAGCCTCGCCGTTTTCTTCTAATTGCGCGAGAACTCGGCGAGCAAAACGGCGCCATCACCAGACGGGTGACCGCCCGGAACGAACGTTAACGTTCGGCTCCCTTTCCTCGCCGGGCCGTTGAGCTTTTACGGCCGTCCGGTTTAACGGCGCGGATGCGTTCGCGCGAAACGGCAGAGGACTGTCGTTGCGGGCGCAAGTATATAAAAATACTTCGTTCGGCATTGGATACCGGTACAGCGGGGCGCATGGCCGACGAAAGCAGCCTGCAGACTCGGCGCGATCGTCCGATCGAAATCAGTCGTATAGTTAGCCATATACGTCTGCGTGAAACTGAAATCAACAAAGCGAAAACAAGCTGAAATCAAAAAGGACGGGACGGAGAGTTAAGCGACAGGGGCGATCGAGCCGAATTCCACCGAATCGACGGCGGCATGCGACGTGGACACGAAGGGAGGGCAAAGCGAACCCGTGGCTCGTAGAGCTCCGGCAAAGGTTCAGGCAGGGGTTCAAGGAGGGGGAGGGGGGGGGGAAGCAGGAAGGTGGTATTCGTGGCTCTAATGAGAAGCGCCTAGCTAACGGCAGGCACGAATTCCCTTGCGCTCGACGCCCGCGCTGTTAGGCGAACGCGCTTCAGCGCTGGGGGACCGTCGACGACAGGATGCCCTTCGAGGTCGGGTTGGAAGCGCGACAGCTGGCAGCAATTAGGCACCAACTCCAGCGATTCGTCTATCACGGCCCGCCGTGGAATCGGTCGCCCTCTGCCGCGCAGCGGGCCGTACTGCGCTCACGCCCACACCACGCACCTTCGTAATTGGGCAATCCCCGACTACTTTTAGCTGTATACGAAGAGAGAGAAACAAAACAAAGGGATCGAATAATATTTAGAAAACCTCGCGCGAATAAAGTGTCCTTGGCGTATCCTTTAGGGAGCACTGAAACGGCTATCCAAAAAGCTTGAAAACGGCGACCGAATTTTTGCGCGGTGTTTCCGATCGGAGATTCTCCCCAGCTTTCCCCCTCCAACCACCACAAGGCATATCAGGAGCAACACCCTCATTCCGCATATACGTCCCTTTGTTGCAGTGTTTTTCCCACTGCTTTTCGCAGGTTATCCGTTATGCAGTTTAACTTGTCTATCTCATGCAAACCGAGCAGCATCGTGCTGCTTCCTGCGGCCTGCGTGTGCTTTCCAGCGTCTCAATTACTCAATTGATAGTTTATTTCGGCGTTATCCATGAAACGCCTCATGCACTCACGGGCGGTCGGTGATATATTCTCGCTCAAGAACAGTTTTTCATAAGGGTTCTTGCGCTTCTAGAGCGCGTTAATGCACCCAAAATTTGAGAAAGCCGTAGTGTTGCAGCTCGTGATGAAGGACTTGTGCGATCTGAAAATAAAGTCTTTCCTAAGAACGCGCCACTTTCCAAACACAGGGTCCACCACCGCGCAGCGCCAACTGTGTACACACACGTTCGTGTCACCAGCTCAATGCTCTTCGTTCACACGGTACCGGCGGCATATTCCCGGCGCGCACTTCTTCGCCGCCTCTGATCACCGAGGCAATGGTTCTACTCGCCGTGTGTAAGCATTCTGGAGCGAATTTCTCTTGAGTCCACGCCTTAGCCCTCATAATCTGTACGTTCATTGTCGTGTTTGTTGCTTACAGCACCTATACACAGCGCAAGGGAACCGTTTTCTTTTTCTTAGATATAATAATAAGGAATTTGTGAAGAGAAGGCCTCGCCACCCTTTTGTGCCGACAGTCGGCTCGAGCATTTTTGACTTGACACTGACTATATATTCACTATATAGAGACATTCAACACTTACTTAGACTGACGTGAAATCGCTACCTTGTGCCAGTAATATGCAGCCTTGGAGCCGCACTGCCGGTAACATCACGTTTTACCCGCCCGGACAAAACATTATATTATGTTCCCGGTTATACGTTTAAAACGTTTTGAAGCAGTACGCTTCTGCGTTGACGTACTATGTCGCAAACTGTACGGCACTGGTTTCACACAAGAACACTGGACACGATTATTTTCAGATTCTCAGACCAAAGGTATTTTCAATTTCTCAGACGAAATAAATCGAGGCTGGCTGCCATGATCGGAGCTTTAGCTTACTTGCTAAATGGTAAGCGCTATTGTTTTGATTTTGGCTATTCGCTGAATCGTAAGTAACAACTGAAACACAACTAAGCGTTTCTGTTCATTTGTACTCATTTTACGCGACGCAAGCCAATGCCGGAACTACAGCACCGAACAAGGGCAAAGTTATGCGTGCTTGAGTAAGGAGAGTTACAGCACCGCGAGCCAACGCGCCAGCGGGCCCAGAGGGCCCAGCGGGCCAGCGTAGGCGCCAGTGCGCATGCGCGGTATAACATGCGCCATGGCGTCTACGCTGGCCCGGTGGCTCGCTGAGCTATAGCTCCCTTATATATTAACGCAGAGTAATGTCCCAAGCCACAGGACACGATGTGAGCGATGCCTGACTGAAGCTGAAGGCTCGGCTAATTTAGACTAGACGGCCGCTGCGAAAGCTCGGGTCGACATCTCCGTATCCGGGTCATTCGCCCACTTCAACGTGGATGCAGATTTGGAAGCAACGGCCTGCGATCGAGCGCTGCGCCGTGTGCATCGAGACAACAAATGCCACACGCTAAATCATTATTTGTTTCACAACATGCGTGAAGTCCTTTTGAACGTGAAAACAATGAAGATCTCAACAGTGCATTCCTCACTGCACAGGTGGCAGTCCAGAGTGCAGGAAGGGCATCGACTACGCCGAACACACGTTCAGGAAATTCGGTGCGCGCACACACACGCACGCACGGACACACACAAAAGAAAGAGAGCGACAGAGAGACAGAAGAAAAGAATGAGGCAAGAAAACACTAAAGACTATGTAAATTTCTTTTTAGAGAAGTCTGCAGCATTCGAAATAGCATCTATCAGGCCTCCTGGCCACCCCTACTTTTTCTGTGCCCCTTCTTTGTACCTTATTCTCTTTCTTTGTTTTTGTTTTTTGCCTTACTTTTGGTCGTCAAACCTTTCAAGCATGCTGGCCTCAGTCACCCTAACCGTCTCTTGTTTGCACTTCACAGTCATTGCTCGCGGCCTGCAGTCGTCTTTCATCATCAGTGCGTGAGCTTTTCTTATTTCTTATTTCCTTCTTCCGGTTCCCCGATACTTCGCCGCTGTCCCAACTGACCGACAGTATTGATGAGGCCTGCGGTTCGCGTCTCAACCAGCTCGGCATCCAACAGTCTGCTATGCCAAGGAGACGGCGACGAAGCAAAATGAAAGGGGCAGAAGAAATGCTGAACGAGGAGGAAAAAGAAAAAGGCTCCCTTATGTAAAACTATACATACACACACAAACCTCGGCAGAGATGAATAGCGGCCGGTTTCTTCAGCACCTGGCCGCATTGCGATCCTCCCGAGACGAGTGAAAGCATGCTCATTGCGGGGCCAAAGGAAAGTCAGGTAGGCGGCGAAAAAGAACGCAGAGATAAGGGAAGCGCTGACAGGGGACAAAGAAAAAAAGAGGAAGCCAACTCGCGCTGCCCGTGTATTCAACTGATATCGGGTCATCGATCTTACCTAATGGGAAACGAGACTTCCTTCCTTTCTTACTCGGGTTTTTCTCCGATTTTTTTTATGGCTGCTTTTCTTTCCGTTTCTTTTTTCCGGTGTGGGTCATCATCGAGGCCGATGCGTGCGCCCACATCATATCTGTTCTCATTCTTGTTTGCCCATCACGCAATACCGGTTCCCTTCGCGTGCGGGAAAAAAAAGATTCCCTCTTGCACCATTGCCTCGGTTTATGCCGATCCCGCTTTCTTCAACTCGTCGAATAGGTCCCTATACCTGAACCGAAATATGACGTTTTGATGGAGTTCGCGCGGATTTCCACGAATTACGTATGGTGTCTAGCTGAAGGAATCGGTAAACCGATCAATAGAGTATTTATACCAAGCGATACCAATCAGCCGTTACCGTCACCGTTACCCTTCCTCCGCTACTGCTGACTGGGCATAAGCGGTCAGCGCTAGTAGATATCTGTAGCGGTGAAGCGGCAACGCTATGCCAAAATACCGTCACCTGCGTTTTGTGAGACAAAACAAAATACGCGCCATCGCACTTATGTCACCGCGCGAGATGCCTTCGCAATGTCGCAGCATTGGCGCATTTAGAATCTTGTAGCCACATGCAGCAAGAGGAGCCTATGCTATCAGAATGCATACTCATGAAAACCAGGAACTGTAGCACGTTTTCGATCTTGCTCCCTTAGCTCATTTCTCAAGGCAATATAGCATGTACAAGACGGCGCCCCTTTAAGTAAGGGAACGTATATAGCCGCACCCTTCGAATCGACAGCCGACAAATGTGGTGGCGGCTAACGCTGCTGCAGAAGTGTATTTTTTGACGGTGGAAGTTGGCCAGACACAGTTTACTTCCAAGTACGTCGTCGTCTGCTTGCCTGCCAACCAGCGCCCGTCACTAACACGTAGCAATGCTGTAATTGTTTTACGGAAATCTTCACGTGCTGCTCAGAAAAACAAGGCGGAGAGCATATTATTTTTCTTCCTCCAGCTAATCTGCTCGGAAAATATTGAACCTGAGTTCCCTTGTATTAAACGTTCGCAGCGCGTACTGTCAGCCTAAACGTTCCTACGCGCGACGAAGTGCGCAATTAACGGCACCAGGTTGGCACTTTTCGATGCTGAGCTGTACTTGCTGCGAAGCCAAGGAGGACTTTGTCTTCGGAAAATAGTAAGCAAGGCTTACGAAGTTGAATAAGGTCGTACCCTAGGCAACTCTATTAAGTTTGCATCATGCGTCGAGGACGTCACACGTGTTTCCCGACGAGTCAGTAGACTACGCATCCAGTAGATGATACACGTTGCTTAGTGCTTAAAGAGCATAGGCTTAAAGCTTTAGATCTAAGTTTCAGCTGTACCGGTTTAAAGATTTCAAAGCATATGTGACTGTCATAACAGAAGGCCCAAAAGAACGATGTGTTAAAAGAAAGAAAGAAAAAGCTGAATTTTATGAAATTATTATTTTAAATTATGTAGGCTGTTTGTTGCAGCGTCGTCATGCGTTTTATTTAGTTTCCCGTACTCGCTGCACCAATGTCAAACGTTGTTTAGCGTGAGCCATTAATATTTGGGGTTTTACGTGCCAAAACCACTTTCTGATTATGAGGCACGCCGTAGTGGAGGACTCCGGAAATTTTGACCACCTGGGGTTCTTTAACGTGCACCTAAATCTAAGCACACGGGTGTTTTCGCATTTCGCCCCCATCGAAATGCGGCCGCCGTGGCCGGGATTCGATCCCGCGACCTCGTGCTCAGCAGCCCAACACCATAGCCACTGAGCAACCACGGCGGGTAGCGTGAGCCATTGTACGCTACACTTGATTTATGCACAATACGACTATCGCTATTTTTTTAACACCACAAGCATTGTAATTTCTAAACGCTACCATACCGCTAACAAGTAAAACAAGATGTAATAAACCAAGTTCAAACGCTGTCCCCGGTCGCAGTTCATTATTCTTTACTCTTACCAAGAAGTCATGAAGAGTGCGCCTAATGAAACAACTTTTGCCGTTATCTCTCAAATGAAAAACAAAATGTTGGAGTCCACGCCCAATGTCCACACCTCAGTGATCAGCTCACCCTGCAAGCCGCGAAAAAAAAAACATCCAAGAAAAACAGCAACAAAGATATTCTGGAAGCCAGGGAACGTTTCTCCGAGCAAGCAAAGACCATTAACTTCTCACTTCCGAAAGGAAACTGCGCGCCCACAGACGTTCTCCCTGTCGCGCTGGCGATCACGAAGCACACTGTAGCTCTAGCACTGTCATCTGTAGCCTCGGAGACGACAACGAGCGACCCTACAAGAAAGAAAACAAGAAGGAAAAACGGTAACACAGCGCCAAGTCGAGGAGCAAGTCGGGGCAGCCTTTTTTCTTAACCATGGGGTCGTATCGAACCACCAATCATTCGAAAGCCCCCAGGGGAATCTGTTCCTAAGTGGTCATTTACAGCGGCGCGCGCGATTTCGCCCTCCCCCGCCTAACTCTTCGCTCGTATATTTTTCAGCGCCATAAAACACACTCGCACACGCACACATACACATGGCGGTACAAATGTAAAAAAAAAAATGAACTCAACGACAGAGGAAAGTGCCAAAGACTCCCGGAGTCGATGAGCGTGCTATAAAGGGCGGTCCAGGCAGGACGGCAAAGAAATGTCAGGCAGAGCGCTGCTCGGAATAGCACACCGACGCTACACCAGCTCCTCCGAGTTCCTTCATTTGCGCGTTCGCGCCGCTTTTTCTTGCCATCCGTTTTTTGTTCTTCTTGCGCCTTGCAAAACGACAACTATACAGCCAGTTCGACGTCCTCACTTGCGGGCTGAGGGACAGTTTCCACGGGTGAGTGTTTTAAGGTAACCACGCAGGGTATAATCGCTGGAGTGCGCAACTTTAGAAAAGTAAAGCGTTATGAGGTTGATCCTATGTCTTGGATACAGTACAAGAACTTACAAAACGCAATACCCGGCAAAGAAAAAAATCAAGCAATCCTTATTACAATTTTTTTTTTACAGGAGATCAAGATCTGCGTTAAGCGGGCGTATTTTAGCTTGATCCCACCAATATAAGACCTATTTTGTGATCATGATGGCGATGTAATATTGCTAAGGTTCACGCGGTAAGATGCACAGGGACACGTAAGCTATATAGCATGTCGCAATCAAATGATCAGCCAATGACGTCATTGCAATGCGACGCGCTTAGCGGTCTACTCCATGCTTTCGTACCTCGGCTCTCGCACTTCTTTACTTTCATTCACTCTTTCATACACAATGTCATAACGTCGGTTTTCTGCGGCTGCCCGTGCTAACACTATGCGACCCTTTCATAAAGCAAAGAAATAAAGCGCGATTTAGCCGACACAGGAGCTATGCTGCAAAGCCACTGCAGAACGCCGAAAGTCGTTTCTCCATCCTCTCTGCATGGTTTGCGCAACTTATCTGAACGTCACTGCGATGTCCATCTTCTCCTTGCTAGCATTGTACGCACTGCTCTTGCCGTCTACCGTGCGCAGTGGCTTCTTTATTGAGTATATTACCAGCGTTGTGCTCATTCGGCCTTGGCGATTAGCCACGTCGAATAAGGAAAATGCCTAAAACATGCATCCACAAGTCGTCTGTGCGCCTTGCTCCACCAAAGCAATTCGCTTTTCCAAGGACGGGCATAGACAGCATTCTCTATTCTATGTATCTTTAGAGCATGTAACGTAAAAACAGAAACGGAAGTCGTGGAGGAGGTTGCTCTCCAAAGGATGCGCATGGTTTTTGCTCCCACAGAAGCTGCGACGTTTTAATCGCTCATATCATCGAACAGCTTTCGGCACCACTGGGCCTTCATGCCTCTATCGAGCTGAGCTGACAGAGATAGGGAGACAGAAAGCAAAGAGAAGAATGGCAGGGAGGTCAACCAGACGAGGGTACAGTTTGCTACCCTACACTATGGGAAGGGAAAGGGGCAATAGAAAGAGGGGAGCGGGAGAGTGAACACTCTGTGTGCACGTAGAAAAGCTCCTGCTAGTAGCCTTGCCCCAGACTATGCCCATCCAGAAGTCCCTACTAATCCAGGGTGAGGCTGTAACTAAGCTAACCCAACCGAATATCATCGCTGGATTTGGGAAATCGTATCTTCGCGCTAGCTTCGTAGCTTCGTGCTACATTTGGATGGATCGCAATTTTCCCTTTCATCGATAGATTTATGCGTCACCGCAGGTCTTTACTAGGTAATATTGCCCAAACAAAATCCGTATGAGCTATCGTCGCCAAATCGGCGGGAAAAATCAGATCGACACAACGAAATCTGAAGGCTGTGCTTGTGGCGGGGTACATGCTAGTGTACTTCCATTACAATTTTAATGTGCTATACCAGCAGGCGCAGATTAGATCTTAGATTTCCGCTTAACGAGAGAACCACTTATAACTACATAATGTTTGAAAAATTACTGCGCAAGAAATCTCTATGACAAACTTCTTTATGCTGTATATGACCTACTTCTTATCAAACTTTTTATCGCCAGAGAAGGGATGAAATTCATTGACCTATGTGACCTCACGAACCAAGGGCCTCGCTTTACGATGACATTTCTCCCTGGAAAGCAAGGTCAGGGAAATATATTTTTGACGCTATACATGAACTGCATCGGGGGACAATTACTTTTCTTGGGCAATAGTGAAAAGAAGTACATCCTATTTCGGGCATGTCATTTCAACACCAAAGGTGAAGAACACCCTTCGAGGCCTGTGGGATTGGTCACTCAGAAGAACGCCGATTGGGGTTGCGAAATGCTTTTGCGAAAGAGAAAGATATTGGCGAAATGCGCAGACGAGACCCTGTACTTATCATGCAGACATTCGGGCCCTATTCCGACTAATGCAACCGATAAGAGCACTCTATAGACAGCTGTGTCCCCACGTGCTTGAGCTTTCATAAGAAGCATGAACGCATGCCAACTTCTCAAATTCTTCTTCGGCATTAATTACGTTGAATCCGCTTTTATTCATCATTAGGAAGAGGAGCAGGTTGGTGGGAGGTAGGCTGGTAGATTGTTATTTTAAGGCTATGTCCAGGACAAAGAGCAGCGAAATGAGTGATGGAGCTAAATTGGTCCCTAAGAAAAGAATCGCAAAATTCAAATGACGAGGCATGACTTGATGGATGATGGTGTTTCCAGTCGTGGATGTTCGTGAATGATCTATAACTGGGCTGATTGGTTTTGGCACGACGTTACTAACACGCGTGGCAAAGGCGACATGAAATCTGATCAAGAAGTGTGGGGAAAAGTTTGTGGAAAAGGTAGCTGTCTCGCTCCACATTATCTCTAAACATGAAGCTTTCATTACACTGCAAAAGCGATTGAATAATCAACTCTGAAGTGTACCGATATATACATTGCAAAGTAGATTTATAAAGTTCATGGCCCGTATTCTCAAAACGTTTTTACGCTAAAAGCGTTCGTGCCAGCCAAAGGTGATGTAGGACATATTATTAGCGAATGCGATCCGCCAATGAAAAATAGCAATTACGAACGAAAAGCTTTATGAATTCCGCCCCAGGGCCGGTATTCGCAAGAAACTTCTTGCTGAAATTTTTCGTAAAAGCAAGTCCCAACGAATCATTATGCTGGACATAAAATTATTGACAGTGTCCAACCAATGATGAGCGGCGCTTACGACCGAACAGCTTTGCCCATGCTTTGTGCTCAAGGATCCAATTCACAAAACTTTGTCTAAACTGCTCTTTCCGATTGGCCAGCCGCCTTCGCTAATAATATTTCCAGCAGCGAGATTGCCTGAAATTTGCTCTTGCGAGCAATTATAGCTTAAAAACATTTTGTGAACACGGGCCATAAGTAATATCAAGGACCCGTTCTTTCTTGCTTTTGTTTTCATGGGTATATGACACTATTTAGAAAACTAGCAGTTTCAAGCTCGAACTTTTTTTTTCTAGGAGGGTCTAAAGATGCATCACTAGTTTCCCACTGGTACTCTTCTTAAACAAGAATGTACTTACTCGAAACCAAAACAATGGTCGTCTTTCCTGTCAGATTGGTTGGTTGTTTGTTCCATAGTGAAATGGCGCAACCCACTCCGAGGCATCGGTCATAATTGGGAGGTACGAAGGTTCAAGAAATTTAAACAATAATTCGGGAAAATAAATTGATACGAGCAATGTAGACGGAACAGGAGCCCCAATGCGCGGACCAGAGTCAGGGTTGGTATTGGCAAAAAAGAAAAAGAAAGAGAAAAAAGTGCAGATCCAACGAACATGTTGGAATCTATGGAAGCAAAACTTTAGAGAAGTGGTTAATTAAATGATATCCGACTAAAGGCGATGCGTGCAATTGTGTTTAAATTCATCCTTTGGAGCGAGTAATCTCGTGCAAGTTTCATATTTACGCACTAGATCGCTCGCAAGCTATACCCAAATATTACAAAAAAATTTAATTTTGAGTTTTCCAAAAGTGCCAGAACCACAATCTTATTACGATACACGCCGCATCGTGAGGGACTCCGAATAATTTTGATCACCTCGGGTTCTTTGACGTGCGCCCAACTCCAACTACACGAGCGTTCCTGCATTTCGCCCCCATCAAATTGCGGCAACCGCGGCCGTGGTCGAACCGGCGACCTGGAGCCCAACAGCACAACGCTATAGCCACTGGGACAGAGCGGCTGGCAGACCGAAATGCAAACACCAAATCAGCCGGATGCGCAGTTTGAGACGTCTACGCAGCAATGTCACGAGGACGAAGGCGATGTATGACGCTTGTCGAACAAAATATGTCGATGAACGGCGTGTATGCGCAGTTCAGTATTCGGGACATATATAGCTACATTTAAGGACTCTGTATATTTTCGTCATAGCGGCACACCCCCATTCTAGAAGATTGACAAAATTTGGCCAAACACCCAGTAACACATACCGAATGGCTAGACGAGAGAAAAATCTAGCCTTTAAAGAAATCCGCAGAGCATAATGCACTATGCCATTAGCAGGTCGGTGCGCATGCTTGAGACATGCCTCTGAGCCGAGGTTAGGATAGATAGCTGGGCGTGTTGATTGAGCACGATCTGATGTGAAAGGCGCGAAGACGATGACGGAAAACGAGTGAAACACACACACACACAGGGCCCCGACATTACGTGTTAAGGTTTTATGCAGGAATCTTTTCTTTTTCATTGCGCACGCACGTCAGGGGCCCTATAACATAAAACTATTCTAATATGTTTTTATCCGAATCTCCTGACGTCAAATTTGCGTAACCGCCGACGCAAGCATCGAGTGGTGATCCGTAGGGGAGTCTAAACAGACGAATCAAACGCTCTTCTCGTTTATAGGAGGTCACTTTTGTTTGCTTTGAAAACGAATAACATTGCCTACACTGAGCGGCTTGTATTATCTAATTGGCTGATAAGAGGCGACGAGCACGCTCAAGTGCAAAGGGATTCGATGGGGCCTAGCCAGTGCACTGAAAACCGACAACCGGATGACGAGGGTGGTGCCGTCGTCTGTGATTGGTCCGTTTTCCCTTACTTAGCTTGCGGTGGCTTGTCGAAATTCGCGGTGGTATGCAACGGAAGCTTAAGAATGCCGCTAAAAAGGATCCTCAGCAAAGAAAAGTTGGCTGAACGAGGTCGTAAACGTGCCGAAAGTGCTCGGAAACGTTACATGGTCAGGCAGAAAGCTTTATTATACGAAAATAGACCCATGCGTTCCGGCAGGTGCGAGTAGCCAGCGCCTGAGCGATCGGCAGCAGTAACCTTTTATTCCTTTCGGAACGGGCAGCCTGCAGCTATTCAGAGAAAAATTGCTTCCTAGTTCTTCCCAATTTTTGTTCACAATATCACTCAAGCTATAACTTCTAGTACGCTGAAGTTTTATTTGACATTTCCAATATCGGCGTTCAAAAGGCAGATACAGGCACCATACACTTCATTTTAATCTTTTGGCGCTCAGACAGGATTGCCTTCCTGTGCTCTTTTGAGCGCCAGCGGTCCGTGAGTTCCACGGTGAGAGTTTTGCGTTGCCTGCTTTGCTTCAGGCGCTTCAACCAGCCGCGGTGGCTTAGTGGTTATGCTATTACGATGCTCAGCACGAGGTCGCGGGATCAAATCCCGGCCGCGACGGGCACATTTCGGTGGAGGCGAGACGCAAAAGCGCCCATATCCCATGCATTGGACGGACGTTGGCACGTTGGTCAAAATTAATCTGCAGTCCCCCCCTACGGCGTGCCTCATAATTCGTGGTTTTGGCGCGTAAAACCCCAGAATTCAATTCATTCTTCTTCTAGCTAGGCAGTGCGCTTTGCTGCCGTCTTTCGCTGCCTGTCGTGCCGCCTTCAGCCGGTTTTCTTCTAGCTAGGCAGCGTTCATACGAAGCAGTATCATCTCCACCCAATCTGCTTTGCCGGTTGCCATTTCATCCTTACATCTACTCTCGATTACGGGAGAGCCAGCAATTTTCTTGTGGTACCTTATATGGGGGATGCTGCATCTGTGTGCTCTTTTCTGATTAAACCTGAACCCCTCTTTGATGTAACATTATATGATGTAGCAGTGGCGCCATGTACAGCAACCATTCCAACTTGATGGGTAATCTGCTTTTGTCGCTATGCCATCATCGTAGAAGACATTTATTTATGATTGAATTTTGAAGGTACATATATCTCACTGACAGTGGGTACCTACCCGAATAGAGAACCTCCAACACTCGGTATGTGAAACTGGGTATGTGCCACTGAATATGTGTCCATATAGACATCTTGGGTCATTGGGAATTTGCGAATGGGCATGTGCAACTGGGTATGTATTCGAATGGACAACTTGCGACATTGGGTATGCGCAACAGGGCACGTGTCACTGGATATGTGAAAATTCTTAGCCAATCCACCATAATGGACAAGTGGCACTGGGTAGGTGCCCGAATAGGCAAGTAGAACAATTAGCAACAAAGCAAGACGTCTACAGCAAAAGCATCTGAGTACGGAGAAGGAAGCAAAGAGAACAAAATGTGACCAGAGCGTACATTGAAGCGTGGAACGTTGAGATACCGAGCAGTGAAGAAATCGGCAAAAAGAATTGAAGTCCGCTACAGAGAAGTGAAAAAGTAGTCGGCAACAGAAGCAGCTCAGTGCGAAGAAAAAAGTTAACCGAAGAAACTGGAACCAGACCTTGCATTGAGTGAGAAGCGTTGATGTACATGAAAGTGAAGAAGGAGAAGCAAAGTGAAAACATTTCAGTAACCATTAAAAGAAGCCTTGCTTATCAGCGATTCCCACATACACGTAAAAACAACAATGTTTTTTTTTTATCTGAGCCAAGTAGAAGCAAGCGGAAAAGAAGCACGTTCTGGCGGGTGACTATATGCAGCGCTCCGTGCGCAGCATATGTGACTTGGACGTCGTCATCTTGGGTTGGAAATAGAAACACTGAATCGCACGTCTCACTCAAGAGGCTGATGTCGATCGCTTAAGCAGCAGAGAAACAGTGTGGGCACGCCATTCGCGCTGCCTTTTGCCGCTCCTTTTCCTCAACACTTTAACCCCTGCGTACTCGAACGTATCTATGAGTGCTCGCACCCGATTCCCCACAAAAGTGCCACAGGACACACTTATGCGCCGGAAGATTGAACAGTGAAGGAGAATATTACAAAAACCTTTTTTCTTAAGATTTTCTTACTCTCTCCTACTAGAAATGCATATCTGATATCTGCGAAGAATAATTAAGAAGGAAACATGGGGGAAATGGGAGAGAAGGCAGGTGTGTACACGCAGGTATATGGTAGATGCCACTTGTTTTGCGACCCTTTCTCCCATTCGCTCGTAAATACGTTCGTGTGCCTTTGTTGCATACCACAGCACTTCGAGAGAAGTGAGAAGGGGAGAAAAGGCAACTCGGCAGCGATTCTGCGTCCTGCCTTAAGGCTCCCTCTCTTTTTTCTGGCATCCAAGAAGACCCCTGCAGCAGCAGACCCGGAGATCCACTGCAGATGGGATATGGAGAGAGAGGGCGTTTTCTTCCCGACACTATTTTACCGGTGGGGAGCCCCTTTCGCAACGGCGGAAACAGCACACACAAAACGAACATCGAAAGACCGCGGCGCACCAAACCGCAGAAGCCACGGACGCGACCGACCGCTGACCAACGACAGCCGAGCGAAGGCCAACTGAAGGAAGAGAAGACGATCGTCCTTCTTCGGAGAGGTGGAGGAGGTTAAGAGACGCCGGATAAAAATGTCGGGCGGAGGGAAAAAAAAGCAGAGCCGAGAAAAATACACCGGCGGACGCAGAAGCTATGCGGAAGCAATATCCAGCCCCCTCCCCCCCCCCCTCCCCACCTATCTTTGTTTTTCTTTCGTGCGCCCACAGCCCCACTGGAAGAACTCTCTTTCTGCTCGCAAACGGTCTGTGCGCCGGACGTGGCCATCTTTTACCCGTTAGGGAACGTGAAAGGGACGAGGGAGAAGGGAAAGGGAAGAGTAGTATCAAGATGTGGAACTACCGGGGAACGGTAGGGAGAAAGTGCAAGAAGCTTGAGAAAACGAGGAAGAAGTTCGGGTACGGGAGGACATGTGGGGATGGGGTGGCTGCTGAAGGAGTTCGTCCCTGCCGCGCCGCAGCACAGGGCTTCTGCCGGTCATAGCTGTCTCTTCGGGCTGGCTGCACAATCTGTGGCAAGCTTTAGTGTGTCTATATAAGCGCTATTTACGGAGAGGGTGCGCAGGACACATCAGGAGAGACCTCGATGTAGGTTGCGACGCTCCGGTTCGCCATTTCCCGGACGTTTTCCCCGCATGGTTTCTTCTATCGGAAAGAGCAGAAGCTGACTGGATCCTTATAGCGCCTTTTTTTCAGTAGGTACAATACCTTATTCGTCTGTCAGACTTTAAAAAAATTCAATCTTTAGTTAAAATGACACTGTTATTATTTATTTTGGAGAGGGAAGGATTCAACGAGCATAACACCTCAGCATTCGAATGCAAGTATTCAAAAGTATATCACCACCTAGAACGCTCAAATTGTAGCTTCCCATACAGTGAAGAATAACTTTAGCTTTAACATGAACAGCACCAACAATAGTTATACTATCTTTATCTCTAACGAGAGTTAGAGAGGAAATCGGTGCCAATGAGCGGGGCGCCGCTGTGAGCGCTGGGGCTAATAAAGGTCGTATACTGATTTTTTGCGACTGGCGATACAATTTTTTCGCAAGCTTTAGTCATGTTATAACATTTGATATCTTTGATATTGCAAGAGCGATAAGAAAGACATACATCGTTGACGTGCTGGAGAGAAAGACAGATCAGTTTTCCCTGTATTTTATATTATTAACTCAGTACCGATGAAGATCTGGGTTTTAATCATAGCATGGACCTTACATATATGGTTATTTTTTTATACGTACACGGTGAGCAGAAGGACTATTTCTATCTATGTTCTTTACTTAGAACGTGAGAAACAAACCCCTCTTCGTACGCGTTTAGCCGCAAGGAAAAACATTGCTTACGATCATTTGCTTATCTAACTAGTCACTCACACTTGGCTTTCCCCTAACTCTTTCCGTAGGTTTCGTTAATTTATAGAGTAACCCGCCGTGGTTGCTTAGTGGCTATGCTGTTGGGATGCTATGCACGAGGTCGTGGGATCGAATCCCGGCCACGGCGGCCGCGTTTCGATGGGGGCGAAATGCGAAAACTCCCGTTTACTTAGATTTAGGTGCCCGTTAAAGAACCCCAGGTGGTCGAAATTTCCGGAGTCCCCCACTACGGCGTGCCATAATCAGAAAGTGGCTTTGGCACGTAAAACCCCATAATTTTTTTTATTAATAGAGTACTAACCGTGAGAAGCTTGACATTCTCGTTTTACACCATGAACGGTAAACATAGCGCCTGGCGAAAGACGTACGCCACCGCTTTCTGGCCCTTGCCACAGGCACATTCGGTCATTAGCTCGAACAGCAACCTTCAGTTACGCGGACACTCAGTCGCCACGGAACATAAAGAAAACGACCCAGTAACCCGAAAGGCAATCTTTCCTTTGGCCTAACCTCACTGGTTCCGGCGCAACCAGTGAATAATCCAAAATCCGGCCTCTGTGACATTAATGGATACAGTTCATCAGAGTAACGCAGACGCAGAAAATAAAGAGAGATAAAGAGAGAGACAACCAGCTTGCCACATTTGAAATTTCCAGCTAACCTCGTCTCACATCATGAAAAAAGAAAAAAGAGGCTGATGGCGTTGACGGCGAAACCTGATGGCTTCCGGAACGACTCTGCGGCAGAGCCGCCTCGTTTGGCACTGAAACTGGGCATGCCGCAGACTTACCACGGTTAGGGAGACCGATGGCCGTCGGCCGGCGAGCGTATAGAGACGCATGCCAAGCCGGACATGGGCACTCGTACGCACAAGACTGAAGCGCCACGGTCGAGGCGGTCATTTCCGGCGCAATTTGCGAGCGGAAGCACTTCATGCCAGTGAGGAAACACGTCGGCTGGTCAGCACTGCCGACTGGCCGGATAAGAACGGGACGCTAATGGAGAAGCCCTTTGGGGGACGAGTGTGTGTGCGTGTGTAAACACTCGGGCGGTTTCAGTCTTCCGCTTGTGGGCTGGAAACAACGCGGATTTTGGACGTAATGCGCTCGCACTCACGCCGCCGTGGCAGCCACACCCTCGTCTGTTTTCGTGGATTGAGAGAGAGACACACACAAACAAACACAAGGAAAAAATTCTTTTATCAAAGAGTGGTTAGTGAGTGCAACGCGGAAGCGGTCATCTGCCGGAAGGCTTCACGTGACACGTGTCAAATTGCAATCGCTCGCTGGACGTTGCACAGACACTCGTCGTAGGACGTCCGAATCTACGGGACAATCACGCCCGCTAAAATTGTCATCGTGCACAGTTCGTCCTATTACAGCCACAGTAATTCACCGCGGTAGAGCCAGGAAGAACAGCCCTCGGGAAAGTGCGAATGCCGGTTAAACGATACCGTCCGCCAAAGCTTTTATTCTTCTTCCTGCATAGAGTTTTTTTGCCATGTTGCGCTGACAGTAGTAATTTGCGATTTTCGGAATTACTTGCCAACTTTGTAGCGCTAACATTTAGTTTACATCTCGTTTACACGAGGCTGTTCAAATCCTTAAGGAGGTGACTGAAGAATTTCTGAATAAATCAACCGAAAACGATAGAATTATGTGCGGGTAGTTCTAAAGGGCGACGAAGACAAGTGGCGAGGGTTTCGGAACGTTGAGAGAAATGACAAAAATGTTTTCAAGCAATGTTGTGGGGCTCCCAGCTGCGCATGCATGCGTATTATTGTGCTCAGATTCTCACTATATATATACGGTATTCACTTGCGACGACGCAAATACCATGTTAAAAACAGTGTTGCAGGGCTTCGGCTTCGTTGGAGATTGCGTCAAGAGCGACATGCAAGCCTTTTACTTGTCGGCCTGCAATAGTATTACTCTACAGTATGCCTCTGTAGTGCCAGAGGAAGCAGCAAACTGCGCTGACACGCCAGTATGTGGACGCATAAAAAACGCTAGCGCACAGATAACGTGCAGACCTAATTGCCAGTACAACGCTAAACTATACTGTGGTTTCGCTCAGCTTACTTAAATAATGCAGATCGCATTTGCACTGTATAGAACATCAGACTTCCCCCTCGGTTGGTGCTACACAGTCCAGCATTACTATACGTGCTGCTTTCTCATCCACGCCCTAGGATGCCATTAGCATTATGACGACCCAGTTTAAATCAAAATTTTAGCACTACTTAAAAGATGGACTGTCAAAGGGCAGCTCATATACAGTCACTAATGAATCTGACTTCTAGTATTTATTTTTACACTGCCCGTTTTATCGCATGGGATGAATGGTGACATTATTTACGACCCTTGCTGGCAATTCTGGGCACACTGCATTAGTTGCATCTACGCCTAAAAAAATATAACAAACATGTATTCCCCATTGATCTTACGATCCCTGAAATACACAAGAAGTCTGGCATGCCTGTTTCGGCAATATTCAGTTGGCGTAGTAACACACGTTCAAAATATTTGCAGATTAATTTGAAGTATTCACAGATGCCTCTGTACACTACGAACGTCAAGGCGACTCTGCAGATTTTTCTGCCCTTCGACTGAGGTACGACGCATATATCATATACTCCATCCTGCGTCGTCAACAACTGCAGAGCTAGCACCGGTTGATGTTGCACTCAAATACGTGCAAGATGAGTTAACCGCATCGAAGATCGCCAAGGGACACTGATTGTCCAGTTGCGCGCAGCATTACTGCAATTAAGTTAACTTTGTCAACAAAATTGCATCACGTGGGGTACCTCATTTTGTCCAGCGAATATCTTCGCACATAGGGATCGCTGGAAATGAAGAGGATTTTCAACTAGCTTCATTTTGCGCTCGGGCAGCCACGACTGTGGCTGCCCGGAACTCTCATGCAAGCTTCATGGCACTCGTCTGCTGATTCAGCGCTACCTCCTATAGCAGCACCCAGACCAGCGTGTCGCAAATGCAACGTTTCAGCATCGTTTTCGAGGTCGAGTTAAGAGCTGGCTGTGTTGTGTACATCGTGCACATCTTAGCGCTTGCTGGGGCACACTTCAGCACCTGATATGGCAGTGCCCCGCTTTCAGTGCACAGCGCAAGTCGCTGGTGAGGCACTATAATATCCTGGGCCTTCTGTGCACGACACTCGACGAATGTTTGTACCTCGGTGGTTGTCTGCTCAACGCGATCAAGCTCATCGCGCTCTCCTTACTTTTATAGAAGGAACTAAAGGTTGCTTCTTGTAGCCTATTGGTGTTTTCAAATGACAAGACCTCAGACATTATAACATTCTTGCGGGAGCGCGACCTGGTGTGACCCTCTGCACTGTACGTGATCTGTAATGTGTGTTTGTGTTCTGCTTTATTCGTTGAGTTTTGTCATCTTGTTCTTTCTTTCCTCTTTCCTTCCCTGCTTCTTATCTTCCATTTCTATGTTCCTGTCTCCTCCGCCGTTCTGAAGAGTAGGGAAGCGCTGTGCCCCTTCCGGTGGCAGTTGCCAGACTGCTCCTCACTTGCCCTTTCCTCTCAAGTATATACTCATATATGTGGTTAAAAGAAATAATAATAAGAATAATAGTTAATAATAATAATTTATTTATACACATCCAAAAGCAAAACAGGGAAACGGACCTGTCTAAGTACACGAGGACTTGTGCGGCTAGTCCGGCAAAGTCGATACAGCGATGTGGTTACAATTTACGTAATAACATTTTTTTTGCAAATTTTCAGAAGAATAGTTCGTAGTATTACCTGTTAACAGACACTGACATAGCAAACAAAGACAAAAGCATAAATAACTAAAGTAAAGAATCATAACTAGAATTCAACATTTCAGCATTAATTCCTTCAACTGTTTATATTTTGGAGCTGCAGAAAAGAATTCATCAGCCAAATCCTTAAATATTTTTGGGGTGTATAGACTTCTCGCTTCTTCATACTTAGTAGCAGAATATGATACATTAATACGTTTTTTTTTGTTTCTTAACAATCCAGGTGCACCGTATGCCTCTTTGAATTCATCACTCCAATTATGCCGCACAATGACCGGTCTAATAAATAAATCCTCGAAAGTGCAAAATCCCTATTCATGAAAAATATTGTTATAATGTAGAGTAGTACCATAAGCAACATTTTTAAATATATTTTTTAGTAATTTATAAGTCCAATTCTTCCAGCGCTCTGAACAAAAGGCGAAAATCGTTATGCCATACCTCAGCACACTGTACGCGAGTGCGTGAACTATCCTTTTCTTGACTGGTAGAGGTACTAAACCCTTTATGTTGAAAAGTAGATATGCAAAACTCCGTAGTTTGCCACATAAAAATGACATGTGATGCTGCCAAGACCTGCCGCTATGAAACGTTATGCCCAGGTATTTGAATGTCTCCACATATTCTATAGCAGTACATTTACATGAAATACAATTGTTCATCGTGTAAAAATATTGGCAAGTTTCTTTTTTGAGTTTTTAATGGACTACGAGAGCACATGATTTTGCTTTTCTTATCATTGATACATATACACAATTTACTTGAAACCATTGCATGGCCTTGTGAACTGCATTCTGTAGAGTGTTAATAGAGAGTTTTAGAATAGGGGCCCCAAACGCTTTGGGGCCCCAAAGAAATAGCGTCGAAGCCACTGCGCATGCGCGAGACGCAAACTGCGTTTGGGTTTTGCGTTGGGAACGCTATTTCACCGATTTAGCGGGAGCTCAAATAGCGTTCCCAAAAGCTTTGCGTCAACAAACATGGCGGCACCCATCGAAGCGACGGCTCTAACCTAGCACCAAACTGGGTTCGATTCGCGGTAATGCGTGAAGTTCGCAAGCTAGGAGTAGTGACTGCAGTTATCGCTTTCTCTCAACTAGCGTGTGTTATGAAGATTGATTCATTAGACGCCGCTAATTCCGAATTCGAGTGTGGATTTTATGGCTCGTAGGCCTAACACGGCTAAGCTTGGCTGGTGAAGGCACGTAGAGTTGGTTTTGTTGCTCCAAACTAAGCACAACTAATTGTTTGCTGCTTGAAGAATAACCTCTAAATTGTAATTAAACGCGAATACACGCAAGTCAAAATTACTATTCATATCATAAGATGGTATATTTTATTTAATTATTTTTAATCGTTTTTCTTAGACGCCGTAGTGGCGCTGTCAGCGCAAGACGCTATTTGCAAACGCAAAGCCCTATTCTAAAGCTCTTCACTCCTGCGTGCCCCAACGCTAACACCCGCAAAGCTCTTTGGGGCCCCAAAATATTGGGGCCCCTATTCTAAAACTCTCTAATAGCTTCCTCATAACGCATGTGGCGTATGAGTAGAACCATATCATCTGCATATTGATACACCGTAGCTTCTGTAATTATCGTGAGAAAGTCGTTCATAAACAAATTGAATAACAGGGGTGACAATACGGACACCTGTGGAACCCCAACTGTAATATACTTGCCAGTGCTAACAATTTCTTCACTACCCATGACTACCTGTGACCTGTCATGCATATAATTGCAGAGAAGGTAAAAAAATGGTCCCCTGAAACACAAACGAAATAACTTTTCCAATAAAATGTCATGGTTTAGTTTCAAACGCTTTTGCTAAACCCAAAAACAGAGCACAACTATACGGGCTCTTATCTAGAGTAGAATATAATTCATCGGCGAACACTGGTAACCATCATCGTAATAGTACATTGCCGAGCAACAAATCCAAACTGTCTTGGTGTTAGCACTGAAAATTTCTTTAAGACGGAAGTCATCCAATCAACCAGAAACTATTCCAGTATTCGGGAGAGTTTAGCAAAACAGAGGTAGGTCTATAATTTTCAAAATAGTCATTTTTTCCTGCTTTATACAGCGGCTTAACAATCACTGTTTTTAATCCCTCCGGAATTGATGCGTTGCTTATAGAACCATTAATCATAAAAAGCAGTATGTCTGCTAATGTGTCAAAATTTTTTATTAGTGTGGCAACAGCCAGTCCGTCTATACCTGGTTGTTTATTAGGTCGGAAACTGAAAACTATTCTCCTCCGGTCTTCCTTCCACAACGTTGGCGAAAAAGCGGATGCTTGAACAGTTTGTCTGAAAAAAAAATGATCGAACTTATCTACGACTATATCTGTTTTCTGAAAAAGTTTCAAAAAAATTCGTAGGTGCCGCACTATTGTCTCGGAGCTTGCATATTTAGGCCCAAGTTTTTGTTGAATTTTTGTGAACTTGATTAAATCTATCTAAATAATAGCGCCATATTGTTGATCTCAAGAGAGCAACGACCCTATTTCTCGCAATCTTACATCCAGTTTTCAGGTCTTGATTTTTCGGCGCACGCCTGCTGCTTTTTTCCACTACCAGTATCTGCAGGAAATAGCTCTCGTTATGTGCACCGAAGATGGGAGGTGGCCGGTTCAAACACCTGTGGTGTATATGGTGAACCGACTACCGGTGAAACGGTGATTACGTGCAGCTGTACTTGGCGTCTCATCGTGGAGAACACGATTAGCCGCATAGCGAACTAGCCATGGATGTGGTTGATAATTGTGGAGGCTGTTCGACGCGGCGTCACTTTAATTCCGGCTGCAGAGTTTTACTTTAGTCTTTAGATTTGTCCTGTTTCTCCCTTTCCTCTTTCCTTTTTCCTCCCCTCCTTCCTATCTTCCATTTCTGTGTTGCTGTCACCTCCCTTCAGAAGAGTAGGCAGGCGTTGTGCCCCTTCCGGTGGCAGTTGCCAGCCTGCTCCTCGCTTTCCCTTTCCTGTTAACTGTGTATTTGTCTATATGTGTTCAAAACAAATAATAATAATATGTGCACCGAAAACCAGGGGTAACTTTTGCTTTGTTTTTAGTCATTGTGTACATACTGGAAAGCTCAAGCTTCTTTAGCTGCTCACAAAATTTTTCATAAACTTTAGCATAATTCGAATTCTCAATCATGTGCGCCCAGTCAAACTGCACAATCAAAAGAGCAGATGTTTTTCTATTAAAAATCTGCACTTCTAGTTGATTATTATCATCTTTTTCTTCTGACTTGTCCTTTCCGGGAAGGGCTAAATGTGCATTAAGGCTACATGCGACAAAATATTGATCCGCTGTCCTTTGCCTAATGATACACGGCACTAATGAATAAATCGGTGTTCTTATTGCTATATTGTCTACAAAGGATCCTAGTCTATTTTGTAAGGGTTCTTCTTTCGTAGATTTATTTATGGTCACTTGTAAGCCATATGTTGATAAAATGGAGAGGTATCCGACACAGTAGTTGAACTAGTGTTGAATATATTAATGTTTAGGTCACCCGCCAAACAAATCTGATCCGCTGCTATTTGGCCTTCTAAAGTTTCTTTGGCCTTCTAAAGTTTGGCCTTCTAAAGTTTCGTGTGATATTATTAGGAGGACGATAAATAGCTAGCAGCAATAATTATCTGATAGTAAGCGCGATTTTTGCTGTCAGGTTTTCGGCTTGGTTTAAACAAATGTCCGTAACCACAATGTCATATCTTGTCTTAACAAACAACGCTAAGCCACCTTCTCGTCTTTTCTTCCATGACATAGAATGGGCTTTGTAACCACACAATTTATATATATTATTGAAATCATCTGGTAAGTTTATTTCCACTATTATAAATGCATCCACTAAATCTGCGACTGATTCCGCTTCTTCCCTAAATTCCTCCCAATATTTTCGTGGGCTTCAGATATCTACTGTGAAATCGTGTTCACGGTTGGTAACAAATAAACGTTTGAATTCATTGAAATTTTAAACAGAGGAAAAATTCGTTGCCATGTTGCATATGAAATTTTAAGAATATCGGCTAGATTCTTAACTCGGATCAGGGGTGCATTTTCGTCCTTCTTCACAAAATATTTCCGCCCTTAACCCATGCAAATTTGGAGCTCTTCTCTTTTGCTATAGTTCTAGCTCTCCAGAACAGATTTCGGTTAATAATAATAATAATAATAATAATAATAATAATAATAATAATAATAATAATAATAATAATAATAATAATAATAATAATAATAATAATAATAATAATAATAATAATAATAATAATAATAATAATTTATGTTATAGCACAGCTTTTTGGCCTCTCCCGCCCACTTTGGCTACTATTTCTAATCGTTTTTAAGTGCTATCGACTTTCTGCGAGCGCACTCCATTTGGACCCCACATCCTGCATCCTAGCCGCATCCTTAATTCTTTTAAATATAGGATTAGCCCTGGTCGGCTGGGGCGTTCGACCAAAGTTTCTACGCGACGTGTGTTCCTAGTTCGCTCACGTGATTTATATACCGCATGCACATAGTATCCACCGATTCAAATGCGCTTAAATCGTCATCACCGCGTCTTTCGGCAACAGAAAGAACAGTTGCGCTTCGCAAATAACTGGGAAAAGGTACTCTGAACTACTAACCAATAAGAAACAGGCAATTGATATCATCAGATCTATACGAAAAAGCTACAGAAATTTTGATAATTGTCTACTAATGCGCAAGCAACGTTTGATTCGGCTGTCACTTCGTTTAGTTTTGCTTCCTTGCTTTTAGAAGCTTATGCGCGTCTACCCATTGCATTTCCGGTGGCAAAGAATGCTTAGGCCCAAGTTGGGAATTGTCAGATTTTCTCGCCGCATCCGGCCCCCTTCAATGCAATCGCACCAATTGAGCCGGAACGCCGGGCACGAGCCCGCCTCGATGGAGCAGAGCGGTCGAAAGGGAACGCCAGCTGCCGCAGTATAGCGCGCGAGGCGTTGCGTCAGGGGAGAGTGCGTCGCCGCGATGTCGCTGTCGTCGTTGTCGCTCTCGCGAGCCTACGTTGTGCACGCATTCCGTGCCCTCGCAAGCTCTCGCCTGCCTTGTCAGTGCGCCTCGATAAGGCCCAATGAAAACGCGCCAAGCGTGTCAACGCGTTCGCTGGCGCGCGAAGTGCTCATAACTGGAAGGACGCTCAGCAGCGTTCAACTGGATATTGAGCGACCGGAAAATCTCATGTAGGCCCACACGCAAACTTCAAGTTGTCCCACGCCCAAATTTCAACTTGGCCGATCCCCAAATTTGAGTAGGCCCACCCCTAAATTTAACTTGGCTTACCCCCAAATTCAAGTTGACCCACCCCAAAATTTAACTTGTCCCACGCCTACTACAAGCTTCCCCGTGAACTTTCTGAAGAGCCCTATATATCTCTACGGGAATTCTCTTTTCATTATTTTCTTATCGCGTTACATTGTTCCTCATCGCTTGAAAGCTACGAATAATCTGCACTTACACTATCATAACGATTAAATGCATTAACTTTGCATATTACGCATATTTTTACAGCTGCAAGGCATTACACTTTTCGAGTGATATGGCTGGGGAGCTCGCCAAAGAATGCTTACGCATTTAAAAGACTGCAGAAAGACCCTTTCTCTGAGTTGCGAATGAGGCCCTCTCGAAAGATCTAGACAGCTGCGAAACAAGAAGAAGCCATCGGGAACCACGGGCACGTCGTAATCTGTAAGTAAAAGAGACCTGCACATTGGGCATCCCGTGAGTTATGTGTCGGTGCACCGTTCTCCAAAACGAAGAAAGATTCACTTGCACGGACAGACTTGCATGGAGAGCCTATCGGTGAGGCCTACTTTCCGATGCAAAATTTGGCCTACAGCGTGGTTCTTTCTTTGTATATTCCCCGAAAGCGATTTCCCCGTATATTATTTGTTCTGCCGCTCAAGCCCTTTGTAGTTTTTTTTTTTTTCTTTGTGAGCGCCCCAGAGAGCCGACGCCCCGACACTTTCGTCATCGCCGCAGAAAGCCGAAGCCAGCGCGCATGTCCCACGCGTCTATACTGCCGGCAGAGACACGTACGTGATACCCGCAGTTGTGGGACAGAGGTTTCGTTATGTCCTTTCGTCAGTTCGCTGCCTCTCTGCGCGCTACTGCCGCGGGCGAAAACCGTGAGTGCTTTCGCCACAGCCACGCACGAAACTCGGGCGACGTCTGGCCATTTCGATAGAGGTCTCCGTCGGGGGCCATCACGCCTTTCCCTCCAAACTCGGGCGGTCGCTAGTGGCGCGCGGACGTGAACCGCACTGAAAACAACCGCTGCATCGCCACTCGACGGTGGCCCTCACTCGTCTCGCTTTCGTCCACGCCCACGGCGGCCGCCGCCATCTCCGCGGGCCTGCGCCCGAGAAGCGGCGCAATTTAATCTGCGCCCGTAGCTGCGCGTCTCTCCCAGCGCGAGCAACGTGCTGCTGCACTTGGAATTCCGCAGCCTTTCCTTCACCGTTCCATTCTACATTTCATCTCGTGCTCCCAGCATATCGTCGGTCCTCCCTTTCTTTTGGCCATCACTTCCCAGTAAGAGATAACTCGTGCAGACTTCGATCGTCCTTTGCTCGCAGCCTTATAATTTCGATCGGTTATTTTTTTTTTGTTGCCACACTCTGCCAGTCGGTCGGCAACTGGTCGGTATCTCCGTTTTGCGCCTCCGCATTCTCCCTGCTACCAGGGATCCGACACAGTACTCGCTTGCCCATATCGCCGAGGGCTTGTCGTTGGGCGTGGATATTCGTTAGTTCGCGCAGGGAAATCAACCACCCCGAAACACCACCCCTACTTATAACCGCGGCGTGCCGCGCAAACAGACCGATTCTCGGTGTTATTGGCTCTGCCGTTCTCGCCGCAGCTATACGGGCCCTCTTCGCCGCGCGAAGCTTCCCGCATGCTCCGCGCTGCCGCCCTAGAAGCAAGGCAGCTCAGTTCGTTCCATCCTTCGTTTGCGTGTGTAGACGCTAACTGGAGCTACCCGATAACTTTGAACGTCAGCGAGCTAATTTCCTGCAGCAACAGGGAGGTAACCGGCGTAATGTGAGCGCCTCGTGTACATGCTGAAATATATTGCCCATGTACGGTCGCTGAAAGTACTATTAATGTACTATCAAGTGCTAGACACAGAGCCGGTAAACAGATTCCGCAAAAATAATTAAGCTGCTTGGAACAATTTTTCGCCGATAGCTTACGCGAAAGGAATAGACGTTGAATACGTGCATTTACCTGCTATGAGCATTTCGGCGCCTAAGAAGATTCGCGTGCATTACATGCGAATACTAAGCAAGCCTTTCACGCAGCTCTTCGACTACGGAACGATGATTATAAATGCAGTGCTTCTCGATGCGCCAAACTTAGCCCCAAGACGAGTTCTACACGCACAGCTAAATTGTCATCGGTTAGATGGAAGTGACAGCATGGAAGGCGGTACAAGTCATGAACGGTGCCCATGCGCGAGCGCCTGCTTCCGTCCCTCTTTGTGTACGAGACCCACCACCTTACTGGCGCTGCTCAAGCTATTTAGGGAAACCAGCTTGCGAGTTTTGCGCACTCCGTTACTTCCAAAGTAAGCACATGCAATAGATAGCTTAATTTCAACGCCAGCCACCTCAACTCCAGCAGTTGCCATAAGAACCCATTCTGCTCGCTAATAATCACCCGCAGAGTGCTTTTAATGTATACTAAGTAAGCTGTTTGGCGCAGAATTCTTTTTTTTTTTTTTGCATAATCCCACCTTGTCGATTAACACGTGCTTCTCCCACAAGAACGTTCGCAATGTCGTTAAGTGCTAAGTGACCATAAAATGCACATAGTGTCTTGTTCCGAAATAACTAACTTCGATTCCGTTTGCATTAAAATGAGAGGAATGCACACGGAGGCTCTGAGAATACAGTACTTTCCTTCCTGGTGCGAGTACTGGCGCAGAGTGTGGTTAACTTCGTTCCCATTGAATTAACGACTGGAGAAGGACAATTTTATAATGAATTAATTTGCGGTTCTCGGTCTCTACCAGTAGACTGTGTGCCCCTGTGAATCCTCACAAAAAAAATAGAGCAACGATATAACGTGTACCATTTCGAAAATCTGGACATGGTATTGTTTTGTTGCGCATCATTTAGTGCAAGGACGTTGAAGCCTTGCGCACCCTCAGTTATTGCGGACTTCAGGGGCAACAAGTAACGAAAAGGATACGAAACAAAAGTATGCGATGACTAGAGACGTATCGCTGTCCTTAATGTGAGATGAATTTCAAGAAGCGATAACCAGCACTTTAGCCAGCTTAGCTAAGGCATCGGCGAACAAATGGCATCAAGTATGTCCTTGACGTCCTGAAACTCTCACTAAACTCTCGCGGCACTCTGACGACAGAATGCCGCAGGAAGAGCAGTGCAGTCTAAACACAAGGGGAACGTTTCTCTTGCTTCAGGAAACGGAAGACACGAGGCTGGCTACACTTGTTAGAAACCCACCCGTGCCTCGAAGTGGTACTCGAACGCCAGGCCGGAAGAGGGCGATAAAGGCGAAGACAAAGTTCGGCCGATGGAAGGTCCAGTCTTCTTCCAGCCATTCGCCAGAGCGTTTACAACCACTACCAGCGCTGAGAGACGACGCTGTTCCCCGTGCGCCGAAGACGAGTAAGTGAAAGAAAGCAAAAAAAAAAGCGAGTGTGGAATAAGAAGAAATTAAACCTGGAGGAAGTAGTAAACAGGCGAAGCTCGAGCGACGGAAGCAGGATGTAAGATTTTCTTTTTTTTTTCTGCGGCGCCAGTGTTGTAGTATAGTCATCGTGGTCGGCATGCAGTCCATTACAACGAGAAGCGCCGGCCAGGGTATCGCGCCGCGTGGGGTTGTTTCTGTGTGTGAGTGTTTGAGTTCACCGTTTTTCTTCGTTTTTATTTATTCTATTTTTTTACCGAACCGCAGCGTCTGGGCTTCCCTCAGCGGACGTCGGCCACCACTAAACTGCCGACGTTTTCCTCCTCATCCCCATTTCGCTCTTTCCCTCCCGCGCGCTTTTCAGACTCACATTTGCAGCTGAGAATTGAAGGCGCGATGGGCTCCTCTGGAAACAATACATTGCAAGCGGAGACCAAGAAGCAAAAATATGATGATGGACACGAAACAACAACACCAGTAAAGCGAAGCCAACCCCAACAACAACGATGCAGTCTCTCAGCGCGACTTGCTTACGTCGTAAAGGCGCCTCCACGATAAACATTCCTGCCTTTGGTCTCTCGCTACGCAGTAGTACGGCTAAGTGTAACGCGAACGTAAAGTGCGCGAAGTAAAGTACTCGAACGTAAAGAAAAGAAAATAAAAAAAAAACTATTGGACGAAGAGAACGGCGCCGTTGCCGAAAAATATATATAACTCCCCTACTGCGAGCCTTTGCGCACGAAGGCTTAGCTGCTCCTGCAGAGAGAGTATTTCGGCAGGATGCGCGACTTTCTCCTCCGCGCGACGAGCGATGTAACCAGACTCGTGACCCACATGGTGTTCTGTTCAGAATTGTGCGTGTGTCCACAGCGGTGGCTGCGCGTGTTTGTGTTCGCGTATGTGCGTGCGTTAGGTTGCGCTCTGCGCTAACTGCCAATGCTCGCATTTCTCAGTGCGCAGTGAACACGGAGCGTTTCTCGCATTTTTCGCGTTCCTGGCGCACTCCGCGCGCGTACTTGCTTGAGCACGCAGCGTCGTTGTCTACGTTGGCGAAGCTTACAAAGAGTAGCGTTCGCCACTTTTGCTGCGCGACATTTTCGGTTTGCGCTCGGCGCACAAAGCAACGCGAACCGAGGCCGTACGAAGGAAACGCGAAACGACGCTCTTTTCCAGCAGTCGTTAGCTCACCCACGCATAGCCATAGAAAAGGAAAAAAAAAATGGGGAAGAAATAAAGTTTTTACAAGCCCTTGGGATCCTGCCAGTGGGCCATAATGGTTCGCGCCAACAATGCGGCGGCAATGCGCCACATTGTTCTTTGTTTGGTGCCCTTGTCGGGCTATTATACTTGTCCAACGTCTTCGTTTCCTGAATGGAGCAACATAGAAAGCATAGGTTGGCACGAGCGAACGTGTCTTCTGCAACGTTGTTTTTCCCACGTTCCGTTATACGCACATTGTCGTTACTCTCCCACGAACCTACATTGTCAGTCCACGCGTTAGCGCTGCCGCGCGTAATAAATCAGAAATATCATAACGACTGCGCCTGTAAAAGGCACCCAACTTTTTTTTTCGTGTTTACTTGCATGCACAGGCGTGTCAACCATTTCTGGTGAAGCTTCATTCGCCGTATTGATGTTAACTCATCGCAATATAAAATGACAGTGTTGTTGTTAAGTCGTCGTCATTACCACAGGAGAAGGGCCCTTGTTTCTGTGACAAGTGTGCAGATGCAGTCTCTTTAGTTTTGGTTGTGCTTCTGCCAGATGATTTTTGTCAGGCATGGGAGCGGGTGAGCAATACAACGGGCATTTAGGTGACGCCTTTCTTTTTTATTAAAGTGCTTTTAGCGAATAACTGGAAAAAGAAGAGCCATAGATTCGTGAATTGATTGCATATCTCTTACAATGTCGCATTCTTACGCCACGAGCTTCAACTAAACAATCGATGAACACTGCGGGGAAGTAGCACCGTTGTCTCTTTACCTGTACAATGACGTCAACAACCTACCAGATTGGAGCATTCCTGATCGATGAGTAGAGCGACGAAGTGCAGAGAGAAAGCTTGCTAAACTCCAGAAACAAACAAAAAACCCACAATGTGGAGACTGTTGCGTGGTATGTTATGCTGTAATCTGAATAAAGCTGTTAGTAAAGTTGTTATAAGTATTTTCTGCGGCCGTAGTTGGTGACGATTATTTTTCGCCTTTTTTTTTCATTCTTCTTGTCTATCGTCATTGGCCCGCTCAAGAAGCCTGGCTTCCACTGTCCCCTGGATGGATCACTCGGCGGAACAAATGATAAGATATGAGTACAATCGGAGGGGAAATAATCTTTACAGAGTGATGCACCTGGGCCGGGTGTGATCTAAAAATTGATTTCGCTCTATTCTATTCCCTTCTTTTAATCCACCATTAACGGCCACCCTATCCCGGTGGTAACGTAGACGGAGTGCCACTCGGACCACTGACGAAGCGCGAAAGAGAATAGCCATTGGAATACAATCGCTGCATTACCCGGCCCTGGGGCCCTATAACGTAAAACTATTCCAATATGTTTCTATTCCAATCTCCTGACGTCAAATTTACGTAACCGCCAACGCAATCATCGGGCGGTGACCCGCAGGCGAATTCGTCCCCAGAGTAGCAGTAGAGATTGCCATCGACGCAGCGCGCAAAACAGCAAGCTGGCTTCACTGCTCACGTTAGCTGCGTCCGCGGCGGTACCTCAAATAATGAAGCTTGAATGGAGCACGGAATTTTTGGCGGCAGTAGTCGGGAGGGCGATGGCAAGGAGGGCGACCCACTTGCGTGTCTCTCACGAAAACGCGGCAACGTGTCCGTCCGCATGTGGGCTACATCGTCCTGCCGAGGACCTCGAAGGGCCTCACCATGGGTAGAAGCGAACTTGGGCATTTGCGCAAATGGCGCATGACATTTGACACAGTCGGACTGAAGAACAGCGCCTATTTGCACAAGAGAGGCCAAAACGTGCCCAAAGAAAAGCGTAAGCGGGAAGTGTCATTGTATTAGCTGAGTTTAGTGATGTCTGTTCGTCCCCTTAGCTCCGGTTCTTCAAAAAGCACAAAGTCAAAAGGCTAGAGAGAACAAAAGAAATTCAGCGACCAAGTAAAATTCTACGCGCAACTGGGGTTATATATTAAACTGATGTGGTCAGCAGTAAGTGGCCGCGTCAAAGAGAGAGAGAGAGAAAAAGAGAGAGAACAAGGATAGGAAAGGCAGGGAGGTCAACCAGAAGAGCACCCGGTTTGCTACTCTACACTGGCGGGGGGGGGGGAAGGGGAATAGAAAGAGGAAAAAAGGGGGAGAGTAGGCACTGAGTGCATGTGGGAGGGACACTATACACAGGGACACTATAAACGGTCTCTTAATCCGGTGCACTTTGTGGGGTCTTCGTGTCTCACAGGAGTACCGACCACCGCGGGTTCGAGCTTAGCGAGCCACACGGCCGCGTCAGCCGTCAGCCCCTAGCGCCGCTGCGCGCGAGCTCAAGCCACAAGGGGGCTACCGAGCGACGCACGCAAAAACACAGTATTGCCCTAAGTTGACGGAAACCGTTTATTGTCTCCAACGGCACCCAACACTGCACGAACACCCGGTCGCGGGACGGCGGGGAACCAAAGGGGTCCCACACCAAGGGCGAAAAATACAGTTAGGGGCGCCTGTAGCACGTCGCTGCGAGAGCACAGGCTCCAGCTGGGACGCGCCGCTAGGAAAAGTCCCGGCGGCTATGCTACTTGCTCTCGCGATAACCGATGGGCCAACTCGCGAGAGCTCGGGCAATCTCCTTCGGCTTGGGCCTCCGATGAGTGCGGCTCGGCGTGGTACGACCTAGCGCGAGCACTAGGCACCCGTTCTTCGGCTTAGCGTCGGTATAGGAACAACATGAGGTACGCGCTCCCCGCACGGGCAAAGGCACCGTGCGTGAGCTCAGTCCTAGTCACAAAGGTGTCGGCGGACGAGAGGAAGCATGTACATACGTACCGGGCGCCGTCCCAAGGAGCAAGAGAGTCGCTACCGTCACGGCAGTAGCCACCAGGGGCCGCTCCGTGACGTCACTAGCTCCGCCCTCACCGCGAACCACCGCGAGTGGAGCGCCACCGCTAAAAACTGGTTCGGAGGGAAGACGATGTGGCTTACGGATTGCAGAGCAAGGTGAAATGCGCCCGCGCAATGGCGCGTCGAATTCCCCAATTCCCCACAACTTCAAGCAGTGCACTAGAGCACGAATCGCGTTTCGTGCTCGTGACTGGTGTGGCCACAGTCCGAGTATCGTTGACTCGGTGAACTGTCTTGAGTCCAGTTGGTGTAAAGTTGCCCGCAGAGAGAGGCGTTGCACATAGTAGCGAGGGCAGGCACACAATAAGCGCTCGAAGGTTTCTTCGCACCCACAGGAGTCGCACATCGGGCTCTCGGCCATTCCCAAACGATAGGAGTAGGCATTCGTGAACGCCACTCCCAGCCACAAGGGACAGAGCAAGGTTGTTTCGCCGCGGGAAAGGCTAGATGGCAGTTGTAGCCGTAGCGTGGGGTCTAGTTTATGTAATCGGCAATTGAAGGCACTTGAACTCCAGAGATCTTGTGACTTTTTGCGTACAAGTAGGCGAAGTTCGCTGGCAGCGTCCCACCTCACCAAAGGCATTGGACGCGTCTGGGTTTCTTCGTGGGCAGACCGGGCAGCCTTGTCAGCAAGGCTGTTGCCGACGATGCCACAGTGAGCAGGAATCCATTGAAAGATTATGTTGTGCCCTCTTTCGAGAGCATGGTGGTGCACTTACCTGATGTCAGATATCATCTGATCGTAAGTTCTGTGATGTAATGCAGACTCTTGTTACTGTGAAAAGCTGGCTTAGAATCACAAAATGCGAACAATTTATCTGTTGTCTCTTCGGTGACGTACATCATAGCTCCATGGAGAGCTGCAAGTTCTGCCGACGTAGATGTAGTCGTGTGTGACAATTTGAATCCAACTGTAACCTGCTTAGCTGGAACGACGAAATCGCCAGTTGAGCTGGTAGGTGAGGTCGAACCATCGGTAAATATATGTATGTGGTCATGATACGTCTGGTGCAGTAATAGGAGCGTAGGTTGCTTCACAGCCGGCGATCGATTATTGGCCTTCTTTGCGATTCCAGGAATAGCAATATTCACTTGAGGCTGTCACAGGCACCACAGGGGAAATGAAGGCTTCACCGCCGGTGTAAAAGATGACGGTATGCACTCTTGATGAGCGCTAATCACACTTGAAAAGGTCGCTTGAGGTATGTTCGCTGGTAGAGAGGCTAAATGATGGTTGGGGATCCTGGACAGATGGCGAATGTGCGCTCTGAGAGAGTCGACAGCTACATCTGTGTGGATCATATGGTCTCCAGCGATGGCAATCGTTGCTGCTATTCAGGTGCACAGAGGCAGCCCTAAAGCGCCTTATAGGGTTCTGCGGGCCCAACGATATGGCTGAGTAACGCGTTAACACAAGTTCCCTGCGAAACGCACTCTACAGCGTGTCGGCTCATACTGGCTTTCATTTTCTCGTGTTCAGCCAAGCGACAATAAGGAAAAAAAAGGAAACAGCGAATCATCTATTAAGCGCTAACCACATTGCAAATTACTTCTCCACTGCGCGATCTGAGAGAGAGAGAGAGAGAGAGGAATAGAAGACAGGAAAGGCCATCTGCATTTCTCCATAAGGTAAGGCGGCACGCGGTAAAATAAGACGAAAACGGGCGACGCTAAAGATCCACCGGGAGCTGAACGCACAGCTGCGCTCACCGATTGACAACACTGGGTCGGCCGCCGAAACTGGACACATGCATAATACATCACCAGGGAGACTGTATTTATCTTTCCTGCCTAATGCTGTCCCGCTCGAAGGAGCCGTTTACATTACGCCTCCTCCCGCTTCTCCTCCCACGCGATCCCCACGCGCCTGCTCGCTTCCTTGGGGCCATTAATTTGTGCCGGGTCCCGACACCTTCTCAATTTTCGCGGCGTACAATTCCCCCCCAGAAGATGAAGGGTATCGGAGGGGGCTGCTGATGGTGCGCGTGTATGCACATGCGAGGGAAGAGCCACTCGCTCTCGTTCGTCGTCATCTCTTGTTCGTTTTCTAATTAGCGCGAACGACTCTCCCTTCCGCTGGCGTTGTTCCTTCCTTCGTCTTCTTTCTCGACAGTCTGTCTTTCCTCGCCTGTCGGGGGCCAGCCTAGCTTTATGTCCCTTAATATATATATATATATATATATATATATATATATATATATATATATATATATATATGTGTGTGTGTGTGTGTGTGTGTGTGTGTGTGTGTGTGTGTGTGTGTGTGTGTGTGTGTGTGTGTGTGTGTGTGTGTGTGTGTCTTAGGAGCCCGCTCTCCCCCCTTTTCCTCAACGACGTAATCCCTCGGTGATCTCGGCGCGCGCGGCACGCGCCTGTCGCCCAGAGGTCGCCGCGCGCTGTGGATGCGCTGGGCTTAAGCTGCGGAGAAAAAAAGAAAAAAACTAGGAAACCCCAAAGAAATAATTTAAAAAAAAAAGGAAACGGGCCCCGGCGGCGTGCCGTATATTTGCTCGAAAATGCCCCGAGATTAATTGGGTTCACGGTGAGCTTGCGCGCGCGACCGACAGGACGGGTGCGCCCGCGCATACGGTAGCGGAGGCGGCGGCGCCGACGGTCAGAGTGATTCTGCGCTTTTCTCGTGTGAAGCGCTTTGGCTGCGTACGTGGTTTTTTTCTTTGTCGTTGCTACTGTTGCTTCTCGTTTATTTTTCTGTGGATGCGCTTACTTCAACGGAAGGAAGAAAGGAAGGAAAAAGTGGAGAATGAAAGGCAGGGAGGTTATAACCAGATTAGCTTAACCGGTTTGCTACCCCAAACATGGGAGCGGGATGGGGGGGGATGAAAGATGGGGAGAAGAGATAGGGAGAGCACATAACACGGCACACACATCGTTACAACGGCATCCACGCAGAGTCCAATGCGGGGAACGGGATAAAAGTTTACTGGATATACTCCATGAAGAATAATCGATAGACGAAACTGCGTGTGTGGGTCTAATTGTATGCGCAAAACGTGTGCAGAGGATCATAAAAAAAAGCACGGCGATTATGAACGAAAGAATAAGCGTGTGTAGTCTATTATTTTATTTTTTATTTATTTATTTATAGAATACTGTCAATCCCCCATGGGGATTTTTACAGGTGTGAGCAACAAGTCGCATCAATGAACACTACTAAAACATTCTATAGAAGAAGAGCACATAATGATTGGAGACCATTCAAGAATAGCAGTAGTACATTCATACTATATAATAATACACACAACGAAACCAATGTGCATCAACCAGCAGGAAAACCAGAAAAATAATGCAGGGTAGAAGGCATCATTGAAATACAAAATGCACAGAACAAGAAGTGTAGGCAAGTGCTTTCCTATCACAAACTGAATCGGGATGGATTGCATGGCGAAAGCAATTTAGTTACTTATATTGACAACCTTAAACTCATGCAGCATGCTCAATTAAATCCATAAACTTTGCTAGTGTTGGCTGCTCTTTTGCGACTACATCCAGTGCATTCCATTCACGAATTGAGCGTGGGAAGAAAGAATAGCGAAACGTATTATTAATAAACGGATATTCTACAAGTTCCCATGCATGCCGTCTTCTGGTCGGTCTGGTAACACGAAATTTAAAGTAAGAGTCGGGGTTTATACGGAATGATCTATGCAATAGCTGGTACACAAATTTGAGCCGAAAAAGCTGTGCGCGACTTTCAAGGGTAGCTAGACCAGCACGCTGTAACAAAGCAGTGGGCGAGTCAAGGCATCCGTATCTGTTAAAGATAAAACGCACCGCTTTCCGCTGCACCCTTTCCAAAATGGCGATATCGTTCGCAGTGTGAGGGAACCACACAGTATTGGCGTATTCTAAGACTGGGCGGACAAAAGTGACGTATGCAAGAAGCTTTGTTTCATGTGTAGAATATGACCAGGCCCGTTTAATGAAGAACAGTTTGTTTAATGCTTTATTTGACACTTGACGCACGTGCTCTGTCCAGCTGAGACTAGACGATATTATGAGACCTATAGATATTTATACTGGTTTACACTTCGAAGTGGCACATCGTTAAAGTGGTATGGAAAATCAAGCTTAGACGCCTTATTTGTAATGGACATGAATACGGTTTTATCAATGTTTATTGTCATTTGCCAATCTACACACCACTGAGCTATTTTATTCAAGGCATTACTTAATTTCACCTGGTCATCGCGGTGTCGTACTTCATTATAGAGCATGCAGTCATCAGCAAAGAGCCTGAGTTTCACGTCAGCATAGTTAGTTATGTCATTTGTAAATATTAAAAACAAAGCTGGAGCTAATACAGATCCCTGGGGAACGCCTGATAACACTGGAGCAAGGTCGGGGGAGTAAGAGCCGTACTGTACAAGTTGATAGCGGCCAGTTAAGTAATTAGTAATTCATTGGTAAATTGGGCCATCACCTAATATGTAACTAAGTTTAAGGAGTAGTTTAGTGTGCGAGACGCGGTCAAAAGCCTTCGAGAAGTCGAGAAAAATGACGTCAGTTTGAATGCGCTCGTTAATGCCGAAGGCTAGCTCATGCAGTGTTTCGACAAGCTGTGTAACAGTGGATAATCCAGATCTAAAGCCATGCTGATTCATGTGGAGGATATTATTCGACTCAATAACATTTATTAATATTCATGAAGTGCCTGCTGGGATTTATCGCTCACGGCCAACGCCGCCGACGCCGACGCCGACGACACCGGCTTTTCTGTGACACGAGCTCCTTAACGCTGTCGCGTTAAAAATTTTAATACAATGGTGCTCTAGAAAATGTGCTTCACTGTGCGGATTTCTATGCACTCACTGAAAAGCTCAAATGACATTGAAGTAAACTATAGGCACATTTTACTCGGGGGCGCGGGGAGAAGCGACTTTCAATGTGTTTTATATTATTTCCCCGCGTCGTCCCAAATACGATTCTTTGGTTCTTCCTTATGTGTGCCAATGTCAGGAAAATTGAACAAGAAGAACACACTGAAATCTTATTCAGATTGTTTTAGGCAGGAAATCGAGGGGAAAAAATGAGTTTCGCGAATAAACTCACAACTATAGCAGCCGCAATAGGTAGTGTGGAGTTACGCGTAGTTAAAGCTAACCTAAACCTAAACCAGCTAAGTGCCACCGAATCACGCCGCACGCAAGGACGCCGTCGTACGAGCTGCTAGAGGTGAGATTCGCTGAAACTCAGCCACCTCCCTGCCGTCTGCAGACCGAATGAACAATGCACCCCGTCGTCTGAATCCAGCTTAGGACTCGAGACGTCTCGTGCAGTATCGCTTGCATTAAGCGCTCACATTTGTGCGCGAACCATATGCGCACCAATCTCGTACTAAAGTCGGGCTTCGATCGGCCCGTGCGATACGAACAGTATTAACGCGATAGCGTCAAGGGCCCTGTGTCGCAGAAAACCCGGCATCGGCGTCCGGTGTCCCGCGCACGGCGTCTCTAACCAAATTCCGAACCCTGAATACCCAACCACTCTTCTACCACCAAAGTTACTCAGATGTCTTTCATTCTTTACAAAATTATTGCTCGGAATTTGGGAACGGCAGCATGCAAACAAACGTAATGGGAGAAAAAACACCGACAGCGCATATATTTTATGTTAGCTCTTCTCAAAGTGCAATATTAAATGTCGTTAACATAATGTCGTTAACGTTGGTCGCGAAGTTCGCGACACCGGAAGAAGGAGCAGCTGCAGGCGCCATCATCCACCGAAGCGCTGAATGTGGAGGCGACCACAAATGTTTACGGGAGAGAGTTTTTGCGGCAAATGTGATCTTATGCTATGTTAATGGTGCTGTTATGGCAATGCTGTAATCGTGCGCATGGTGCTGTTAATTTAGTGGATCACTGCGCAGGTCACAAAGGCTATACTACACAGTCAAACTTTGGATTGAAGGGCGGCTCTAGCAAGGCATGTACAGGTCTCATATACATAAGTACTCACCACTTCTCTTATCATCATCACCTCATCCGAGTACTTTCACTCCCCTTCCCTCTTCCCCAGTGCAGAGTAGTAGACTTGAGCGCACTAGCTCAGGCCGACCTCTCTGCCTTTGCTGTCAATAAATTCTATTCTATTCTCTATTTTGGATTGAAGGCTACTTGCCCGAGCTTCTCGCCAAATCCGCGTCTCGTCAACTGTGTCGCCGGCTGTACGTGGCGCACTAGGGCTGCATTACGAAGCTCTTCGCTCGTTAAGTGCTCTTTTCCACCGGCCGGTCGAGGGCGAGGATGTGGTTGGGTGCAGGCGGATTTAGCCTTGCAAGGCACGCCGGCAACTGCTCCGACCGAGCACCTCCTTCCAGGAAACGTCGTCAACATTCAGAAGCGCAGCGCCAGACGGGTGAACAAGACGACTACGCGCACAACGAGGCGGAACAGGACAGGAGCCCACAGCCTGCGAGCCATCGCGCGCGGTGCCGCGACGCGCCGTCCAAACCCCGCCACAACGCCGTGAAATGAAGCTGCATTCGCTTACAATATGCGCAGTAACAGGACTAGCAAAAATTCTTTTTGTTAGGAACAATTCTAGCGTGGAGTGCTTTTGTGAATACGGGCCCTGCTCTGTTAAGGCATGACACTTCTAATTTAACGGAACACCGTGGAGGTCAAGCACGCTGCCAAACACTGCAACTTTGAATTCGATGCAATTTTTTTTGACAATTTACTCTGTCCCGAAAACGTTTGTGGTCGACTGTACGTGGCGTATCGGAGCCGCACTTACGAAACATTTCGTTCGCAAATGCTGTTCGCCATTCGCGAGGTGCCTTCGCTAGGCACTCCGATTGGCTGGAGTTTGCTCTTACGAAAAATCTTTGCGTATGGGCTTTTCGTGAACACGGTTCCAAAAGTCAACTGTAAGGTTTGACGCAAATGACGCCATACAGAAAAAGGAAAGGTGGACTGTATGCTGGTATGCCGTATTCCTGGTCAGGTAACGAACCTTGGCGTTCAACCGAAGCCCCTGAACTTTTCTTAGCATTCCCGCTGAAGTTCTCAATAATTGAAAGAGATATTCACTCAGGGACGTCAACACGGCAGTGAAAAACTAAGCTACCTCCCGCCACCGTTCATGGTGTCGAGAACTAAACTATCGTATACTATGACATATTGACATCATGCATATCCAACACACGGTGGACAAGGGCCGTCCAAGTAAACATTTTAGCTCGTTCCTCGATCACCTGCATATCGTTCTTTTATTTCGTGCAGTGACATCCCTGAGCCTACGTCCACGTACTGCACTAGTGTTGCGCAGGCTAGCTTAGAGTTGCGCAGCACCTGCATCGCTTGCCAATTTGGGCAAGTAGCACGAGATGGAACGGCGCTTAAGAGCCTTCACGTGAGCGCCGTCCGCTGTAGAGAATTACATTACTCGCATCGAAACGAATCGACGAGTCGTATATGCATATGCTGCGCCCGCTATTCGGTGCCCACTCCAGCTGTGCGCTTCTTGCGTGCAGAACTCAAGTAAGCGAAGCGAACACTGATCTGCGCTCGGGTTTTTCACAGTGCGCGCGTGCCTGAGCGTGTGTGCGCATGCTTATCTGCGCACACACGCGCAAAATGTATGACGCATTAGCGCCCTCTGAACCGAAATTTCAGTGCACCCATAAAAAGTGCGGAGAAAGAACCATGAGAGACGGATGAAGTGAACTGGGCGGTGAAAAAGATCTGCCGGGGGGTAAACACGAAGAAAGGGGGAAAATAAAAATGAGAGACGATGAAAGCAGAGCGAAAGGGAAGAAGAAAAATGTAAACATTCCTCGGCCGTGCGCGCGCGCGATCGAGTGAGTTAATTAATCGAGCGGGAAGTTATCGCCAGACGGTGCTGTCACCTGAAGCAATTTGCCCTTGGCGAGGTATCGCGGCGCGCGGAGGGAGAGAGCGCGAGCGCGTTGCGCCCCTTCGCAGAGGCGCTCCGCCCTTTAATATCAAATTTAAAAATAGTGGTTTTATTACGGGAATGGTCATAGCTCGGGCCACCCAAACGTATACCTCCATAGGCACGCTTCCATTGCCGGTTTTGATTGGAAATACGGCAATACAGCCCGAAAAGTGGGTGCGTTTCGTGCGATATACTCCAGTGCTTCTGTCACCCCTTGAACTTGCTTATATTCAGCGAGCAACGTGGCATAAGTACTCCACAGCGACATTTGTTTATAGATTACCACTGCGATGTGAAGGTTGCGTCAAGTAGTACTACGTTTGTGCCGCCTAAGCTACAACAGCCGCGTTCCATATATCACCATTGCAGCATACGACATCCGCATCTGCTCGAGCTGGTACGCTGTAAAAATTGTTGCGGCAAGTCACATCAGTATAGAAAGAGCGTTTCGTTGGCCCCTCGCCCCTTCCCCTCTTCAGAACTTATCACCTTTAAGGCTTCACCAGCACACCGCGCTAAAATTTCCCGTGACTCACGAAAATTTTCGCAGGGACCGATGTGGGCTGGCCTGACAGGTTCGCGCCAATAGCAAATTTACAAACGCTACAAATGCTCTTCCGCATGACACTTGGAGGTAAACTGCGTCTGAAAGATACTGCCGACAAATGGGTGCGTCCTGAGAACTGTGGGTTTCGTACGAGACCCCACTTTATACAAACGCACAGTAAGGCCGTACGCGGACGCGTGTCAAAAGGGCCACCGCAAGCTCTACACAATATAGACTTGCAGTACACTGTACAACACATCGAGTCGTGCGTAGAGCGTAAATATGCCCGTCCTGCACGTCGTGAGATGCACCGATCGAAGGAATGCCGCGCCCTTCGTCTACCGGTGCGTATTGAACACTGAGGACTCGGCCTGAGCCTGTACGAGCCTCTAGCGACGGATGCTATAGGTACCCGGTTGAATCGATGTGCATATAAACTTCAGCTGCATTTTGGAGCCCGCGTTGGCTGGCGCAAATTTCTCGTTTGCAGCACGGCGCTCATTTGCTAGTCTCGATGAAAACGCCAAATAAAGCAGCAGAGATTGCAGAGAGAGCAAGCAGAGATTGGCCAAAAAAGAATGAAACTGCTGAAGAGATAATAAGGGATATCAAGGACCAAATGCTCATGTCTGAAGAGGGCATGGAGGGGCTCACTGCAGCCATCTTCCCTGATATGCAGCAACTGCGCAACAGGGCAAAGAAACGACCAGAAAGGCACGTACCAATCCGAGCTGCGCGCATTTGCGTTAACGCAGCACTTCCATTCTCCGTCAGCGTATGAGTATGTACACTCGAAGTTTAATGGAGCCTTCCCAGCAGACCGCACTATACCTTTTTTTTTTATTCAGATACCCTAAAGGCCCTTGAGGGCATTACATAGGGGGGGGGGGGGGGGATAACAACAAGATATTTCAAACACAATTGGAGTGGAAAGGCAATATAGAACACCGTAGTATAGGTTACCGAACACAACAAAAAATAAGGAAGAAAGAAAAAGAATGAAATGCATACAAGATGAAAATAAAGCGGTACAAAGCATATAAATGCACTTACAATGGGTCAAAAGCAAAAATTTTTGTTTTTACTCGACATGCGTATTTAACCTGCGTTTCAAATGGCTTACAAACAAGACATGATCATGTATAGAAGCAATTTCGTTTGTCAGCTTGTTCCAGTGATAAACAGCAAGATAGAGCGGTGATTGACGAAGGAGATTCGTACGCGCAAACATGGGACGCACTTTGAAGGGATGGTCGAGGCGGGGAAAAATTTGTTGCGGGGGTTTTATATGGGATGGAGTAAAGGATCGCGAGGTATTATATAATCTGTGGAAGTGGGAAGAGAACGGTACAGTTCCATCAACGGGTATCCTGGCTTCACAGCGGATTCACTGTCTTTCTTGAAAAAGCCTGCCCACTGGCACACGCAGAATCTGTATTGTACTTTGATTTTCGATGACACGTCAATCAGGAAACCCGTTGAGCTTGTGGGCTAATAAGTGGTTGGATATGGGGACTTTGGGACTGGAATGCATGATGAGAGTCTGCCTGAAGCCAAGAATGGATGTGTGTATACGCTTGTTGGCTTGAACTTGCGACTTAAGTTGCCAGTTGGCTATATTTTAATTGATTCATTGAAGGAAGCAGAGAGGAGGGGGGGGGGGCGAGCTAACAAAATCGTGTATTGAAAAGCTAATGCCAATAGGTGTTGAGGTTGATTCACTGACATTTGATGGCGCGGTATCAAACATCACCAGGGCAAAGTTTCTAGGTGCAGACCTCCGACCATACTCTGAGCACTTTTCAACATGCTTTGAGAACGCGTGCAAACGTAAAAAAAAAAAGGTGTACATAATCGTTGATGCGTGTCACACAGTCAAGATCATCCGTAATTCCTCGGCAAACATCAGTCACTTGTTTGATGGTGACGGCAATTACGTGAAGTGGGCACACATAAAAGCACTTGAAGCACTGCAAAAGAAGGGCTGCGGCTAGGCGATAAGCTGGTGAATGCCCATGTGAAATGGGAAAAGCATAAAATGAAGGCTAGGCTCGCAGTCCAGTTACTAAGTGTGTCAGTTGCTGATGAACTCGAGTTTTGTGAAACTGAACTAAAGTTGCCCGAACTGAAAGGTGCAAGTGGTACTGTAACAGTTATAAGAATTTTTGACCGGCTCTTCGATATGGTCAACACCAGAAATCGTTTCGCCAAGTGGTTCACCGCTTCACCGCTGAGTAAGCCAAATGAACCTTGCTAGAGGTTGTTCTTTTGCAAAGCCAAAACCTACATAATGGGTGTGAAAGACGCGAAAGGGAAACCCATCTTAGAAAGTGCAAAGAAGACTGGTTTTGCTGGCTTCCTCGTGAACACAGAAAGCGCTGAAAAAATATTTGACAAGCTGGTCAGTCAAGGCGATCTCAAGTACATCCTGGCTCACAAAATGAGTCAAGACGACGAATAAACGTCCTTTGGGTGTATTATAGAACGAGGTGGGTACAATAATAACCCGACAGCAGTTCATGGCCTCGTACGAGCGACTTCTGGCGCAAACTGAAGCAAAATCTTCAAGCAGAGGAAACGGCGCCCGAGATATCGCGTCCATTCTGCGTGGCGCAGCAACTCTTCAAGAAAGTATAGGCACAGCTGCGACTGCGGCAAGGTGGTCGCCAGTTTTACAACCAGAGGACCATGATTACACACCGCGTAGGCTATCCTGAGAGCCTGTAATCTTTTATCTGTAGTGCCTTATATGGCAGGCTTTGTTGCCAGAAAGGTGGCCGCGACAAACAGTTGTGACGAATGCCTTGTGGCTCTGCAAGCAGACCAGCAACCACCTCTAGTGAGTCAAAAGTGCCGAGGTGGGCTTGTGTTCCCTTCGCAGGACGTGATCGAGATTTGCCCTGCTGCTGAGAAAGGGTTACGACGACTGCAAGCTGAATGCCCAAATTTGAAATACGTTCATTCAAACTCAAAACACTTGGTTTTGGAGGTTCTGAGCTTGTCTTAAGAAAAGAAATGGTTTTTCAAGCCTCGATGAGCATATCCTTGACTGTGATGCTTTGGACAACAACTTTTATATTCTGTGCAAGAAAGCGGCCGAACTATAAATAAGCATCAGACTCGATCACATGACGAAAGAAACATACAGGGAATTGAGTGCCGGAAAAGTGAGTTCTGCTCTTACGAGGCTGGTTACTTTTAAAAACCAACGATACAGACTTCTCATCGGCGTTCATGGTTGCAAGGAGAACGCCAAAAGAAACCGAATGAAGTTGGTTGCATTGTTATCTGCCATTTAATTTCTTATTATTGACTACTTCCACCTTAGTGCTCGCCATAACCGTTAAAAACCACGGCGGGGAGACGCAGTCAACGTGGCGGGCGCGCTGCGGCTCCCGTTTCCTACCTATGGCAAGATGGCCGCCGCGCCGCGCACGGCCGCCATCTGCCATACCGATGGGTGGTGCGGCTTCACCGCCACCCATTGGTAAATATAAGCGACCTCCACTCCAGCAGTTTTCTTTAAAACTCCTTGGATAGAAAGAGGCCTTGAAAGCTTCGCTTTGAGAACATATTTATTCGAATAAGTCAAACGAAGATGAATTGTGGTAAGCCCGCTGCATGTACGAATACCAAGAACTACTTTAGCTGTTCTCCCCCTCGCCTCACCAATTGTTCTTCGCAAACCGTTTCACCTAGCTAACAGTTTCGTCTGTCGGTATTTTATTGCAGCCCACCATATCACAAAATTGACTAAATCTATTGACTGCATGCGGTAGTAGTCCAATAGTGCTCATGTTAAAGAGACGCATAAGTTGTTGGTATCCAAATTCTGAGGACAGCAGGACATGAAGAATACGACAGCTACTCGAATGCATTGAGAATATTGCCCAATTAAACCTGAGCTAAGAATTATAAAAGTTTATGTAACTGTACCGGCAACAATACTAAGCAACAACGAGAAATATCGAACAGGGCCCGTGCTCCACAAGCAGCATCACTACACTAAAATTGTTCTTGATAACAAAGGCTAACCAAATGTCACGTTGAACACATTGCTATACCGAAGGAGCTCAGCCAATGGCAAATCGAACTAACGAACTAAAAGCTTTTGGAATTCTGCCCTCCGTTTTGAGATAAGTTCTGTTGTAATAGCTACTTAACCACGATACTTTTCAGCCAACATGTATGCGATAACCCCCTTTGAGATTGCGAACGCTTTCGTTCATTCATCCCGCGTGGATAAACCACCATCGTGGGACCCACTAGATCATATACTTACCATCGTGTTGGTAGCTAAAATTATGCTCACGGGGAATTGGTTTCTTGTAGCTTACAAATGGGAATTCCCTAAACTGAGATAAGAAGGGCTGTCGACACAAACAGTGAAATGTCCACGACCCATAAGTGCACCGGCTGCATAGGACACAGAGCCAGCCACGTCACGCGAGCTGCCATTATTAGTTAACAGGACGCGCAAGCTCGCCTCGTTTCATCTTACTGAGATGTGTCCTGCTCGCCAGAAAATGAAACGAAGCACGGTAATCATAACGGGCAAGAGAGGGCCAGCAGCAGCGTCTGCATGAACGTAACAAGGGAGACAGGGCCCAGTTGCGAGAGACCGCGTTACTTCCAGGCAATTAACTTCTCCTGTCTGCAGCAGGCGGCGTTGCACCGTACGTCGTCCAGGGGCGAAGAAAACATCCTCGCGCGCGTTAATAAAGCGCGCGGCATGGGACCATGCTGTGAGCACGTGCGCGAGCAAGCAACAGCATACAAGCAGGCAAGCAAGTAAGCGCGGAAAAGCAAGCAAAGGGAGGAGGCCGGCCGCTGGCTTCTGTGGCATACGAAGCAGCAAATAAGCCGCAAACGCTTGCTCGAGGCACTTTCTCCGCTCCCTGCCAAAGGAAGGGTCGGCTGGACAAACTCAATTAGGACTGGCTTCTTCGCGCCCGCGTGTACTGAGCGCGGAGATCGCAGAGTTCGAAGCGGGCCTGGTGGCCCCCTACGGGGCTCGTGTGTGCGCCCCCCTCACTTTTTTTAAACACTTTGTGCGGTATTCCGTCTTTTTTTTTTCCGTACAGCATTACGACGTTTTTCTTCCTCTTATAACGTTGAATAATAAGTGAAAGCTTGAAGAAAGCTGCCCACAGGCACAGGAAAAGCAGCTGCGTTTAGCTTCGCCAGCGATAGAAAGGTGGCGAGTTGAGAAGAAAAGTTAACGGTCTGCGCACCTATTTTCAGTACCTTTGTATACATCGAACATAAACGTGCATATAGAAGACAGATCACTATTCTGCGCACGGCCCGTCGAAGATTCATTTTTGTTGACTGTAGCAATGCCTAAGCCCAAGAGGCAAGTTTTTTTCTCTTTCTTTCTTTTTTTCTTCTTTTAGGGGAGTGCACTATGCCTTACATTGCTCAACTACTCGGAGCTGGTGCTTGTGGGCACACTCACTTGGGGCTTGAATATACAAACCCACCTGACGTACGCACGCAATAGCGGTTCATAATAACTGGCGCTTGCCAATCGCAGCAGCGAACGGAATGACGAGGAAGGCAACCAAAAAGCTTTCTCAGTTATTCTGTACAACCGCGGATGACAGCGCAGCAGACGTTGTGTACTTGGCCGGCAGTGTACGCAGGTATCGGGGCGTATTAGAGGTATCAGAGTACTATAAGAGCATGCATCAGAGGTATCAAGCACTTATGAACGAAAGTCTTTGTGAATTCGGCCACATGTTCTGGCATATTCCGCTTTGCTTTCAATCGCTCGAAAACCCTATCCTAATGCCTACCGAGCTACTACCTAATTGGCACGTCGGCGCGCGATAACCATTCGTTTGTGAGGAATGATTTCTGATTAGGGTTCCCTGGGCCCGCATTCACATGGCAGTTCATATAGTAAAGCAGTTTGTAAATGTAGGCGCCGGCCAATTATGATTGGGAACCCGTTGTTAGAAAAGGCGGCCTGCCACTTACAAACGGTTCTTAGGAACGAGGAGATACGTGAATTTGTCCCTACGACGGATCGCGCTTTGGGGCATTACGCCAGTGCCTGATGGAACTCGAGACAAGTACTCACCACCGGAGGCGCCAGTCGGATACAGCGTCTCCCTGCTGGGCCTGCCGTCGTCGCTGAACACCACCAGAATGGGCTGCTTGTTCACGTGGCCTTGGTGTCGCTTGGCGAAACGAAGCACGCCGTCCTCCAACCGGCGGCCATGGGCCGTGCGAACCGTCATCAACAGCCCTGCGTAGGCAACGTATATGCACGTCATTCGTTGCCGCTTCGGTGCCGCAGTGTGCTTAACAAAAAGGAAGTGCTGGCTTTTCTTTCTTTCTTCATTTTTTTTGCAAGTGACGCACTGCAGTCTACTTGGTAGTCAGACCTTAAGACAGAATTTCGTAAGGACTTCTTGTTGGGCAAGTTGCTACATAACACCTATGAATGTAGCAAGTAGCAAGTTCAGCTTGCTAGACAACGATGATGCCTAGCTTGCTGGCTTTTGTGTTCATAAATAAAAATGAAAGCGGTAAAACAGTTAAACCTATGTCGCCACTTTGAAAGTGAGGGTTTTAATACGGAACACAAGCAAACCATCACCGCATAAGAAGTCAGTTTCAGAAAGAAACCGCGCTTAAAACGGGACACAGACCAAGAGGGCGCAACACGCCGTGGTTGCTCAGTGGCTATGGTATTAGGCTGCTGAGCACGAGGTTGCGGGATCAAATCCCGGCCACGGCGACCGCGTTTCGATGGGGGCGAAAACACCCGTGTACTTAGATTTAGGTGCATGTTAAAGAACCCCAGGTGGTCGAAATTTTCGGAGTCCTCCACTACCGCGTGCCTCATACTCAGAAAGTGGTTTGGATACATTAAACCCCATAATTTATTTTTTTGACATGACGACGCAGGTCTGTGGCGACTGTATTGCGCCTGTTCGCTCCTGATATATGCACTAGCTCACCTGGTTGTGTTACTACAAGAAATATTGCATGTCCCTTTCTTTTGGAATAAAATGCACGCTGGTAGTGCGTAACCAATGCGAGAGTTGCCTTACAACGCAGCGAACGGCTTGTGTGGACAAATGAACAAATTGTGACACGAGCGGACACGCCCATTTCGCTCGCTTAGCTTACACTTACATGCAGACGTAAATTTAAGCGGCGGTTTCGCAACCAGATTATAGCACCTCTCCCTACTTGAAATTGACGAATTCATATATGAAAGCGCACAACGTCCAGTTCCTTTTCGATTTAATGACAGTCAATTCTTCAGCTATTCATTATTTCCGCGCACTAAACTCAGGCTTAGGGCCAACGCTTTACTCTCGGTCAAGCCCACCGACTTCAACGATGAATAAACGAAAAATTCGAGCGAGCGCGTTCGAGCCAGCTCTTTCACGGAGCCAGACCTCACCTCAAAGCTAATTAAATCATAACAAAGATAAATAAATCCACGCTCGCCAGCTGTTCCACCGCAGCTCGCTCTTCTCTGAAATGAGTCAGCAGCAACAACAAAGAAACAGTGATTAAAAATGCCCAAATTTATTTTCTGCCGAGCAAAGGGTATACTGCAGGCACTACTGTGTTTAATCAAGTGCAAATTGGCTTCAACTATAGAGCTGCTTTCACTACGGAGCTAACAATCACGCCAGCTGCTCCCGCTACATTAATTCTTGCAGAAGAACAACAAAGACGAAAATTATATCGGAGCCCGAATGGCGCCCTATGATTCTTGTGTGGCTCCGCGCATTTCCGGCTTTTTGAGACGTCAGGGCCGAATTAAACAAGGAACACGTCACTTTCCAAACCTTTTCACTGTTCCCATTCCACTAAACGATAACCAGAACTTACGATTTCGACAGCTCTAATGAGGGATTTGTATTTACTTGTAAAAGCATTGATATGTGTTCATGAAAGAGAGAGAGAGAGGGCAGGGATGTTGACCACTCAAGAGTCCGGTTGGCTACCCTACGCTGGGGGAAGGGAGAAAGGGAAGAGAGGGAAGGGGGAGTGAGAGAAGGGGTATAAAGACGAGCAGGGTCGAAGGCGCTCGCACAAGCGAGACCTTCTTAGCAAGCACAAAAGTGTCTTCACTGCCTTCTGAGCCGGTCATCGATGGGACGGTTTTCTAGTATTGTCCTTTCACGCAGAGGACGATTATCTAGTTTCCTGAATGCGTTGGACATAGATTGTTTGTGTGTTTCAAGTTGAGGAGAGCGACACAACAAGTGGTCAGTGTTCTCCAGGCTCCAGGTGTTCTCCATTCCACTTAGTGCAGAATAAGCTTTCGTGTAGGCAGCTCCCGACCACAACCAACACAGAAGAGACGCTTCGCGTCGGTGCAGTCGGACCGGCGGTCCGAGTTGCAGCGAAGGGTTTAGTCTGTGCAGTCTGGTACATGCTGTACTTCACTCAGCTAACGAGAGTGTGCGTGTTAGAATGCGAAGCTGTCTCGCAACGTCGTCCTTGAGAGAGGAATGTGGACTCAGTGGTCTTCCTGGTTTGACGTCCGAGCTGCCTTATCAGCGTCCTCATTTCTAATGGTACTGCAATGGTATCCCCTGAAGAGAGATATACCATGGCCTTTTTCTCTCAAGTGGTGGATAAGTTCCACAATTTCGCACGTCAGCTGATCGTCAGTTCCATATTGCAGAAACAACTGTACACATTGTAAGGCCAGCCTTGAATCGCAGAAGAGTGCCCATTTTCGAGTACTTTCAGCATTTATCACATGAAGTGCAACGCGGAGAGCCGCGAGCTCTGTAGCTCTAGACATGATATTGGAAGCCTTGAACCACTGGATTATTCCCATTATTAGTAAAACTACAACGCCACCGGAGCTGGTTGTTGTAGTTGAGCCATCAGTATAGACGTGTGTGCAGTCGCTGTATTTCTCGTACAAGAGGAGTAAACTAAGTTGCTTGAGTGAAGATGGCGGTAAGTCCAACTTTTTCCGAATCCCTGAGATTGTTAGGTGTACTTGAGTACGGCTCACACTTCATGGAGGAATCGAATGTCTTGCCGAAGGTGCGTAACCTGACCTGAGAGAGGCGCGGTGCGCGAAGACAGTGCACTGAATGTCATGTGGGGCATTCCTACTGGGAAACTTGCGAGCAGGTGGGTAGGGGTCCGGGCGATGTGTTTTACTTGCCCAGTCATTGTGTCAATGGTAATGTGCGTTCTAATAGTGTAATCTTGAGCTATTGCAATCACTTCTTTCGTTGGCGCGCTCCGCGGTAGGCCAAGGCTTATCTTGAGGGCTTGGGCTTCGTTGCCTTGGGTTGCATTAAGAGTTAGTTTTGCAGGTGTTGGAGATGACCGGTAGGCTGTACCACAGGAATCCAATAAAGAGGACCCTGTACAGTTGAAGCATAGATTGTATTGACACTCCCCAGGTCTCTCCTGCTAGGAAGTGAAACACATGGCAAATTCCCTTAAGACGCTTTCTCGTATAATTCACATGAGTGGCCCAGGAAAGATTTTTGTCCATGACCACCCCCAAAAATCTGGGACTAGCGCCCGCTTAGTTTCTGCCGTTTTCGACTGCGTTTCCCTGCTCTTGGAACCCATTCTGTAACCCTAATGGTCCAACGGTTATCTAACCGGCGCATTACATGACCTGCCCAGCTCCACCTTTTTTCTTGATGTCAATCAGAATATCGTCTATACCCGTTTGCTCGCTGATCCAAACCACTCTCTGTCTCTTAACGTTCTCGAAGGTAGGATGATGTTAAAGTGCCTGCCTCCTGAAGCCGCGCGCGAAGCTGCAGTCGCGTAACACCCGACGTCCAAATACAAATGTCGTCGGCACAGATGCATGCGGTGCATGGAAGGATATCGACGAGTCCAATGAGTGTGACACTGAAGGGCGTTGGGCTCAGTACTGCAGCTTGAGGTACCCCACGGTTACTGTAATGCTGGGAGGTTGGGCCATCCTCGGTAAGTATGAAAAAATCTCAGTTCCCTTCCATTCTGTGAAAAAGGATGACCAGCGAAGATGTGTATGTGGGCTCCTTAATGGCGAACTGCATCTCCGCAGCGGACCCATACGTGGGCCGATCCCGAAGATAGTGCAATACCGGGTCGGCCCGCGGCGGAGGTGAAGCAGGCGTTAAGCATTCCCCATACGTCGGCCGATCCCGAAGATAGTGCAATGCCGGGCCGACCCGCGGCGCAGGTGCAGTTCGTCATTAAGGGGCCCACCTACACAGCTTCGCTGGTCATTCTTCTTCACAGAGTGGAAGGGCACTGAGTTTTTTGCTTACCACTCCAACGACACGAAAATTTTCTTGGGCGGTAGAGGCATACAGCTTCGCTGTAAACGGATCTCTTATGCAGATAGCTACTAATATATAAATAGATCTTGCCACCAAGTCCTACTGCTTATAGCGTGCTGAAAATTGCTTCGTGTGTTACGTTATCGTATACTCGTTTAACATCCAGAAACCGGGCAGCATATAATCGTTTGCAGGAATTCTGGTGCTCGACGTACGTCACTAAGTCGATAATGTTTCTATGCAAGAGCGGCCGCGCCTGAAACCGGCCATTGAGTCTGGATATACCTGGAAATGTTCGAGGTACCATTCTAGCCGTGTTAGAACCGTCCTTTTCATTGGTTTTCCAATGCAATTGGCAAGCTCAATCGGTCGGTATGATGTAATGTCTGCAGGCGACTTGCCAGGCTTGAGCAGTGGAATTAGACGACTCGTCGTCCATTCCTGGGGAACTGTACCTGTCTGCCAGGAGCTGTTGAGCAAGAGCGGGAGCACTTTGTGAGCCTCATCGTCAAGATTACACAGGGCACGGTAAGTTATACCGTCGGGTCCTAGCGATAAAGAATGCTTACACAAGGCAAGTGCACCTTTAAGTTCGTACATAGGGAAAGGACTGTCCATGCGGGAGTGGCGTGAAATCACTGAGTGGTCGAGCGTCGACGTTCCAGCGGATCTAGTTTCGCCAGCAATCCTCCTGCAGAAATCGTCAGCGACGTCTATCTCTCTGCATTGTTGGTGAAGAGCCAAAGACTTCAATGGATGGCGCTACTGAGGGGTTCCACGGAGACCACGAACAGTTCTCCATATGTGAGACAAAAGTTTTCTTGAAACCAAAGACTCGAAGAACGATGTCTATCTTTGCGATGCAAGTTTGTCCATGCGACGCTGAATTTTCTTTTGAGTTCTTCTGGCCAACCTCAAGTCATATAGAGACTCTGTAAGCCTGTATCTTCTCTCTGCACGGTGACGAATTGCACGAAGGTTCTCCAGCTCATTGTCGTATTCGGTGCGTGTAGACGTTTTCGGAAGGGAATGCGTAGTAGCCTCTAGGGCACCCTTCATAGTGTTGTCTAGGCTAGAGGACAAGCCATCACGAGAGCCGTCTTCAACAATTTATTTGAACATCTGCCTGTTGATACATTGGGTGACGTCAGCTAACTTGGAGTCCGACATCCCTTCAATCCTAGGATAAGTGTGTAACTGGTCGCTTCCTCATGTTTCTATATCCGAAAACCACCTGACTTTTCAAGTGAAGGAGCGTGAAACAAAGGTGAGGTCCAGGCAGCTACTGTATACGGTTCCACGAGGAAAGGTGGGGCGGCTTCGATCATTTATCAAACACAGTTCTTGTTCAGAGGTAAATGACCCTAATTTGCTGCACCTAGAGTTTATCTTAGATATTTTCCAGAGATAGTGGCGGGCATTAAAATTTCTAGCCATCACGCATGGCCGCGGAGTCGCTGTCATGATTCACCATAACCACTCGCAGTCCAGCCGACTTGAGGGCGATATGTGGGCTCTACTACTGTGAAAGTAAGCTTGCCTTTCTTCACTGTCAGACATACGTATTGGTTTTCTTGGTCAGGTGACACTGGATCATGGCCATACGTAAGATCACATCGCATGAAAACGATATCTTGTGCATTCTCCGTGTGTGGTGCACATGACGCGCTCATACCCGGACAGTCTGACGTGAGCTGATAAGGGGCCGCAGATGACGATGGTGGGAAACTGGTTCATGAACCCAAACTGTCGAAAGTCCGACATGCGTGACTTAAGTCCTCTGACGTTCCACTGAAATATCGACGCATTCCGGACTTCGTCCCGAAACGACGGTTGCTGGCAAGCCATGATTTCAATCAAAGGCTGCAAGTACTGGACTCAAAGTGTCCAGCACCTGTAGCGCGCTTTGCGCAACGAAGGTTTAACGTTTTTAAGTATAACGCGAATGGCATTCATGAGAGACAGCGAAATGTTGATGACCTGGAGATCATCAGCCAACATCGCATCAACAGTTGCCAAAGCCGTAGAGGTCGGTGCGTTTTGAGGTAACTCCGCAGCGCGTTGTGCCCTCGGTAGCTCAGGCCATTCTTCAGGACGGGCGAGTCTTTGTTTGTTTGCAAAGTATTAGTCTTGGTGATGCAATGCGCTGATGCGGCAACCCTTCTGACGGAAGATTGCGTGTCGCTATCTGCAGCTGCGGTTTTTCGTGAACATTTTAGTTGTCGATGCCGACGTCACGGAAGAGTAGCAGTATCCTCCCGATGCGTTGAATTGTCCCGAACCATTTGTATGAAGATCATGAATTCCTTCCGCACCCGCGGGCTACCCTTTCATGAGGCCTTGTAAGCAATACTGCACTTAGGGTACTTTAGAGCATCTGTAAGGCAGGCGACTTCTGAATGGGACTTAAGAGCACCGCGGGCACACAACGTTCTTCACGCAGACACACTTTATGTTGCCAATCTTGTAACACTTGAAGCGATGGAGGGGCTTCGACACGAAGGGTCATACTGGATGACGGACATGTCCTACCTTGACGTGGGAAGGAAGACTGTCTCCTTTAGACGAAACCTTCACGTACAATGTTTCCCAGTATGGAAATATCCGTAATGAACGTGCCTTCTGTCGTTGGTTTGATCAGTATTGGCAACTCGCCATTCGCGATGGCAACGTCAACGCCATAAATGGCGCCCGCAGTACCATCGCCACTTGTAGGGATTACTACTGATCGCACCTTCACCATGCCAATCTCAGTTACAATACGTAGGCCTTTAGGGCGCTTCAGTGCAACACGTCAACTGCCAGGACATTTTTGTGCGAGTTTATTCTCACGTCTTAATTATCATTTAGCGCAATTTTCTCGAGCATCCGAAGAGAGGATATGCATGTTTAGGAACCGCAAATTGGTCGCCGGGTCAAGGGACATGAACAGCACAGTGTGCAGCCAGCGCTGCGGTGCACTCTTCCTGGTAGAAGCACTTGCCGACGAAGATGCTTGCAGTAGTGTTCTATTTGCTGCTTTACTCATGACGACTTTGAACTCATCATCCGACGAGTCGTAGCTGTCCGAGCATAACTCAGTGGCCGCGCTGTCTGTATCACTTGATGCGCTTCCACGTTTCCTGGACGTTATCCGACCTGACGGCTGCGCACCAGGACGGTCCTCGAAGTTCTCTTCATCCATTGCCGCAAGATCGGGCAGCTCCAAGAAGTGTAGAGAAAGAAAGCGAAAAAGCAGACAGACAATTACAGGCGTTCTATCAAAGAACCCCTTCGTCTTCCTCATCATGTGTTCATGAAAACACGCCTATGGCTGGCAGCTCACATAAACCAACAATAAAATTAGGAAACAAAGAGCAATGCAGTTTCTCTTAACCGGCGGAAGGCATAAGTACTCGTGATTTTGCCCCGCATGAAAAAGGGCGGGAGAAAAATAAATAGCAGAACTCCCCTTTATTGATTGCTTCCAAGCGGCGAAGATGGAAATAGAACAAATAAAAGAAACAGTAATTGATTGCCTTGAGCACCATAAAAGGCAAATAAACAACGCAATAAAAAGAAAGATCCTCAGCACGGGAGCCCACCCACTGGCAGCCGCGCGTACCTCGAGGAGAGAATATACGCGGCCTGGCAAGACGCGCCTGCCTTAATGTTCTCAATTTGTCGGAGCGCACAACACGCAGTACAGTTCGATCGGGCTTCCGGACGTTCCCTGGAGCGCCATCCGCAGGAAGGAGGGCTGGTGCTACTGCTGCTGCTGAGGTGAACAGCTTCGCGCATTAATTGTGCCTCGCGCACAAGGAGACGCCGGAGGTAGGTACGCGGCTGAATCGAGAGAAGGAGGAGGAAGAAGGGCGAACAACTGCGAGGACCGTACATGAAGTGCACGAAGAACGAACACCCACGTACACGCGCACACACGCGCGCACGCGCGCACACAGATAAGCAAACGAACGAAAGAAATCAAACACCTAATGCTGCAAGAAACACTGACGTCCAGCGGAGACCATCTTTAAAGAAAAAAAGAGCAAATATGCGCTTCCAACACACATGTTGCAATCTGTGAAGCGAAGCACTCGTAAAACGGTTAAATAAATGTATTACAACTAAAGGCGATGCGTTCAATGTTATTTACTTTCATCCTATGCATCGAGTAATTTAACGGAATGTTTATGTTTATCCACTAGAAAGATCACAACCTTATTGGCATGCAATTTTTATATTTATGCACTGCCTCGTCCACAAGAGATGCCAAAATGCAAACTTGCAGATGCAACAATTAAGGCGGCCGCAGTTTGAAATGTATACGCAACGATGAACGATGTCACAAGCACGAAGGCGATCTATGATGCTTGTCGAGGAAAGAATGGGGATGACAGGGGTATGCACAGAAAAGTAGGAAACGTATCAAGCAACATATAGGGATACTGTACCTCTTATGTCGTAGTGGACACTCCTATTGTGGAGGATTGACGAAGAACGACAAACACGCGTTGAGGGGGGGGGGGGGGGCACATATTGAATCGCAAAAAAAGTTAGTGAATCGGTGAAATCTAATTGACTATTTCATTACAAGAACGGTGTGTTTCGAGATGCGTGTGAGCCAGTATTATATGTTCAAGTTTATGCAGGAAGCTAATATGATAATTAATATAACTATTATCCACATACTTGGTCAGCATAAAATTGTTTTATAAGGCATCTCGCTTGTAGTTTCATATAGCCTTCGTATCATCATCATGGTCATGGTCAGCCTATGTTTATGTGCACAGCCAGACGAAGGCCTCTATAAGCGATATTTACTTACCCTATGTTTTATGCTAAATGATTCCATGTTGTGTCTAAACATTTCGTAACTTCATCCCACCACCTATTTCTCTGCCGTCGTCCACTGCATTTCACTTTCCTTGGCTCCCATTTGGTAACTCCAATAGACCATCCATTATCTGACCTATGCACTACGTGGACTGCCCAGCTCCAATCTAGAATATCGGCTACCCACGCTCGCTCTCTAGTCCCACCGCCGTCTTCCTGTCTCTTAACTTTGCGCATAACATTTTTCTTTCCTGAATTCTTCCTGGTTCTTAACCTGGTTCTTTCCTGGTTTCTTCATTGGTTCTTAACTTCCTCTAAAGCTTCTTTGTTGACCGCCAAGTTTCTGCCCCATATGTTATGGTACCGGTAGAATGCAATCATTGCACACTTTTTCTTTCGAGGATAGCGGAGCTGCCCGTCATGATTTCGTAATGCCTGCCGTACGTTCTACAACCTGTTTTTATTCTTCTGCAAATTTTCTACTCATGATAGATGTTACCTGTGAGCAACTGACCTAGCCAAGAGAAGTCTTGTACATATTCTAGCGGTTGACTGCAAATCACGAGATCTTGTTTTTTTAGTGAGGTTCTCTAGCACGACCTTTGTCTTTTGCATTTTAACCTTCGACCACACTCTTACACTTCCTAGGCTAAGGTCCTTAATCATTTAGTGGAATTTTGTTGTATCTGGTGCAACCTTCGCATGTATATCCACAAATATATCCGCCAAGGTAGCGATCGACCGAACATCGCACCGCAGCCAGGGAGCCATGTGGAACCCCGGGAAAGTAGGCGATCAGAGCTTTGCTTCAAAAATCTGAGAGTGCTGTTGCGTGCTCATAAATCGGGTGAGCGAATTCCCATAAATTATATAGATATCAACGTCCCGTCATTTCAAGTACGCTAAAGGTGGGCATGCATGCCCACGAACAATTAAAAAAAATATGCTATATATACTGTGTGTCCCAGCTAACGTTAGTTAAGCTGTGAAAAGAAAGAAAGAACAAGAAAAACATGGTGGCAAGATACTGTTATAAGAAATATGGTGTTCGGTCGTCAGATCTTTGACGATCGAACACCGTAAGTCTTCTAAGCGTATCCTGCACAATTTTTTTTATAGCTGGGATAACGTTAGCTGGGAACATACAGTATATTTTTACTTATAGATATCCTATATGGCCCCACCGCGGCCGAACAACTCCGAACACGGAGGATCGAGACGACTTCGCGGGAGGAGCAAGAGCGGGTGTATCGTGCGCACTAATTAGGCGGGTAATTAGCTCGAAGGCAATGCGCTGAGTTTCCTTTATTGATTACGCGTTCAATCCTCGATACGCCAAAGTCAAGCCCCCTCCCCGTTTGGCAGCGAGCTCACGGAAATCGGATGCTTCCGCAGCGATGACCTGCGTCGGGAGACGACACGGGCGGGTGCTTAAATTGGGTACTCGGCAAAGCTGAGGATAGAAACGGCGAACGGGGCTCCGGTAAGTTTTGAACATAATCTGGTATCGATCGACCGAAATGGGCCGTCTTCTAATGTGCCCGGTTGCCCATTCGAGAGATAGAAGGGATGAACGGCAATGATATACATCGGCAGTATAGTATGTCTAATAGTGAATGATGCGTCCTTTGTTTATTTACTTACTCCTTCATTTGTAATGAATCTCGTCATTTCTCCTGCTCGTGCCATTGAAATATGGCCACCGGAAACGTAAACGATCGCTCGATCACGCGCTTGGCAGAAAAACATAGCTACTAGTTGCGTGTTTGCCCTTTGTTGTTCCTTTCACGCGAGGCGCATAGAAGACAAAAATATCTACCCATGCCTTAGCCCATGGTGCGGACTGGCTGTTTTATATAGTTTTCAAAAGGAAACTCGCGATGAAAATCGAATCTCACGATGTCAATGGGCATTGAAAATTACTTAAAATTCTTTAAATGTGTTCAGAGAGCTTGGGACAGGAAAAATTTCTCGTGAAAAAGAAAGGAAATACGGCTTTTATTTTTGCCCATATGAAGTGAATGATTACTTATGTAATCATTTATCGTAGACTGTAGGCTCATTTGACACATTCATTGCTCCTTCATTGTCAAACCCAAGTCGCATTAGGCGTCTGACGACATACAGCCCCGGACTTCAGCATAGGACGTACAGCGGCGTCCTCATGCTGAAAATCTCCCAGTTACTTGCCGGCACCGGTAGCAAACTTTTTAGAGCGCATCTCTTACGCGCCCATTCCTGCGGCGAGCGTCAGCATCGGACTCGGCGCTGGCGTAACCGAGTAACGAGCACAACAGCGAAGGATGAAAGAGCGAACGCGGACCATGAGATGAAAGACGCGACCCGTGAACGGTGAAGACCAATGAGAGCGGCCCCTTCAGTGACGTTCGCGCGGGAAACTGGTGTCATACGGACCCGTCTGACCGTTCGATGCTTACAGCAGGAGCGTTCTGGTCTCAGCCAGACCACTAGTTTCGTACTATCGTCTGCTTGCGTCAGCTCTCGCTCGCACTTGTTTGATTTGCTTGGTTTGGTCTCGTTCGCGGTTGGTTCGGTTGTTATGGTTTGAGACTGTTTTTTTTTTTACAATGATAAGTCTACACCGAGACGTCTTGATGGAAAAGTTTTGTGAGACAAAGCGCCATATCCAATTCTGTATGACAGGACCGACCGTGACTAAAAGGACGCTAAGGCGACACCCAGTGTCTCATCCTCCTTGACTTTGGAACGCGGCGACGCCACAACAGAAGAGAGCACACCAACATGATTATAATCAGTGGCAACAACGTCGTCATCCTCGTAAGAAATGACTCGCGTCAGGAACAACGGACGAAGAACGTAAACACAGTGCTGACCTGGTCAACAGACGAGGGAAGAAGCACGCGCCATTTCTCACCTACAGAGAGGAGGCGAGATTTTCATGCTGTCAAGTGTCTGCCGCAGTGGCTAGCCGCCAGTTGGTGTGGCCGCTCGGCCGCAGCTGCAGTTTAACGGCGGCAGCGCGCCGCGCACGTTTTGCCGATAGTGTGCATGGGGCTTTCTGCGGCGACGATCGCTCCGGGATAGCGCCTGACTATCGCGCGTCATCTGTTCACCGATGACGCCATTGATAAGGCATGCGGCGAGTGCATCAAAACAAAGCACTGCATGAGTGGAGGTCAGTCTGCGGCGGCTGCTCTAAATCGCGCCCACCTGCCACCCACGAACTGCCTCTCGCATTCTCCCGATTAGCGAGGCAGTCGCGCCACAGTTCCCTCGTTAGCAACGTGCCGCACGAGACAGATTGTCCGTGCCAGCCAATATATCGCGAAATTAAAACGTACACAGCTGCGCTCAATTTCGCATTAGGGAGTATCGTAATCGTCGGCGAAATATTTTGAACTCCTATTGGCTGAAAACCTGCGTCACTTCCAAGCAGGGTGTCAGCGGCAAGAAAGTCATGTACACATGTAGCGGAACTGTCCCGCAGGAGCTGGGATTGCCCTCTTTTTGTGCTCGTACGCCGGGATCACGCAGTCGAATGCAGGTTAGCCGTGCCACGCACCGATTCATCGCCTTTGAAACCGTTTACTATCACCGAATGCTTTGAGCCTGCCGCCGCTAAAGCCTCTAAGGGTCCCCCTTATAAGATATAAGGCGCCCTCTGTACCTGCTGAAGGCTGCCTATAAGGGCTCTTGGCAAACTTCCGCTTACGAACATAGCCGCTCGTGATGCTTGGAACAGGATGTAACCGACCCGAGTGCGCCCGGCCGCTCTTTGAAGGCTACTGTAAAACTTGTTACGTAATCAGGGGCTTCGGGATTTTACGAGGTTTGAACGGCTTACCATTATCTACTCATGCACTACTCAATATGTGCAAAGTTTCAACTTGCAACCTCTGTTCTACTGCCACTGCGTGTTCTTTGAAATTTGCCCCTGCACGCACCAAACCCGGCGCAAATGGGTGGGGTCGACGGACGTGAGTAAAGCATGGATGCGCTCCTAACAGCTAACGCTGCGAGAAAGGCCCTTACAAAACGTTTAGAATGGTGCCCTTAAGGGGCAGTCTCATCAAACACTTGTTGCACGCTCATGGGTGATAGCTGGCAGAAGCATTTGAATGATGGGTGTTTACGGAACGAGCCAATGCAATGAAGACTATTGGGCGGGTGGAAGCTGGAGTATTAGCGACATTTCTTGCGAGACAGCACTAGGTTCGGCAAACACATTTTCGCGAAAGGTGCTCGCGTAGAAGCTGCTTTATCAGTTCAGGCCCTTGTGATTCAACCACATTTTAAACCAAGTAGGGACTTTCATCCACGTATCGTTCCAGCAGCACTTACAAGGCATCGAATTCATGCGAATGCGCTTACAGATGTACATGTAACAAATTATGATTCCGAAATCAGCTTTTAGTGTCCCGTTCTTTAACGCATTCACTGAGGTAAAATAACGTCGGCTTGGCCCCACCCGCGCAGACGCACGCTTAATATTAGGGGCGACCTCCACCACTGCAAAAGCTGGCACCGCCGTCGGCATGACGTGGTATAATGGATCACGTGGACACGGCGGCCGCGTCGGCTGCTTCGGAAGCGCCGAAGCGAGATGAAAACGCAAGTTTAAATTCCCGCCTGCGCTGCGGTTCTGATTAAGTGGGGAGGTTTTCCCGCTTCGACTGTGTGCTTCATAACATTGGAACGCACTACAGGGTGTTCAAAATTAAGCTTTATGGTTTTCTTAAAATGAGGCACTGGGAGGTACGCGAAGACCATCTGTACAAATAAGTTATGTGGCCACGGAGACACAAAGTGAGGTGGCAATTATCACTGTCAGCAGCCCAATTAACTAAAATTGTATAATTGACTTTTTGTTGACTGCAGTAAGTAGGTATGTTTGCATTGAGGCAGTCGTGTTTCTACAGAGTATCAGTTGGAAGAATGTTTCTAGCGTGTCCCTGCTCCGCGATATCCGACTCCAAATTTTAGTTGTCGTTTGCATGATTACGCACGCAAGAGAATTAGGATGGGCGTAAAGCTCCTCCCTGATATGACGCGGCTGTTCCGTGCGGCGTGGTCGTCGCGTGCCTCCCAGTGCCTAACATTAAGAAAACCATAAAGCTTAATTTTGAACACCCGGTATAATAGGTTCTTATTTTGACCGCATATCCATTTACACGGACGGCTCCACCAATTCCAACAGCTCTATCGGAGCAGTAATTGTTCTATCAGTTGTTCCGTCTCTTTACAGTTTAAATATTCACACAATACAACATCGACAGTAGCGGAACATTCGGCTCGACAAGGTGCACTCAAGTGCGTGCTCAAGCAGCCAGCAAATCGTTGGGTCACTTTCTGCGATTCCAAAGCAGCCCTACAGACTCTGCAGTTTGCACTACGTCATGGTTTACACAAGCAGCTAATGTACGAAATAAGGCGCGCTCCTAATCACGCGCTCCAGAAAGACCATGACATTTGCATTTCAATGGTTGCCGAAACATTGCGGAATTGTCGGCAACGGCAGCACAGATGAAGCTGCGCGTTCGACTCACCAAAAACATCAGCCACTTTCAAGAACTGATGCTGCGCGACAACCTCAATCACTTTCTTGCGACATCACACTTCTACGATGGAATTCACCGAGTTTCCCCAACTCACGCTTGCACTCTCTGGGCCCTAACTGGCGACTTCGCCTACCACCTGCGCTCGCGCGTCGCTAAACAACATTACTGTGTCGCATGTGGTTGGGCGTCACATTTACGAATTCCTATTCATTTCTGATAGGAAAGGCCAACAGTGCGGCGTGCAATTTGTGCGGGTGCGACGAGACTCTAGAGCACCTTCTGTGTCATTGCCCGTCCTTTGACGCTTAACGACGTAATTTACAAGCGAAACTCAACCTGCTAGACAATAGAGCGCTCTCAGAAGAAAAGATCCATGTACGATGGCCTATGTGCTTTTGCGTGCAAAAGGACACTGGACTGTATGGACACTGGACTGCCAGTGGAGATTCCTATGCGACTGACTGTGCATGACTGACTATTATTTTTCTTTTCTCTCCTTACCTGTTCTTCCCTTTTCCCCCTCCCCAAGTGTAGGGTAGCTATGTTATGATTTGATTTGCTTAGGTTAATGTGTGGTTGTTTGCCCGGCAGTGTAGTCACACTTGCACGATTCGAATTGTTCTGACCACCACTGAGACGAATCCTCAGTGGGAAAGAGAAAGAACGAAGCCGAATGTTAACGAAACATGTATATAATTAAAACAAAGCATAGCACAGACAGCCAACTAAACGAGATGCCACGACTAGCAAAAATGTTCATGCAGCTCAGGATGTTCTCATACAACTAAACAATTATTTAAAATAGTAAGGTCCGTGAGCGGTCGCAATTACTTGACTTGCGGTGCAGATGAAGGACGTCGGTCGCATGAGCATCAGTCGCTGTTTGCTTCTTTAGGATTAATCGCAGCTCGGGAGAGGAGTCACAGAAGGGGAGTGGTAGAAAGTTCTTTCCTTCCGCACCATGTCACCAGGATCCGAGAACACCGCAGGCTGGAGGCAGGACCGAGTCCGGACCGTCGCTGAAGTCTTGAAGCTCGGGCCCGCAGTCCGCCAGCTTCGCTTCTCCGCCCGGCGCTCTTGGCGTCTTGAGGTTCGGACCCGCAGCCCGACAGCCTCGCTTCGTCAGACCGGTGATCCTGAAGTCTTGAGCTTCGGAACCGCGGCCCGACAGCCTTGCTTCTTCCACGCCGCACACCGGGCTTCTTCTTCTCCACAGAAAAAAAAAATTGCTTTTTCTCTTCTTTTTCTCCCTCTTCCAGAACCCGCGTGTCTTCGTGATTGGCTGTTGGCCGAGGTGCCGCGTCCTGCGAGCTCACGCCGAATCCCGCTATTCTTTCTCTTCTTTTAGAGTAACTAGCCGTCTGCCGCATCAAACACGCGCACATTAGTCTTTATGCATGACAAGCCAACCGAGCACGTCCTTGGTTAACCTCCCTATCTTTCCCTCTTTGTTTCTTTATCTCTCTCTCTAAACATAACAGGTAGTGGCTGCCTATGAAGAAGTCCAACATGGTAGGCTACTTCTCGCTGACGTACGCAACGGAGCCCGTTGTCATCCTTCACACGTACCCACAGGACAAGAGTCTGCGTGAAGCTTGGATCGCGAACTTCAGAACTGGCAAGGTGCCATCGGCTACAACGCGGGTGCGCAGCAGGCACTTTCGCCAGGAAGATTTCTGATACAGCGTCGGAGTTGCGCTGTTCGGTGACTAGCAGAATCGCGCACTGAGACGTTCGCCCATGCGCGCTGCCCGGCTAATGCCATGAATCTATGGTCTATGAACTTGTTGATGCTAGATAATGGCAATGTCATTGGAATGGAAAGCGAACAGTAAAAAGCACATTAAAAAAGGCATGCCCAATGCTCATGCTTGTGTAGCACCAAACGACGAATAATGTACTGGATTAAGAAAAAGAAGCGGCGGTAATTGCTCTCTGAGAAGACCGATAAACATGCAGTGCGATGCAACTTCAGAAATAATGGCACTGAAACGTGCAACACTTCAGAAGAAAAAAGAAAAGATTCAATCGTCCCGACGGCACATCACAAGTCACCGTAGGCCTTGAAGTGCCTAGCTATAACAAGCTTATTTTTGAACAGCTCTGATAGTGTCCACGCAACAATAGTTGCTTGTGTATACTGTAAAATGTTCATACGCTGCGGCCTAAAGTACACGGTGCGAGAACGCGCTCGCAGTGAAAGCGAAACATTGTCTGCGGACATGCATGCACTGAGGCTTCGTTCTGTTAGGCTCCATTCGGTAATACAGACAGCCTACTACCAGAACATATTTCACATAGTTTGCGTTCGGCGGTTGCCTACCTTTCGCGCAAGAAGCCGGTTCGGGGGACTCGACAACGGCGACCACGCGCAGTGGGCGTTCACTGTACGTATTCGGTAAAGAGGTAGCGTCTGTAAACCGTTCTGTGCTTTCTGTTTCTCCGAGATTATTATTCTGACACAAATGAACTTCTGTCGTTTCGAGAGTACTTACACAAATGTCCAGGAGGGCCCTCGCGTGATGTTCTTATTGAGCGCCGACAGCCAAACCTATGAGCAGCGCGCCGCGTTATCCCTCATACTACGCAAGCGTGGCACTTCCCACGGATGGCTACTCCGTAAGTCCTCGCCCCCAATATTGAGAAACCTGCAACGATCTGGCACTCGTCTTGCAGCGGCAGCTCGGACCAGTACGCGCTCGTACCTCCTTCGGGCAGACCACAACAGCCAAGGAGGTACTTGTGTGGAAAAAAAAAACATATGACAAAGAAAGAAAGAAAGAAAGAAAGAAAGAAAGAAAGAAAGAAAGAAAGAAAGAAATAAAGAAAGAAAGAAAGAAGCACGCATCACAACTGGGCCAGTTCGGGGAAGCCGCGTTTAATTACTCCGCCTGCCGACGTGGACGATTCCCAGATGCGGCGCAACATTAAACCGCGAGTACGGCGGGGAAGGGAAAACAAAAAGCGCGGTAAGCAGGAATAAGAGTCCCGCACCGCCAATTCGACAGGCACCCGCCCGCACCTATCTAAAACGCACATATGGCGGCGATCTTGGCGTACGTAGCAAAGCCTCCCACCGTGGGTGGCCTATACAGAAACGTCAACGGGCCGCGCGGAACGTCCCCACATACGCACACGCACGCACACCGGGCGCAGAGCAAGCGCTGTACGCCGCCGCTGAAACGTGTAGAGGGAGGGACAGATAGAGACAAAGAGACCGCGCTAAGCGAACGCGCAACGAAACAAGATCCTCGCTCGTCGGCCGTTACGGTAATTGCGCTCATCCGAACCCTGTCTCGCGGAACAAGCCAGCGAGAGAATTCTGTCGTTCTGGCCTCGCTTCCAGTCTCGCGTCTCGGCGCCCTTCTTTCTCTGCGCGTTTGATTGCGTTATGTCCTCTTGTTGGCAATCGCGCACAGTCAGCTAGGTTACAAGAACAAGAAATCGTGGCCCCCCATGGTCGTTATTTTTTCTCTTCTTCCGCGTGCACCTTTGTTTTCGCTCTACTTCGCCTTTTTTTTTTTTTCCTTTCCTTCTTTTCTTCCTTCCGCCTGCCTACACAATTTGTGCTTCGCTAAAGACAGCAGTTGTGCTTAATGTTCCGGAGTCGACTGGTGTTGGACGAGTAAAAAAAAAATTAAAGAAGGATCCAGAAACTACGCGACAGCTTCTTTCCACAGGAACGAGATTAACAAGAGACAGCAAATAGGCGACAATGACGTGCGCTAACGAAGCGAGAGCAAGCTAAATACGGTGATACGAGACCAGCCACGGGATGAAGATGTGTTGAAGCACAGTATACATTAAGGAAATAATGCTTTTGGGAAATCTGCGCTTAAGAACAGTTTATGTTAAACGCAGCAATTATTTTCCGAATGAACAGTTAAGTCGCAATAGGTTGCGTGGGAGCGTCGGCACTTTCTGATAGACAAAATGGTACGCTACTGGATGTAATATTTTATGCGACTAAGCCAAATTTTCGCTGGCGTCAAGGGGAGATTTCTGGCTGCATGTTTTGCCACATTCTAGGCGCCAGTATAAATCGTCGCGGTATAGTAGTGGGAAATGACATCTGTCAGCGCATTATATATCGAGCCGATCACCATGTACGTGTGCTCATTTAGCTGTAGTTACTTATATATTCCGTTTGAAATGATATACCGTTCTCAAGATCCTTTAGATGGGAAATTGCAAGATCCAAGAAGCAAACTCACTCACCCTCACACGCCTTGCCTTGTTGCGTCATCAGATAGTGTTATATAGGTGTCACTCGACAAATCGACAATTGCGTACCAAGAAAAAATGTAACACGGGTGACAAAAATAACAAAAATCTATTTGCTCGGAGCTAGCACGTTTAAGCTGAAATTAAGGAAAACAAATAAATTTTGAGGTTTTACGTGATGATTTTTACGATTATGAAGCACGCAGTAGGGGGCGACTAAGGGTTAATTTTGACCACCTGCGGTTCTGTAACGTGCAACCAATCCGCGGTGCCCACGGGTGTTTTTGCATTTCGCCTCCATCGAAATGCTGTCGGCGCGGCCGCAAGTCCATCCCGCAATCTCGTGCTCAGCAGCGCAGCACCAAAGCCACTACGCCACCGCGGCGGGCTTGGAAATTAAGTGTTGGGGCACTGGCCCTACACGTGTGTCCCTAAGTTTCGCGTCCACACGGCTAGAAAAAACAATTCCCCGTTTGGAATTCTTTGCTCCAAAGATTAATTTCATGGGATCAGCAAGTTTAGTAACGATGAAACGCACCACTTCCCCAGATGCACGCTCCTTCAACTCTGTACGATCACTTAGCAAACATAAACGCAGGATATCATTCGTCTAAACTGATCCAGGTCGTTCAGGAACCGTCTGGCACGTACGTGTGCCGATAGTAGGCCACTACGCGAAACCGGTAATCTCGATCGAGCGCCATTTTCTCCCCACGCTGATTGTGTATACGCCGTGCGCTAGCCCAGCGGCCTCGGGATTCCGCGCTTTGTTTACCCATTAAAGTCGCTAGCGCAGTTCAATTCATCAGACTGAACTAATGACTGCAGCCATAACTTCTACCCGGATTTTGAGAAAGAACACACTGGGCGCCGTGCGCGGCGCAGTCGTTAATCTCTCTCTCTCTCTCTCTCTCTCTCTCTCTCTCTCTCTCTCTCTCTCTCTCTCTCTCTCTCTCTCTCTCTCTCTCTCTCTCTATCTATCTATCTATCTATCTATCTATCTATCTATCTATCTCTCTATCTATCTATCTATCTATCTATATATATATCTCTCTCTCTCTCATTTTCTTTACTAACCCCCTTTTCTGCAACCGGTATACGGCTCCGGAGAATTAGGTTAACGCCCAGACTCATTAAAGTTGTTCGCTTCTTTAAGATGCGGCTCGAGTTTTTCAATGTTCCCGTTTGTTTAAAAGGATAACTTCTACTTAACGAAGCACATCATAATGGCCATTTTGAGACAGGGGCAAAGGAATTAAAAAAAAAGAAAAAGAGAGAAACGAAACACAAAGTGGAAAGAAGAGAGGGCTGGATGGGGAGGCATAGCGCGAAAAAAAAAATGCCGCCAAGCTGAAAGTGAAACAGTAGTGCGCGCAGTGGACGCACGGACAGAGAGGTAGAGAGCGATAGGGAAAGAGTGAGAGAGATACAACAACGGCAAGCGTAATACACAACAAACAAATGCAGGCTTCTTTCTTGTGGCGGGGCGGTCATGATTTTAACAAGCCCGCGCGTATAGCCGCCGTTGGGTATACACCGCCAGCGGAGCGTGAAGCGGTTGACTCGGATATAAGTACAAATGGCCACGGGGACAAAAACGCCCGGGCCCGACTACACCGGCAGCGAGCGCCGGCTTAGTCTCGCTTCAGCTGACATGAGTCGAAATTTCTTTGCGATGTCATTAAAAAAAAAAAGATCTTTTTTTTATTTATGCTTTTCGCCTTCGCCGAACATGTCCAAAACATGATTTCTTTCTGGCGGATTGAACTGAACTCGCCCTGGAAGTTTACTCCGTGCCAGCGGAAGCGTTGTAAATCCTGCTTACAGGGAAGTAACGAAGCGAACAGCGGTGATCGGTCCGGTAAAAAGAGAGCGTTTGCCGAACGGAAGCAAGAAAGCGCCGACTAGGAAAAAGAGCAGCGAAGCGGAAACGTTGCTGCTGGTGTGTTCTGACTTGTCACTACCAGTCAAATTGCGCGTCGAAAAGAAATAACGATGGTTGCGCATGAACGTTGTTGCGCCTGTAATGCGACAGTGAGAGAGACAAATAACAGAAATAAGAATTTTCCGCTACAGCGTTTAGAGCAGGAGGATGCGATGCGCAAGAAGAGGCTTTAATTTCGCTAATTGCTCCTGTCACCGGCTAGCAAAACCGATAATACACCGCCTCCTAAGAGGCGCTGCTCTTAGTGTCACGGTTGGGTCGCTTTTTCAGATTACGTAAAACTGAAATAGCATGAGGCATAGACTACGATTTTAAAGAGCGGCTTTCCTGAATGGCGTAATTTTTAAAGTCGCCTTTATTAGAAAAGAACCCAATAAATTCAAGAATCCATCACTTAATTTATATATTTGTCTTTTCTTCCAGCCCTATGTGGACTTCCTTTAAACGAAACTCGCATAATGAAATTCAGCAAATATTTCTTTGTCCTCCAACAGGCCCAGCAATTACGGATGTGAATGTCTGTCTTCTCTCTGTCTTTCACTCTCCTACCACCCTCTCTTGTGTAGGTTTTTTTTTTTTTGTAGGTTTGCAGCTGGATGGCCTTTTTAAAATGATCATTTTCTATCTATTAGTAAACTGTATGGCCGTCTAGTAAACCTCCCTGCGTTTTCTTGATCTATCTATCTATCTATCTATCTATCTATCTATCTATCTATCTATCTATCTATCTATCTATCTATCTATCTATCTATCTAACACCTATCTATCTATCTATCTATCTATCTATCTATCTATCTATCTATCTATCTATCTATCTATCTATCTATCTATCTATCTATCTATCTATCTATCTATCTATCTATCTATCTATGTTACACATAATAGGTACAAGCCCTGCATCGCCTTGTATCAAAGCGGTTGTCACTCGCTGTGGCAGTGCAAACATTAAACCAGCACTTCCGCAACAGTGAGATTAGATAACGCTAAAGAGCCAAGAAAATCTACTGCGCCGGGCTATCCCCGTTGCTTGGTGTCAACGACTCCTGTACGGTGCTCCCTTTCCTGAGAGTGTTCTTGCATGCCCTATGTAGTCCGTCCGGATGGAAACAATAGAAGGACGACAGTAAACTCTTAAGTTCGCTAAAATATGGGTGGTCATCAAAGCTATTGATCGCGTTGAAGTAGTGAGAAAAAGTGCGACCGTGAGAAGCGGTAATCTCGTGACGATAACTTGCTCATGTGCGGTCCCGTGTGTAGACCGAGCGGGAAGTTTTGTCCGCATACTGTAATGCATTTTCAAATGTACCCGCCCCCCCTCTTTTTTTTTAACACCATGGTAGTGCAGAGTTCCGGGACAGCTTTTCACACTGGCGCTTTTACCAGGTAATTGCTTTCGTTTTCATTTTAGTGGAAATAGACTTGCTATCAATAGTGTGCAGCAGGTAGCGCCATTCTTGGTAGCGCCATTCTTTGCACGAGAATCGAAGTGTGATGTTGGCTATAATTAATGAATCTACACCGAAAGCGTTGTGGTTACGCAACCTAGGGTATATTTCCCAAATGTGTAATCGAATTAGGGTGGTAATGAAACGAGATGCATTCAGCAGAGGTTCTGTGAATTGCGTCAGTTTCAAGGAATGCATGCTGAAACATTGTGGCGAAGTGCACTGATGTTCCAATTTAGCCTTTATCAGTACTGCAATGAAAAAAAAATCACTAACCAGAACTGCACAGTGTGCTATGAGGAACCATGTAGCGGGGTATTCCGGGTGAATTATAACCTGGGCTTTCTTAAAGCACACCTAGTTCATGGTGCCCAAGAGTTTCGCAGCTTGCTGCCATTGAAACGTGGTCGCCGTGGTTGGGAATCGAATGCGCGCCCTCAGGAGTAGAGCCAATGAGCCACCGCGGCAGGTACAGTGCATTTTCTACAGTGCTCGCGCGTTAACGTTAGGTTCAGTATTCATTTGTCTAATAAAAAAAATAGTAATGAAATGAGCAGTTCTGTGTCACTATCATCCAAAGGCTCATTTGCACTTAAATTGAAGCTAAACAGGCTTGGCCAAGCAAACTCGGTTAGGCGTAACGGCGACTGTACAGAATGCGTGTCCCCGATACAGCTCGCGTTCTTCGTAAACAAGCTCCCTCGACCTAATTCTTCGACGCATTCACATAACGGCGCACACAATTTCTATGAGCCCAATGTACGATTAACACCTGCTATACATTCCACATGCTTTGGCCAAGCTGCAGAGACATCACCGAACATTCATTGTTGACATCCCCGTACGCGTTCGCAGCAGTGAATACAGCAATGTAGCTCCACCGCAAAACGACTGTATGTGCAACGAAGCCATCTTTCAGTATGCTGCCTCTTCATTTTTTTTGTGTGTCCCTGCTGCTCCTGGCTGCTGTCTAATAATCTATCTATATCTCGGCAGATATATTTCGGCAGATATATTTGTAGATACATATACGAAGCTTTTATGTGCGCTGAATACAAGTATCAGCAAACGGACGCATATAACATCTGTATGCTGACTGACAAAGTAGTGCCAGTAAGCGCACCTGTGTTCTGCCATTTCTGCGTAATAAAAAATAGATTCCTACATAAAACCTGAACTCGTAATGTCCTCTCATAGGTATCTATAAAGCACACCAACCTTTTAGTAAAGTAGCGCAATATATTCAAATATTCAACAGGATTCTTCGATTTGCGTTACCTTCTTTGGTTTATGCGTTAGGTATGTGCCCTGGACATTTGCCTATTCTTGTAGCATCCTCCAGAAATGGTATGTGCTACGGTGACATAATAGGTAGAGCGTCCTTTAAGGTAGAAATGCCTGTGTTCTACTCTTTGTATACTCTTTTCATCGCCATTCTTACCTGCACAGGCATCCCACATCCCCTTCGTACCCTCGTGATATTGCTACGTAGTCTTTTCACAATGCGTATCCGCTTGATTTGGCATTTGCATTTCGCCATAGCTTGTGCGCAGTGTAATACATAGGCCTAAAAACTGCATCAGATAAAATTGTAATATTTGTGGTCGACAAACCTCTACATTGTAGGATATTACACGCTGCGTAGTATGAACGTAAGTACAATTCTAGGAATCGCCGATATTTCTATAGAATTTAATTGACCGCTTCACTCAAGCTTCGCTTCACATCAATTTTAAACAATTATGTAGGATGGGCTAGACTTTTTTTTAGTGTACGCTTTTAGTGAAGACATGATTACGGCCCATAATAGGCTAATTGTGCATACCCGTTCATTCAGAGGAGCGCATTGGTTGAGCTGCGTAAATAACGGAATTGATAAGGGCTAGGCGATGCTTCAATATATTCGCAAAACACTTTCGGCAGCGCTATCCTTACAAACATCACGTCCCGCTATCTTTTCGTGCTTGGTGAAGCCAGGCACCAATGTCGTTGCGGAATTTGACAAACGAAAAGAAAAATAGAATATTGTCAGCAGCGCGCTTTTCAAGGGCTTCTAGTGTCTTCTTTTCATATCTTTCACAGAAGATACCACTGTTATTTGTTAATTTTAGTCTACTTCATTCTTTCCTGAACTAAATAAAAGGAGAGATTTCATGATAGAAGACCACCATCTAATTTTCTCTTTTCTTCGAACGTGCGTGTGCCCAAGAAAAGCGTTTTTATTTTTTTTTTCTCGACGCATGCTCTAAGAAAGGCCAACGACCGAGTCCTAACCGCTTCTTAAGTCAATTGCTACATCAGTTGCTGCGAGCACCTACGAAAATATGGTCGATTTTGTACGAACTATCCGCGTTATTCTGTCAAACAGAGGTGAAAATTGTGCCTACCGTATAGACTGAGAAGCAAAACAATCGCGTGAGATTTCATACTTCAACGAGACAAATAATAAGACCGCTTCGACAAATAATAAAACCGCTTCTTCTGATTTCATTGCCCCCCTTGGTGCTATTTAAATAGCTCTCCAGGTTCCTCTAAGTATCTAAGCCTTCTTTACGTTCTTGGGAGATTGACTACTTTGTATGCTCAAATTTAAATATAAAGAGGAGAATTTCAAAGGTAGTGCCCATCTTTTTCGTCACTTCTTCTTCGTGATTTTTCTCCGTCGGTTAGCTTTGTCTTTATGCGCCCTAAACGCGACAAAAAAAGAAAAAAGAAGTGCAATAAACAAAGCAGTCGGTAACGGCGCGGCGCAGTCCCTGCGGAATTACCTTCCCTTATTTTGTAGCCCTCTAACACTTTTCTTTTTCGGTGATGATCGCCATTTCCCCCCATTTTTTTTTTTTTTCGGAAACACGCCGAAACTCAACCATTTTTGAAAGGAAATTAAAAAGTCAGATAAGTTCACCGCTTTGTGTGGGAAGTCGCATCGGAAAATCGCACGCCCAACTATCGGGTAGCCCTGCAGCATTTTCGGTTTTCTGGTAAAGGCTGCTTCCAGAAAGCGTCCATGGCCATGCGCTCGCCGTCTTCGTCTTCACCTACTGACTTGGTCCTCTTCGCCTTTAACATATTCAACCCTACACGCCGTTCTAGACGGACGATGTGTGTCAAAAAAGAAAAAGAAAGAATAAAAGAAACAAAGAAACAAAAATAGTGGGCAGTTTGCACTAGTGGTACAAGGCTCGGTTACAGCGGATCTAGTTCTGGCTTTCGATAAGTGTTGCTAGGTTTTGCTAAGTTTTGCGATCTTATGCATGGCTTGGCTAGGCTCATACCAAGCGTTGCTAGGTTTTGCTAAGTTATACGAGGTTATGCATGGCTTAACTATGCTCATACTAAGTGTCGCCAAGATTTGCCAACTTTCGTCAAGTTTTTGCGAGGTTCATACACGGCCAGGCCAGTAAGTCACACAAGCCCCAGCAAAGTCACACGCATACAAGCCACAGTACGGGCATCACAATTTATTATGTACAGTGCTTTGGTACCAGTCGTCATCATCGTCGATCCGGTCCTCGTCCTTGACGTCCAACCGTCCTCGTGGTCGTCGTCGTGGTTCGCGGCGGCGGGGAAGGCTTCGCGAAGCACTTGCAAGGCAGAGCTCTTCTGTTCAAAGTTCCGCACCGAGCTCACCGTGGAGAGATTCTCGTCGAACGAGAGCTGGTCACAGACGCGGCCGCTGTGACCGAACTCTGTGCCGAGGAATTCGCGCTGGAAGCGGCCGTTCGCACCTCCCATGGATTTGCGGGCTTGGCGTTAGATGTTCTCGGTGACGCGCAGGCCCGGAACCGACTCCCGGCGGCGCCGAGCATTCAGTCGGCAGCGTTTGTTGTTTCTGGCGCGAAACTCGGAATCCTCGGCTCGGCGACGGCGTTTGTCGACGGCGGCCTCGGCGCGATGGGCAGGATCGGCTCTCCTTCGTCGATCGCAGTCCCACTGAACCACGCGCCGAGCTTCCTTGTATAGGTCACAGACGAAACAGTTGTGGCCAAACCCTATGCCCAGAAATTCGCGCTGGAATCGGCCGTTCGCATTCCCGTGTCTCGGTGGAACACGTTTTCAAGCAGTCACAGCCCGTAATCGCTTTCTCGGCGATGTCGAGCGTTCAGACGCCGGCTCTCGCGTTCCCTCGACTGAAACTCGGAATCCTCGACTCGGCGTCACCTCTTCTCGGCTGCCGCTTCGGCGCTGTGTTCCGCATCAGCTCGGCGGCGACGTATCGTTTCTCGCTTAGCAGTACGGCGCTCTTCCTGGTAAGCTGGTTCTTCTTCAGGCGTCTGGACTTCCTTCTGTCTTCCCATGGCAGCAGCACGTACGCACGGAGTAGAAGAGGCGAGAGGTGTGCCGCCGCGCCGGCCCGAGCTTTTACTCGCATGTGACGTCACGACTCCGCCCTACGCGCGTGGGGTGCGAGGAGGTTACGTAGCTCGGTGCTCTCGCAGGTGGTTGCTAGGCAGCGCGAGGCGGCGCACAGCTGGGCTGAGTTTTCTGGTAACGCTCCACGGCGGAACGAAAGCTTAAATAGCTCCACTGTTAAAAGTGCGTGCGTATATTTTCTTTCTTTGCGCTTTCCTGACTGTGCCCACAAATATTTACTCTAGCCCAACGCTATTTTCTAAGCCTTCTTTATGTTATGTACAACTTGACTCACTTTTGAGAACGAGGCATTCAGCTGTAAGGTCACAATGTGTCTGAGTTCCTGCGCAAGTTAGCACGATTGGCAATACGGCTTGTACAATGTGAGCATCGTGCTGCGGGCAGCATAACAACTTACAACGTTAATAAAAAATCGCAACAAATCAAGTTTGAGTACGCTTAGCATCGTGACGGGTTGCAGCCGAGACGCCTGAGCATCCAGGAAGTGCTTTAAAGGAAAAGCGATCACGAAGTCATCGTTCTAAAAGATTTCAAGAACAGAGCATCTCCTCTTGTAATTTCACGATATCTCCACGGCTCTTTGCCTACGCGAAGAGCAAGGAACGCACTAAGCATTCACTGATGGTGTGCGTCTGCACGAAGGTAAGAGGTCAATATATTGTTCGCGTAGGGCACAACTGGCTAGGGATTCCAGTAAACGTCCCCTAGTTAAAGCTGAGAGAAATGCTACACAGCTGCGCTCAAGATTCTCTCCAACCGAGGCATCACAAACGCCGGCCTGTTGCCACAGTTACCCAAGCGTTTCTGAATCGTTAGCTGCTGCGCCTTTGAAAGAAAGACGAAGGCTAAACCCGGCTGCGTTAAAATTGGGCAGACGGAAGGACTCTGCAGAATTCGTGTTTGCAGGCATACAAGATTAGGTCCACTACTCAGTGAGGAACATCGACAAACAATGTCAAAGTCAGCGGGAAACTATAACAAGCGCTGTGTCTAAGGGAAAGCGTCTTTGTTCGCAAATACCTAAAGACAGACGCGGCAAGCCGGTAATGTGCAGAGGAATTAAATTTTACGCCCCTAGCCGCAAAAGAAACGTGAATGCTATACCGTCCTGTTTTTATTTTGTTTTGTTTTTTTCGCGGACAGACACCAGTTCTGCCATCGATTAGGGTTTGCGTTGGGGCTAGTTGGAATATAATACGTGTGTTTAAAAAGCAGCGCTCCAAAGTTGAACCACAGAGACGAGAATAGCACATACGAATCACATCTATCAACTGTTTATTAAATCAAATATGGGGTGTACATTGCGGGCAACAGCGCTATGCACAAAGAGTAATGCGGGAAGTGAACTTGACACGTACAGCCCATCTGTTAGTACGTCTCTTAAGGAACTGATTAAGCCAAATTTCGAGTTATGCGCACGTTCCGGATTTTTTCTTGGTTGCCTAGGATAGAAAATTGCCTGTCTGGGAGCGCGATCGACGGTGAACTTAGGCATGTACCGTACTTTCCCGAAAGCATGCTATACGCTTCTATAGCTGTCCTTCTAAGCTTTTTTTGCTGCTTGCTAAAACTGCTGTGTCCCTGAAATACGGGGTACATCTGCACCTAGAGTAGCGGAATGCAAATGTCTGGTATGTGTAAAAAAGTGAACATATGGAACAGTGACAGAGCCCTCTAAGCAGCAGAACGTGGTGTCCAATATGTAAAGAAAAAATTGACTGACTGCAAAGTAGGGGTGGTATACAGAGTCCCTCTGTCTTGTGGAGCACTCTACATTGAACAGCTTCCACGACGCGACTGCACCCTTCTAGTTCGTCTATGGCTTGGAGTAGCATATTCAAATGCGTACTCTTTTCTTATTGGAATATCTAACAGGCCACATTGTGACTTCTGCGGGTGCAAGGTTTCGTTTGACGCCCAACACCAGACGCCTACCGGAGCACAAAAAGGTTTCAAGCGTCCGGTCGCCCGAAAGAAGACAGCCAGTTGCCAGGAACCCGGCTGTGCTCGCCCAGAAGAGGATTCACTGGCTCCGCTGCCCCATTCTGGGGATTTGTTTCGAACAAGGACGACGACGACGAAGTGTCCTGTGTGGAACGCTGCCTTTTTGTCTCTGAGAATTTAAAGCTACTTTGTGGGAGACGCCACTCCCTTAACTACGGCGATGGACGTGGAGTCGCCTGGAGAGGTTCATGGTCCCTCTACGTCAACAGCGACCGCACCGAGAAAGCGGTCTAGTCGCCCGAGTGACACCTACAGCGAGGACACTGTGATCTACTCAGGGACCAGTGATGAAACCTCGGATGACAGCGACTTCGTGCCCGTAGCGAAGCACAAAGCAAAGAGAAGGCTCGTCAGGACGTCTCCTTCCACAAGTAAGGCAACTGTGATCCCGACGCGAAAGCCATCAGACCTCACCATTTTATATGTGCCTGTGGCTGCTAGCGACAATCTGAACCGGATCAACCGCCAAGCCACATCTATATCGCTCGAGGCACTTGTTCCGGGTCAGATCAAAGATATAAGGATCAACGGCCGTAAGAACATCCTCGCTATAGATGTCACAAACCGCAGCGCGCTAGACATTCTGAGCAACGTTAAGGTGCTGGATAGCATCAACGTACGCTGCTATAAACAAGACCATCATGACTCTACGGCCGGCGTTGTGTATGACGTAGATAATTCCATAAGCGATGCTGACCTGCATATACTCATCAAGCCGGCGACAGAGGGAATTGCCATATTGCAAGCCCGCCGCCTGGGAAACTCGCAGTGTGTCAAGTTAACTTTCAAAGGAGACAGCCTACCGTCCCACGTCAAGGTCGGTCACTTCCGACACATTGTACGGCCTTTTGTGCCAAAGCCGCTTCAGTGCAGGAAGTGTCAAAGGATAGGGCACGTTAGTGCGGTTTGCACAAACGCTGCCGTATGCTCACGGTGCTCTGGTTCGCACAGCTCCGACGCCTGTCGTGCAGAAAACCAAAAGTGCGCAAATTGTCAGGGGTCTCACGATGCAACTTCGAAGAATTGCCCACATGTGAAAAATGAGGCGAAAGTCTTGAGGCAAATGGTCAGAGATGGTTCCTCGCACAGGGAGGCTGCCGCTAAGGTGCGACGTCGACGTTCACGTCGCCGGAGATCTAGGAAACCCACTGCTATTGCTAAGGATGCACCGCGTCCACTGACAGTCCAGCAACTTCTGCATACAACTAGCAATAGCAGCAATGAGATTCCTCAGCAGGATGTCTCCCATATCATTGCCTCAAGCGAGGAGTGGCCGCCATTGCCACGGCTAGATCCACCAGCGGAGCGACAAGATGTAGCACGCTCGCCGAATCATGCTTCACCTTCTGGCAGCAACCAAGACAACGACAAACAAGTTGTCACCATGATAAGGGCCCTTATGAACACGCTACGAGCACTACTGACCGCCATACACACTCCGGCGGCTCGAGGCGCACTTCAAATACTGGATGCCCTGTATCCGGTACTGTCCGGTCTTGAGAAGCACCATGGCTGCTCCTCTACATTCGTTCCTTAAAGAGGTCAAGGAAGCGTCTATCTTCCAATGGAATGTCAGAGGCATTAAATCGCGTATTTCGGACTTTCGTCCGTTTGTTTTTAAGAACAAATTTCCAATCATCGTCATTTGTGAACCCAACGTTGAGAGCGCCATCCGCCTATCAGGATATGAAGCTTTCATGTCTGCCACCTGTACCGACCGCAGCAAAGTCATTGTTTATATCAGATGCGATTTCACATATGTTTTACACCCAGTGGCACCTGATGACGACAATCAGTATGTGTGTTTGACTATAAAATGCAAGAACGTCGCACTCACGCTCATAGGTGCCTACATTTCACCTAATAGTCGATTTGACAACGCACGACTGGGTGCAATTTTAACAGCGACACCTGGACCATGGGTTATTACCGGCGACTTCAATGCGCATCATCCGCTATGGGGAAGCTTAAAGATGGACTGTCGAGGCAGACGTGTACTATCCTTCGCGTCGGACCATGAGCTCTGCTGCCTAAATGATGGCAGTCCCACTTTTCTGCGGGGATTGACATACAGCAGCTGCCTGGACTTGACATTTGTTTCAAGATGCCTCAGTGCCAGTGTGAAATGGTTCACGGACAACGAAACGCATGGTACTGACCACGTTCCAACATATGTCAAAATCGACGGCATACGCAAGTCACACTCTACTACAGTTCTTCATCACATCGACTGGCCTAAATACACATTGCTCATGGAGAAGAATTGCCAAGAGATCCAGGACTGTCTGCCTGGCAACATCGAGAAGCTAATTAACGCTGCTGCTCAAGAAGCCACAAGATCTTTCAGGCCTATTCCTAAATTTTCTGAATTCGAAGCAGAATTGGAGCGGCTTCGAGCAATCCGCCGTCGCGCGGAAAGAAGGTACAGGCGCACCAAGTCCATCTACGACCTACGGGAGGCGAGACGCATACAGAAGAAGATCCAGCGTCGGATCAACTCCCTGCAGTCTCTAAGATGGAAGACCTTCTGTGATACCCTTGATCCACGTAAACCCCTGTCACATATATGGAGAACAGTGCGTGGTCTTCGAACATCACCGCAACAACGCCACCCCTTCAAATGCCTGGCTCTCTACCAAGGTCGCAGAGAGATCGACGTAGCGGAGGACTTCTGTTTCAAAGTTGCTGGTTTACCGCCATCGTTCGCTATACGTGATCCCCGTGATGTTCCAATCTCGCGGGATTCTCGTATGGACAATCTGTTTTCCATCGAGGAGTTGCAGGCGGCGTTGGCAGCGTGCAGACGTTCCTCATCGCCTGGGCCTGACGGGGTGACATACGCAGCTCTTGGAAACCTCGGTCACACAGCCCGGCATGCACTTCTAGACGTGTACAATAATTCATGGCGTGATGGAGAAGTTCCAGCTGCATGGAAGTCCAGCCGCCTTGTGCCTTTGCTCAAGCCAGGTAAATCACCCCTAGATGTGGCGTCTTATCGTCCCATTGCTCTGGCCAGTTGTCTAGGAAAGGTGATGGAGAGGATGGTGCTGACGCGTCTAGAGTGGTATCTAGAACACTACCGGTTATATCCTGACGCTATGGCAGGCTTTCGACGCGGACGCTCTTCTATAGACAACGTTATAGATCTTGTCTCGTCTGTTCAGCACGAAAAAAGCCTCAGGAGACTGTCAGCGGCGATGTTCCTGGATGTCAAAGGCGCATATGACAACGTAACCCATCAAGCCATCCTGGACGCCTTGGGTGAGGTCGGCCTAGGCGGCCTTGTTTTTCGGTGGATATCCAGCTTCTTGAAGGACAGGTCATTCTTTGTGCAAACAGAGGACGGTGCGTCATCACAACGCAACACGTACCGAGGCGTACCACAAGGCGGAGTTTTGAGCCCCACTCTATTTAACCTGGTGCTCATCGACCTGGTCCATACCCTTCCGGAATCCGTCCATGTGTCGATCTATGCAGACGATATATGCATTTGGTCATCAGGAGCGACGCGTCCTCAGGTGCGCGCCAGACTTCAAAAAGCGGCCACACTAACATCAGGTTATCTTCGAGCACGAGGTCTGGAGCTGTCCTGCGAGAAGTGCTCTATAGTCGCTTTCACGCGTAAAGCAATGAAACCGTACGTTATCAGAATTAATGGACAGCCAATTGCCTACGAGAAGACGCACCGGTTTCTAGGAGTGATAATAGATCGCGACCTTTCCTGGAGTCCTCAAATATCCTACCTAAAAAGGAAATTAGTGATGATAACCCACGTGCTCAGATTTCTTGCGGGCAAGTCATGGGGTGCGTCTGTGAGTGCGATGCTCCAACTCTATAACGCACTGTTCCTCGGTCTCCTGCGCTATAGCTTACCTGTACTGGGTGGGACCGGCAAGACCAACCTCCGTGCCCTCCAATCTGTACAAGCGCAAGCTCTGCGAATTTGCCTTGGTCTTCCCAGATGTGCGTCCACGGCTGCAACAATAGCCATCGCGCATGACCACCCCATCAACACGTATCTTCAAGTCGACACTTTAAGGATGCATATCAGGCACTTCGCCCGCCTTCCATCGCATCATCTCGCCTCCCTTCCTGCCGCTCGACCTCGTTCAGCGTTTAGCAAGATTATTGCCGCCAACCATGGAATTTTACCGTCAAACTTCACGCCTGCAGCACGACCACCTCAACCGCTGTGGTGCCTCCATCCACTCCAGGCTCTTCTTGCTATTCCCGGTATCAAAAGGAAAACGGAGATGTCCACTTTCGCCCTCAAACAAACCGTGCTTTCAGTGCTACATGAACAGCACAGAGGACGCATCCATGTTTACACAGACGGTTCTGTATGCTCTAATAGTTCAGCTGGAGCAGTGGTGATTCCCGCAGAGTGCGTCACCCTCAAGTTCAAGACATCTCACATTACGTCATCGACGGCTGCAGAACTCGCAGCTATCCGTGCTGCTCTGGAGTTTATAGTTCACAAATCATCACATTCATGGTCCATCTTATGTGACTCAAAGGCAGCTCTTCAGTGTCTGATGTCTCCTTTCAACCATGGACCAAATGAGCACCTAGTCGCAGACATCCGACTGCTCCACCATCACGCAATCAACAAGGGACACAACATCATCTACCAGTGGATACCGGGACACTGTGGAATTTCAGGAAATGACAGTGCGGATGACGCTGCCCGGTCGGCTCATGATGGTGCCCAGATTATACCCATACCGCTGTCAAGAACAGACGCAGCCACAAGTCTTCGCTCCCTCGCCCGCGAGCTTACGCAGAATCTGTGGAACACCAGTGATTTCACGAACGCACGTCTCCACAAATTGGATCCACGTCTGCAACTCCGCCTACCACCAGGGTTGCCACGAGCGGAAGCAACACTTCTGTGCCGCCTGTGGCTCGGCGTGGCATTCACGAACTCATATTCATTCCGCATTGGCATGGCCGACAGCCCTACTTGTGACACCTGCGGCTGCGAGGAGACGATTCAACACCTCCTATGTGACTGTCCCCGTTACGCAGTGCGAAGAAAAGTGCTCGTGACCGCTCTCGCAAAACTGGACAATCGCCCCTTTACAGAGGAAAAAGCTCTAGGACATTGGTCCAGACGGGCTTCGGCACTCAAGGCCTTAAGGGCTTTGTTGAAGTTTTTAGGGAACTGCGAATTGTGCGACCGTCTTTGAACGTTGTGGCGCGTAGTTTCGCGTTACTGTGTGAATTTTCTCTTTTTTTTCCATTTTTTTCCCTCTTCTTCTTTCTCCTTTTATTCCCTTTACCCCTTTCCCCAGCACAGGGTAGCCAGCCGGTACTTACACTGGCTAACCTCCCTGTCTTTCCTCTCCTTTGTCTCCTCCTCCTCCTCCTGCGGGTGCAATGAAACAATCGCGCACCTTCTTTGTCAGTGCTCTCGTTTCAACCCGCAAAGAGCAGTCCTCTCAGCCACCCTAGATAAACTGGACAAGCGCCCAATGACAGAAAACAAGATCCTTGGAAACTGGCCTACGCGAACATCAGCGAGATCGGCTATGAAGGCGCTGCTGCAGTATTTAAAAGACACTGGACTTTCAGACAGACTGTGACTTCACTGTGTGACGCAGGATTGTACGGTGACACTGCATAACACTATCAACGCCTCTGCGGGCTGCGTGACAGTGCCCACAGAAACAGTTTGTGTGTACGTGCATATGTGTGTAGGTTTTTTTTTTCTAATCCTTCTCTCTCTCACCTATCGCATCCCCTTGCCCCTCCCCCAGTACAGGGTAGCCAACCGGAGATAATCTCTGGTTAACCTCCCTGTCTTTCCTTTGCCTTTCTCTCTCTCTACATTGGACCGACGGGCAGGTGCCTCAATAAGATGCACCAAGAGTACAAAAACTTGTGTAGTAGAGTGAAAATAGAGGGGAACCTTGCTCTCTGTTGCTGTAGGTGGAAATCTACCCCGTATTTCCGGGACACAACAGCTGTAGCAAGCAGCAAAAACAGGCTTAGAAGGACAGTTATAGAAGCGTATGATATGCTTTCAGGAAAGTGCGGAACATGCGTAAGTTCAGCGTCGATCGCGCTCACAGACAGGCAACTGCTTACCCTAAGGAACAACAACGAAAAAATCGAGACCATGGGCACAACTCGAAATTTGGCTTAATCAGTTTTTTTAGCAAAGATACTAACGGAAAAGTTGCGCGTGTCAAGCTCAGTTTGTACATTACTCTTTGCGTATGGGGTTGTTGCTCACAATGTACACCTATATTTGTTTTAATAAAGAGATTATGTATGCGCTTCGTATGTGCTGTTCTAGTCTATGTGGTTCAACTTTTCAGCGCTATTTTTTAAACGCAACCAGTTCTAAATTGCATGCGGAGTATCAACCATACGAACGTATGGAAACCAGCTATATTTTCATGAATTTCTGAGCAGAGAAAAAGAAGTTGCCGACTACGGTGTTGACTAGAATGTTCCATGGGCTTATACAAAGTCACAACATTCTGCTTCAAGCTCGTTGCGAGAAAGCGTCTCGAAACTACAAAAGAAAGTTGTACTCCAAAACCGAATTTTTGAAAACGCAGTCGCAAGATCAAACGCATATAGTGACTTGCTCGTCAGCCTTAAGGCTCATTCAAACCGGTGACTGACAGTGGTCGCGCGACCAAGTTGGTCGCAAAGCGACCAGTCGCAAATGGTCGCAAATGGTCGCTTTCCTCGAAAAGCGACCATTTGGGATAGTCGCTCGCTGCTCGATTTTTCATTCAAGCGACTGTGGTCGCAAAGCTGATAAACCAACCAGCGGCTCACCGCGAGTTATCTTTCATGTGTCTAGTTCCGGCCTGCTCCCGCGTCGCGGCAAATTCCGCGTAGATTCCGAGAGTTCTCGCTGAGAACGATAATCTCCGGGATTGCGACTTGCGGGTCGCGCTCAGCCGGGCTTGTCGGTGTGACCATCAGTCGCCTTCGGTCGCTTTTTGGTCGCGAGTCGCAAATGGTCGCGCGACCTCCTCAAGTCGCCGGTGTGAATGAGCCATTACACTTTACACTTACCGTGGATGAGAGGTTTCCCGAGTAGCGATGAAACTCGCTGATAAGGTGGATGTCATTTCGTTTGTATGCCCCCGACACGAGGCATAAATTTTGTTTCTTTTTATTGCGATAGCAATTATATGGACACTCCAGGCACATTTCCGCCGTCGCCGTCACCGTGAGGTTCCGTATAAATTCCAAAAGTGATGAAATCTTCGCCGCGCGCCGTGTGCTCTATGTGCGAGTGAAAGCGTGCGAGTGTGAGCCGGCGATCGCGGAAATCTCGCGCCCGCAACAATGTAAAGCGGGGAGCAAGCGCGCCGTCTTGCGTCGCGCGCAAGGCTCCGAGGCGAGAGTAGGGATGAGGGGGGCGTGTTTTATTCCGGGCTACCCGGGCGAGCGAGCGTGGTCGCCCAGGCCACTGTATCTTGAATGCCATCTGCGACGGGTACAGAGTCCGCGCTGCGCTCTGTTTTCGTGGCTTAGTTCGCGTTGGGGGGGGGGGGGGATGTGAGCGGCAGCGCGACGGCCGATTCGCTCGCTGCTGCTGCCACGCTTCCTCACTGCAGCGTTTTGACAGCGAGTTTACGCAGCCGTCGAGTGAAATGGGCATGCTTGCTTGTGGGGCATGACACCATGCTTGTTAATTTAGTTAGTATGGCTATGTTTACAAGTTTATATGGCCGATAAAACTATTATCCTTACTTCCTATAGCTGTCCACTAAATTGCTATCGCAATCGATGCTTCGCCTGTTGGGCGAAACTGCGACTTTATTTATTTATTTATTTTCTGTTGTGGCTCGACTCCGTTTACCTGATGGCCAGGTGACTATATGCCTCACCACCGGATCATCAAATATTAATGCTAACTGGTGCATGGCATTGTAGAGCAGCGACCAAATTCCTATATAATGTCCCTAATTCCCTTGTACAATTGCTACAATACATTTCACATTCACAGCAACATACATTCGGCCTCGTTCGGCGTTCACTGTAGCGCAACATCAAGGAGCTCACCGAGGTTCGAAGACGGGTCCTTGATCCAGTCGACGGCGGCAGCCTTAACGTAGAACACCTCCCAGCCAACTGAGGTGTACGTCATGCGCCGCACGTCTAGCAGTCGGTGGCCCTCCTCGCGCAGTGGAGAAACACCTGGCATCGCCTGGTAGACGCGCACCTGCAGAAGGCACACATCACCACGTTCACGTCTCGAAATTTAGGTGTACGTTACATAACCCCCAGTGGTAAAAATTAATCTGGAGCTCTCCACTACGGGATCCTCTGATGGTGCACTGTACAGTTTCGGAATGTCAAACGCCGCAGCCCTTTTCTTATGTCTCGGAGGAACACTTCAAGAGTACAAAAACGACACATTGCGGCAGCCATAACGCCAAGAAAGGCCGTGTAACGAACGCATGCACTTCCGCATGAAGAAACGACTCAAACCGGAGAGGACTTTCATTTGGCAGTGTCTTCTCTGCATCGCCGCACTAATTGCGCCGCATCCTCTCCATACCCCCTAATTAAAGCTGCCGGAGGAGTTTTCATGCCATTCATATCTGGCATCTATAAGTTCCATTATTCTTACTATCCATGTCCCATGTCCCTCTCACAATCCTCCCGAAACCTTCCGCCACGTCTTCCTGAGAATGCGCGTGGCTTGGCAAAAACATTCACATTCCTTTTTGTGACTGATAAACGTCATGAACGATAGTAGCTGCGAAACTACTCTCGGTCGCCCCCCCAGTGTTCGAAGTTAGAAAAATGAAGAATTGAGCATGTGAGAGGCTAGGCCAGGTATGACGGCTGGCCAGCGATCGATAACGTGAAGGACAACTAGGAAGGGGTTCAGCAAAATGATTTTATTTTTTCACGGATCCCCGTCCAGAGCCCTTCGCTTCAATCTCGTTCACTGTCGCACTTACCAGTTCTCATGAATGCGTTTTCCGTATGAACGACTATGCGAGTCCTGGTCGACGTGTGATTTACCAAGAGATAGCAGTCATAACGTCAAGCATTGACGTACTGTTCTCAGAAGCGCAGAAAAAGACAACTACGTGAACCTGGAGCCGCATTCAACAAGCTCTTCACTCGTAGTAATGGTCTGTGATTGTCCAGTTTTTTCGCCATCAACGAATTTTTTGTTTGTTCTCACGAGCCAGTGTTATAAAAGCGCATTCGGCGTTATGTTATAAAGGCAGTGTTTGCTAAGGCGAGTGGTGGTCCTTCAAGATTGCAAACCACATTAAGTTACGATCTTGCCCCTCGCCACACACACACACACATGCACCGCCCTCTCAGTCTTTCTCGCAGGCAAAAATTGTCCTATGCTTATTCATTTGCCGCGATCAAAGTTCATACCCTCCTCATCATAGACGTTTCATGTATGAAACAAGGAGCACAAAACCATTAAACGCAACACACACACTTTTTCTGTACTACTGCGCTAGTGACCGATGACAAATTTCTGCTGTCGCAAGCACGTGCGAGTTCAACCTTGAGGCTAGCATGGTCTTGCTTAATTCTTCGCAGCGGGATCGCTGAAGCGAGTGCTTTGTAAATGTTTGAATGATCCTCCGCACACGGTTGCCACAGAGGTCTCGTTTCGCCGCGCTTTTCAAGAGGGCGGTCGAAATCCGCCTTGCTCCATTTGTGATAGCCAGCTCAATGGAGGAACCACAAAGAAAAAGTAAAACGAGCGCCCACTTTTTCTTACGGTCGGGTCATGCAGATAAATTGCCTCTCGTAACGCTCAGCGCTCCGCATAAACCATCCAATGTTCCTACGTACACTGCTCTCTGCGCGCACGAGCTAAATATGAATCAAGGAGAGTAACGGTTAGGCAAGAGATACAGCTGCGATAAAAATTATCCACTCTTACCATGGCCTTAAGATGGCAAGACATGACGTAAGTACCTCGAGGACGCGGCTTTTTTTTTTCTTTTTAATAACAGTGAACAACTCTGTACTTGTGTAGCCCTTTAGAAAGCGTTACGTGTTACCGACAGTAAGTGACCCGCCGCGGTGGCTGAGTGGTTATGGCGTTGCGCTGTTGAGCGTGGGTTCGATCCCGGCAACGGCGGGCGCATTCCGATCAGGGCGGAATACAAAAACATTCTTGCATCGTGCTTCTGGTGCATGTTAAAGAACCCCAGGCGGTCAAGCTGATTCTGGATCCCTCCGCTACGGCGCCCTCCATAACCCACTGTGCACAGCTAGGACGTTAAACCCCGCACTTTCTTCAACTTATAGTACTTGAAGTGAGACTATGTACACTGGCGCTGCGTGCACTGGAAGGTCGAAGGCTAAAAGTAACTTATCAAAACTGAATGCAACGCGAATTTATAGTTCTTGCACACATTACTGATTATTAGTGCCATGCGTTTCGTACAGCGGGCCCCTAATGCAAAACGACCCGTCTTCAACGAAACGCGCTCAAACGCACTCGCAGTGAGGTGAAATGTGACGCATTTCGCTATCTGCATGACTGCCACCGGCAAAGTGGGAAGCTGATTATGAAGTTTCGACGTCCGCGCCACCAAGGGGAACGCGGGCGTGCTGCCTCTCTTCCATCTTCGCTGCGTCAGCTGTGCAGAGCCACTATTTTGCAGGCTGAAGACCCGGAATATTTATAGCGTTAAAGGAGATACTAAGGCCGTGGAACCCGCCGAATTTTCCTCGGCATAATTGCGCTAGCTGCGGAGCGCAGCCCGCTATATAAGCCAGCTTCCTTGGCGATGTGGTCTACGCATCGATCCACGTCTACGCTCGCGGGCGTTCAGCAGCATTAGCATTAGCATAAGAGGAAGCCGCGAAGGGATGGAGTCGCAAGCGGCAGCCACTCTATTCGGCTCGTCCTTTATTTTGTTCGTCCCCTCTTCCCCCCAGGTTCCTCGCTACCACGCCCGCAGGCAAGAGCTTGTCGGCCACCACGCCATGTCCCGAAAGGCTTCGCCTGATTAATGGTCTCCCATCGAGTATCGGATGCCGCGTGGGGAGACCCTGTCCCAGGCTCGGAACAGCGCGCTTCTCCCCTTTTTCTTCGCTCGTCTCTATCGCTGTTGGCGCGCTGTCTGCGCAGGGCGAGTAGTCTTTTTTTAATCCACTTCAAGACGAGCTTCAAGAAACCGCAACACAGGATACCTACGGATACGCGGTCGCATGAGGCGAACGCTCCAGAGCCGCACCGGTTGGAGCAGTGTGAAACTGCCAAGTGTGTTTGTTTATTCTTTCTTTCCTCTGATTTCTTTTGCGCAAGATGCAAAGAGCGTGCACTGCCGTTTAAAGTGGTAGTCGCAGCCGGAGAAATCCGGCGGTTTGCTCCGCTGAATGCGAGCATCGATCACGTGACACGCACGTCACGTCGTTGGGAAGCACCCGCATTCACGCACTGCATCGGCACGAAGGTCGGATGTTTTGTTCAGTCGCTACAAACCATCCGTTCCATCCGAGCGGAGTGCATTGGAGAAGACGGATTCAGCGGTTCGTTCGCATGCCCAGCAACTTTGGATGCAATTACCTTCGGGGAGAGGCTCATTACAGTACGTTGCAGTAGGCCCCTCTCTGCGTCTGTTTGGTCAGGCGATGAGCATGAACGCATAACTTCCCAATGGTTATGCTACAATATAACAAATTGGCCATAACAACGTGTCATTATTCATTGGTCCTGCAGTCGCTAAAGCGGCATCTACCTGAACGCCGTCCCCCCAACCACCTGCGTTGCGTGCCGGGTCACTCCCTCCATGCCAGGCCTTGTGGTGAAGCGCAGAAAAAAAAAGAACATGCACTGAAGAAGCCCAAGAGGGCGAATGATATTCAGATATGCAGCAGAGGCACGTCTCCGTTGCTACGAGACCACCTGGCTGGGAGACCATGCGCAGAGCAGGCCCTTCTTAGACAGCACTGTAAATAAGCTTTCCCTTGTCTTCGTTCGGCACCCCGTAGCCCACGGCGGCGTGCTGAAGCGGGAAGAGATCACGGCACACCTTGATCACGGCACACCATCGACATGCTGCACGTGTTGACTGATAAGCCGGCGGCAGGCTCAATATCGAGGGCCGCGTGACTGAAAAAAGTGCCTGTTCACGAACGTAATGCTCGTTTTAATTCGAATAGCATTCTTGGCATTGTCAGACCAGTTTTTGCTCCGGCGATCTAGCTATCTAGCTACCCTACCAAGAATATTGGCCGATCCCGAAGACAGTGCAGTCTAAAAATGTGGACCAATTCCGAAGGTAGTCTATAGTCTAAAATGTGAACCGTTCGCGTGGTATGTCCCACTGGATACTTGTCATTCTTCAATGAACCTCTTTGACGTCAACTTGGGTCATTCTATATGTGCCACGGAGTATTCACGGCGGCGGCCCCAGGAGGAGGAGCGTGTCCAGAGGGCAGCGCGACAGAGGAGCCAGGGCTGCAGTACACTCCCCATACATGACGCGTTTCAGCTATTCGCATACTCGAATAGTCGTCATAGATGAGTCCGGCCCAATTTTTGCTTTTGCATTTTGTTCTCGTTTACAATGGCATTGCTGGTTTCGCTCGTGCGGCAGTGGTCCCGCGTATGGGCCAGCTGAATTCGTCTGGTAACACTGACGTTCCTCCGATGCAACAGCGCTGCCTGTCTGAATTAAGGAGCGGCGGAGGGACGTCCGCCGCTGCGTGACGTCACACAGAGCTGGGAGCTGATAACATGCGGGTGAGTTTACCATTCACAGACGGTCGCAAATGATCCGCCACGCGCGAAAATTTATGCACCGCGCAGGTGGAAAGCGTAGTCGCTACGTTGCAGAGATTAGACCGTTTTAGAATAACGTTTGTCGCCTTACGCACTGGGCTGCTGAGCACGAGGTCGCGGGATCGAATCCCGGCCACGGCGGCCGCATTTCGATGGGGGCGAAATGCGAAAACACCCGTGTGCTTAGATTTAGGTGCACGTTAAAGAACCCCAGGTGGTCAAAATTTCCGGAGTCCTCCACTACGGCGTGCCTCATAATCAGAAAGTGGTTTTGGCACGTAAAACGCCAAATATTATTATTATTATTATTGTCGCCTTACGCACGTTAAACGTAAGCACCTTTGCGGGACGTTGCGACGCGCGCCCTTTCAAGTATTTTAGTTTGCCGTACGGAAATGTAAACGCAAAGACGACGTTATAAAACAGGGCGCCGTCTGGTGCCTCGTGTCATACGTATCCAAGCCAAGACGATCCATTAGCAACGACCCTGCTGTTGCTATGTGAACGCGTCTCGTCAGGCCTACGGGCGCCTGAATCGCCGAACGATCTCAGAAAATGGACGCGCTATGCGCTCATAACTAAGGTTTCAGGTGAGTTTAGAGAAAGCTAAAGCTCATTACAATAGTTACTGGCGGCCAACGCGAGTGAGAGCGTAGCCATCACGAGAATTCACGCTGAAGCGGGAGCCATGGGCGCCGCCATGTTCGACAACGCTATTTTTCAGCGTCCGTAAACATTACCAACGTTAAACTCGCAAAATAACCTACGTTATCGTAGCACACGTAAACCACAGAAACCCAATAACGTTCGGAGCATGCGCAGTGAGGACGACTCTATTTCTTTACGTACCTAATGCGCTCACATTTGGTTGCAAACGCTGTTCTAAAGCTGGCTAATGAAACACGACGTGCACGCAGTGCTATAGAACAAGTTTGGATCGCGCGTGGCACCGAAATGTCGCGCATAAGCGTCCTAGCGACTGTTATTACACCTGACATCGTGTGCGCTGTATAGCCCAGTGCTTTCGACGAATTCCGCATGGCATTCATCTTGGCGTCAACTCCTGTGTACTTCTCATTGTCACAACGACTATTAACACGTTAGAGAGACGAAAACATTATATGATACTGCAGACTAGGCAAACTGGTGCCACTTGCTAAGAGGAGAGAGACCGATAGAACGCACGTGCCAGTGGTGATGGTTTGTCTAAAAGGTGGGATTGTGTGCTTCGGAAAGCGTCTGAGCGATATGCAGGAGGCTGATTATTCTAGAATGTCTGCTATCAGGCGGCAATGTCGCAGATACGGCCGGTACTCAAGTTTGTCAAGACGCGACGAACAAGGCGATAGTAGGATAGTTAAAAAATTTTAAGTATGGGGTTTTACGTGCCAAAACCACTTTCTGATTATGAGGCACGCCGTAGTGGAGGACTCTGGAAATTTCGACCAACTGGGGTTCTTTAACGTGCACCTAAATCTAAGTACACGGGTGTTTTCGCCCCCATCGAAATGCGGCCGCCATAGCCCGGATTCGATCCCGCGACCTTCTGCTCAGCAGCCTAACACCATAGCCACCAAGCAACCATAGCCACTACAACCAATAGTTTGTAGCAGTCGACTTTGTGCGTTATTGCAATAAGAAGTGCCAGTCGTTTGTCGGCTGGCTCGCGGTAAGTGCGACAGGACCTGGTGGAAAGCGGATGTCGTGGTAGGGAAGAATAAATAAATAAATAAATAAATAAACGGAACAGAGATAAGCTGCTACGCATAATTATAAAGCGATGGCCAAGACAGAATGCTTCAAAAAACCCGTATAAATAAAGTGGCATGCAGCCGCAAAACAAAGGATCGACTGGTACTCGTACAAGTGAGATCACTTGAGAGGAGCGCAATTTGCTGCCGTGTGTGAAACGACGCGGTTGTTTTTCATGTCATCTCTACATTCTGTTTACATTAACCTATAATACGCGCCAGATTGTCTGATAATTGTTGCATGATGCACTCTACGTTATCAAGCAAGTAGGATGGACTGGTTGATTGCAAGTGCCATGAGACATTATCTTGCGGCTCAAATTTAGATGGGAGAGAACTCACAATCCCGGGCGTAAATCGGGACCGAGCTGTATGTCTCGCACTGTCTTATCTCAGTTTTCACCGTAAGATCCTGTTCCACAATACCATTTGGTCTTGTTCTGGCAACCGCACGAAGTGCTGAAATCCATGATCCCCACTATCGAAATGGACGTCGCTGCTCCACGATAGCATGTGGTTGAGTGCGGAAATGTTTCGTATAGTAGGTGCAAGGTCGGTAGGTGCGCGAAAGTTAGTCGTGAGTCAAAGGTTATGACGTTCAAGGAGAGGCTAACGACGCTGCTCGATGTGCTGACAGATATAATGGTCTTTGGATGCAGTAAAACAAAAAAAAAAGAAAATGCAAGCACTAAATGTGACAACCGAACCGGCCTACTCGTTTATTCGGGGTTGCCGACCCAGCACGCAAAGCTGTGTCCAAGCTTCGGTCTAAACACGGGTTAGGTTATACTCTTTCGGCAGCAACGCCTGACCCGGAGCGAGGGTCGCGCGGAAGTCGTCCTGTGGTTCCCGAAGCCACGCTCGTTGGCTGCCATCGTGCGCATCATCACGGTCGAGTTGCCCGCTGTTTCTCGTTCTCCGCAGCCCTACTCCTTCTCCGCCACCTCGCCGATTATTTTCATGGCAATAAAGAAACGCGAACGAGGCGCCAAAATACAGCGACACGAGCGAGGCAATGAAGATAAACCGCGTCGTGTCCGCCTCCCCATCCGTGGTTGGCTTACCATACTTTCTTTAGGCGTCAGTTGTCTTTTTTTTTCTCCTTCTCGTGAAACGTTTCGCTTCCTTCCCGCGGCCTCTTCTCGCGCAGCGATGATGGAGTGGTCTCATACCCGTGTAGCGCGCGTCCCACACGCAGCGGCTCGTTTATCGGGTCCTGCATCGACGCTGGCTCCGCCTGGTTGCCTCCTGTCGCTGCGGCTGCTACCGCGGCAGAGGCAGCGCCGCGGCGCTGGACTGGTTGGTCCCGCGTACCGTGGCAGTGAGACGAGTCCGATGCCGCGTTCGTCCGACGTCGCGTAGTGTGTACGTCTTTGCACCGCGCGGAAGTTCCTCCTAACGTGTGCGGCACTCGCGGCACTGCGAGATTATTCCGCTGAATAAGAAAATACACTCGTTCCCCAACAAAAAAAAAGTAACGCTCCCGCGTTTGACAACGAGTGTATTTAATTGAAGAAAGAAGCGTATTCAATTACAGGCCTACATTGGGTTCCCGAGCTAGACGTACAATATGGATACTCACGGCAAAGCACGAAAAAAAAAAAAAAAAGCGTGACTGGAAGACTAGGCGATCCGAATGTGACTGGCTGCTTTCGGCACTGCTCGGGAAGAAAAGCAGTACTTTTAAGTTTATGACCTAGGCCTAGCCACATGTGACAACGAATTTTTCGCCGAGCTGCACGATAACAGAAAGAACCATTAAATTGGGAGCGTACACAGTTAAAACGGCGGCTGGAGATGAACGATCCGAATCCGTACGGACACAGCAACGGTATGATGTAATGATTCCTTTCGCTCGGTTGTATTCCTCTCTTATCGTCCAGCGCTAACGATAGGCCGACCATGGTGATAACGTAAGCGAAGCGGTGCTTTGACCACCGGTGAATAGTGTGAAGGAAAAGAAGTGACATAGAATAGTTGCAACATTCCGGACGAACTCGCCGCACGTTCACTTGGCTTGTTACTATCGGCGTTACAAGCTTTGGGCTTGTCGCTCACACCAAGCGTAGCGAAGCCCTTATCGGAGAGCGTGCACCTTATCTACCCAAAACTCCCGACTCACCTTCAAAAAAAAAAAAGAAAAAAGAAAAAAATTCCCATCCTATAGAGCTGATCGTAAGAGCAGGTGCGAGTTAATCGCGATATTCGCCACGTCAGACTACCAATGGCAAACACCTCTACGACCGAAAGGCTTCTGAATTCTGCCGCTGTAATGCTGTGAAACATCCGCTGCGATTAATTAAATTGTGAGGTTTTATGTGACAAAACCACTTTCTCATTATGAGGCACGCCGTAGTGGGGCACTCCGGAAATTTGGACCACCTGGGGTTCTTTAACGTGCACCTAAATCTAAGTACACGGGTGCTTTCGCATTTCGCCCCCATCGAAATGCGGCCGCCGTGGCAGGGATTCGATCCCGCGATCCCGTGCTTAGCAGCCCAACACCATAGCCACTAAGCACATCCGCTGCGGTGAGCTAACTCAACGTCTAACAGGCAACCGCCGATCTACGCAGTTGGTACCGTAGCATCACCCATCGCTTACCGTCGTCTCCGATGCCGATCGACTACGGCGTGAGAAAAGCATAAGCGCGTGAACTGTGGCTACTAGCTAGCGGACGTCTACATATTCATTGCATGACCATCAGTCCAACTATAGCATGACGTTACAGTACAGAGGCATTTTGTCATTCTCTATGAGAGCGTGCCCAAGGAAAGGCGCACCATCTATTCGCGGTGCTGCCTTGCCGGTGTCCTTGATATATCCGCGTATTTGTCTATCTCGATTGGTTAGCGTACGGGCGTCTTACACGTTTGAAGCATTTTTGTGTGCGGAAATATTTACGAATGCACCTCCAAATGAGCTGACGCTAAAGGTCGAACTGCAACATTTTAGCCAGAATGAGCACAGGTTGTTTAAGAGAAGCATAGATTGAAATACCTTGGCCGTGTACGGAGCGACCAGAATAATATGGCAATAGAGTATTTCAGACCGCCGTAATCCGCGTACCTTTCATTGTTACATCATCGCAGCAATATTGAGTCGCAGCAAGGAATCTCGGTCGTAATACAAACTTACGGTCAGTATTAGGAGTGATCGATTGTCTACTACTACTACCCTGTTGGCTATAGTGGCTTCGGTAGTGGCGAAATCTTAAAGCGGAAAATATTTAAAATCTTAAAGCCAAACAGTGGTGCAAAACAACCACGCATGTAGACCGCTCCGGATGAACATGACCTCACGAGATGTAGCCACTAGTAGTTATGCTGTTCCCCGCTACGTCTCGGCCTCACGGTAAAATGATAACGGTAACATGTGCCAGTCAGGCTAAAGCTAACGATCCTCTCCGCCACTTCTCAAGTGCGGAGACATGAGCTCCCTTGCAGTATAATGAGGAGCGAAGCATATTTATTTGTTTATTTTTGTGTATCTTACAAACCCTCAAGCACCTAGACATTGTAGAGAGGAGTGAGGTACATCTGTACAACAATACCAAAATTAATTATCAATTTATATTTTACTAGCGACCTTTGCGCTGAACGTAATTGCTAAAGCAACGAGGTTGACAAAAGAGAGATAAGGAAAGAAAGAAAGAAAGAAAGAAAGAAAGAAAGAAAGAAAGAAAGAAAGAAAGAAAGAAAGAAAGAAAGAAAGGGAAAAAGTTATCTTTAGTTCACGAATACGGAGAACAATATTTGAAGTCATGTAGTATTGTCACAATTCAATAAACGCTACCAAAGTTTGGCGGAAATGTGCACAGTCTTCTTGCTATTCACGCAACATCAGCGGGAAAGTGATTGAAGTCGTTGGTTGCATGAGGAATGAATGAGCATGAAAACCGATTAGTGCGACAAAAAAAAATTCCTTTTACTTTATGACGGACTGATAAATATTTATTAGCATAAGTTCACTGCGAAGAATATGGTGACGATACACTTTCTGAAAAAAAAAAAAAGCATAAGCGAAAAACCTTTCTGCGCAGGTATAACAATGGAAGACACAAGCTGTTTTTCATAAAAGTAGTTCTGCTCCCCGTACGTACGTAGTTGGAAAGAATCAAGCGTGTGGAATTTTTTTGAAACATTACAAGAGAGTTAAACAGCGTAGCATTTTTAGCGTCCCAAATGGCAGCAGCGTATTCCAACTTGGAACGTCCGAGTGTTTCATGTAAGACAAAAATTTTAGTGATGCAGGGGATTTGCGAAACTTTCGCCGCAGGTACTCCAACATGCGATTGGCGTTGTTATTTACAGAATCAATGTCGAATTTCCAGGATAAGTCGGGCGATATAGTTATAGCCAAATAACAGTAGGTCGAAACGTATTCTACCCGGACATTGTTTAGTACACATGCAGAAACGCGAAGGTTGCGTCTAGTAAGAGTCCTCAGCGTGCATTTCTTGGGGTTTAAAATTCCACTAGCCAATATTTACGCAAAGCGTAACAAATGAGTCTGCAGAATTTTCTGGTCACTATCATTACGAACCTTGCGACGACAGCACACAGTCATCGCCGTATATAGGTGAGCAGGGGGCGAGACACAATCGGGTAATTTTGTTAATGTATATCAGCAGTAGTACTGTATGGGCCTAAAACGGTGCGTTGAGACACTCCTGATGCTACGTTAGTCAAGGTCGAGTCATGGCCGCTTGCAGAAAAGTACTGTCGGCGATTGATCAGAGAGTATTTAAGACAAGTGAGTATATTGCGGCCAAGGTTTAAAGAAGAATGTTTGAGCATAATTAGGACGTGATTAACTTTATCGGAGGCCATTTGAGGGATCTCAACAGGCTCATTCGATTCTGGAATTATTGTCAAGTACTGAACGCAAGTGATCAGTGAGAATAAGTAGTTGAGTCGAGTAAAAAAACGAACACCTAATACAGTTTTAAGATGGCGTAAGAAAAGATTTCGAGTCTAAAGAACTAAAGATATGAGTGCACAAGATATTGTGCAGTCATATCAGTCAGTGACGATATGCCTCATTAATATACAAGAGATGCTTGTTAGTGAAATGAGTCGGTAATTTAGTAGAGAATGCTTGCTACCTAATTGGTTAACGGGAACCACCTTCCTAACTTTCCAGTCTAGAGGAAGGATGCCATGACCGAGCGACTGCGCGGAAAGTATAGCCAAAAACACAAACAAGTAATGTTTTCTAGCTTTTAGAAATAAGAGTTAATAGCTCCACAAGAGGACCAAAGTTTTTTTTGCGAGTAAATTAATTTTACTATTTCAGAGGGCTCGATCATGAGAGGAGACATCAAAGAATAATCGTTGTATGATACGTTATTAACTCTATCAACTCTGCGCGAACAATATTTGTATGAAAAAACACTGGCAGGCACCGAAGCACATTGACCAGGTGATATAGGTTCGCCAGAATTATAGAGAAATAAGACTGTTTTCACTGATGTTTACGCTTCTCTAGAATAATTTAGTATTATCCAATAAAAGGGTTGGAAGTGTGTTATTGAGGTAACAATATGTTGCGCTAGAAAGTGCCACGGTGTGTTCAGCTTCAACAGAGTGATATGCTTCCCAGAGTTCATCTGTTCTTCGTAACTTTGCTGAACGTAATAATTGCTTTTTTTTATTCAAAAAGCGCTGTAGCCCTTTGTGATGCCATGACGCTGCGGTATTGCATTGAACGCGTCGCAGCAGCACGTATTTAATAATAAGCTGCGCAACTTTATTCCGCAATAGAACCCAGTTGTCTTCTACACTTCGCTTATCGAAGTCAGTGACGTATGCATAGGAATGTGCGCACAATTCCTGATAATTAGGATGAAAAGTTGCTTTTCGGTAGTCGTGGATGAACTCCTTGTGTTTGGTATTTTGGGGATGTACACCTGTGAGCAAAAGTATACGGACCACAGGATCTCAAAAAAAAAAAGCTAAATTTTTTTGCAATTAGCATGCATAAACTGGAACAGACGAGTAGACTGGAAAGTTCAAATGCCAAGTTTTGGCTGCAGTCCTCAATCTCAAGTTGCATTCACAGGCTAAGGAAAAAAAAATCGGCTTTACCGCGCAATCCCTGGTCCGTACAGACACGCACGCCCGCATACGCACACGCTATGCTCGCTAGCGACTCTTCTGCGTTGCGATGCTCTAGTATAATGTGCCTGTTTGATACACTGGTAAACTCTAGTTTAGTCCCTCTAAGGGCATGCGATTTGACGGCAGCCAGATGAGCCCATCTGAGGTCCCTTTTAGAAAACCAGTATGACCCAGGTTCAAAGGGAGCCCAGGCACGTTCTTTCATTGCAAAATTGTTTTATAATTTAAATTTTTGCAGATTACGACACGATTACTTTGTATATATATCCTGACGCGTCAACCAAGCCGCCAGTGCACCATTAGGCGTATTTCGTCAAACCAGTATATCAACCGAAACTTCATTCCAGTTTATTTAGAATTAATAGTGCTCGCATTAAAATATGCAGCGACTGAACAGCGGTGATCATCAATGGCTGTGACCGAACTGGGTTCTAAGTAGGATTTAGCCAGTGTAAAGAAAAGCTAGCAACGAATCAGAATGCACGCGCATGTATACCGTTCCTGCAGAAGCTGTACAAAAGGATGACAGCTGATCGCGTTTAACATCGTTCTGCGCGAATGTTCAGCGAGTACGTTTGGCGTGTTTCGGTGAATGGTACGCCCTTTATTAACTCCCTATGTGTGTAAGATAAAATGTGCTTTACAAGACCGCGTTTGCTACTTTCCTCAGATGAGCACATGCCAAAAGCTTTCTCTGATTGCGTTGCGATTTCTGCGGCTGTGGGTTTTAAAACAGTATCATGTCGATTCTTAAAGTACACCGCACATTTTTTCGCAGAACGTGCATATGTAAAAAAAAAAAGGTTTCTTAAGCTAGTTTCGAAATGCGCATTTCTATTTACAGCGCACCGAGGGTTCGTGCGCATGGTATGATGACGCATATGACATATGTCTATCTCTGCCTCATCAGGACAACACCGTAATCAGTAAGCATGTAATTTCATATGGTTTAACATATGAAATAAAGAAGATGTTCCTATATTGGTGTTCTGTGTATATACCATTTGCCTAGGTGTAGCGTAGTTTATTCAAGAAAAAAGCGCATAATACCCGCCGTGGTTGCTCAGTGGCTATGGTGTTGGGCTGCTGAGCACAAGGTCGCGGGATCGAATCACGGCGGCCGCAATTTAACTTTTCTTTTAAATCGCATAATGTACACATTTTTCTAGCCGATCTATATAAAGCCACGTTAACTCATTTATTTTATTCATCTTTTCTCTTTTTTTTTTTATTGCTCACGCCTCGACTCTCTCACTCCTTGATTTTTATACAGCTCAGAAGAAAACGAGTACGCAAGCGGGTACGCCGGTACGACTAAACAAACTAATTAGCGCTCCTATAGCTTTGGCAAGCTCTATTTGTTTGCGCAATACGTTGATGCATAAATCAGAAATTATATCAGTATGTTAAGGATTTACAGATCGGTTCCTTGTCATGGTGTAGTCTAGTCCAGTGAGCAGCTCAGGCGCTGTCATGAATTGTGCGAATCGGTTTCACCCTGAAGAGAAAGAAAGAAACAAGAAAAGGCGAGGCACGGCCGGTCTCGAGGGGTGCGCGCGCTCGCTCCCCTAGAGACCGGCCGTGGGCGGAGGAACTTCGAAAGGATTGTAAAACTCAACAAGAACGAAGCAGGGTAACACTCGCAGTATTTGCACGGGCAAACCGGAGTAGCCACTAGCAAGCTCAGCCGTGCTGAAGGACGGTTCTCAGTGAGTTGTGTGGGCCAAAAGTTATTCATGCACCACTGATATTAGTACTACAGCGTCCACGACAAAAATGGATAACGAAGAACCCAATACACGGTCGGTGCGAGATAAAGACGGCCTGAAAACTGAAAGAACCGACAAGTGCAGAGTCAGCGCGTACAAAAGAAATCGAAGACAACAAAGGAAACTACGTCGTTTCCACGAACATCGCTGCCCACAGCGCGAGCGAGAATTCCCGGCGCGCAAGAGGCACGAGAGACCGCGGTGGCCCGGCGGCAGGAACGAGAAAGACGAAAGGGAGAAAAAAGGAGAGCGAGTTGGAACGCGCAAAGCGACGAGCGCTGCTCTAAATGGCGCGCGAACGTTCCACTCGATTAGCTACGCCGCTTCGACGCAAGGGATGAAACATGAATGCGCACTCGGCGGGCGAAGGGGCCTCGCGCCGACTGCGGCACGTTACATTTGCGCCGTGCGTCACGTTCCGATGCAAATATTCATTTCACGACGTTAGCGCTTCTAGTTGCTCGCGTTTCCTGTTCTATTTTCTTTCTTTATTTTTTTTCTCTGTAGCCACTCTCGTTCTTTCTGCGTGCCAAGCTCGACAAAGTACACAACTATCTCATTTCGCAATTCACTTACAGCCTCTTTCTACTCCGTCGCTCTTATGCTTGCGTACACACGCACGTACACACAGACACGCAGGAGCACACGACGCTATGCTTCGAATTTTCAGTCTGTATTTAGCAATAATAATAAAAAAAAAACAATATGAGAAGGAGACGAGATGCTAGCCAACAAAAACGCCACGGCGCAAAAAAAAAAATGGACACGGACGGCTGGTCGTCCTTTGTGCTGTGGACAAGCTAGGCATGAGATTGAAGCCTGTCTTGCTTTCGCTTTCTTTTCTCCCTCAGCGGTCTTCTTAATTTTTATTCTTTTTTTGAGAGAGAGTGTGTATTCTCCTTCCATTCCTTTCAGCGCTTTAAACGTCTAAAGGTTTTTTTTTACATATGACCGGGGATCCACACGATATTTATTATTCTCTTTTTTTACATGTCGGGTCGCTGAGCAGCATACTTTCGGAAAAGGTTTCGCGTGTCGCACCGTCCCCTTTCCATTGAACCGTTCGGATCACGGCGGGAAATGGCAATAAGAATATACATCGGTATAGCTGCATCCCCACGTCTTCTCCATTTGCTCGATTTGACTGCGCTTTCGCGCCGGCACCTGCGCGCACTCCGAGACCTTTCCGTGCTCGGGTTATGATCGTCATAACCGCAGCGTTGTTGAAGGCTACGACAGCTGCAACTCGGAGAACCCTGTGGAGCGTTAATCTCTGCATCGGTTTGCGAGGGCTGCTTTTGACCCGGACGAGAAAGTCAGCTTCGTAGAATAGAATGCGCGAGATTAATTTGAACGGAGGGTAAACTCGCATTTAATGCCATCTCTGCGCGCCAGTCCGACACACCAGTTTTCTATATATATATATATATATATATATATATATATATATATATATATATATATATATATATATATATATATATATATATATATATATATATATATATATATCTATATATATATATGTTGCAATCACCATAGGTGATTTCAGCAGGGTAGAACAACAAGATCACGCATCAATGGCAAGCATTCTGTTAAAAAAAAAAGTAAGAGCTCATGCATCCCCACGTCTTCTCCATTTGCCCATTTGCTCGATGTTTTCAAAGTTGCTAATAGCGTTTGTTCTCTTTGGTCATGCGAAGTGGCGCGTAGATTCATGAAGTGAAGCGTCGAAATGGAAGTATTACAAGACGACCTAAGTTGACAAAAGTTGAAAGCGAAAGTTTGCTCGTATATTCCACGTAGCATCGGACGGTATGAATAACGAGGAGCAGAGGAAAAGAAGGAAAGATAGGGAGGTTAGCCAGTGGATATACCGACTGGCTACCTCCGCTGGGGTTAGGGGGTCATAGGAATTACAGGTGATAGAAGGAAGCGCGATAACCTTACGCGCCCAAATGTGCGTTTGCTCGACTTTTTCACTTGAAGCAACTGTCATCGACGTAAATGGCGGTGCATAATGCGAGTTTATCAGCCGGCTATTCATAGCTGACCCACTATACTTTCAAATCCAAGGCTTCACAAATTAGATCTGCTCTTTGGTGCGATAGGATTAAAGTCCGGGGTACCGTGGTGAGCGCCGATGGACGCGCCACTTGTGGCGGCCTTGCGCAGAACACGCGGGAGAGGAGCCTGGCGCGCGCCGTAGTTTGTTGTGTCGTTGATCGTGCTTCTCTGTCTTATTCACGTTTTCAGAGCAAGATAGGCAACACCTTTCGCACGTGTGGGGTGGCCAAAGCTTCAGGGAATGTCGAAAAAGAATTCTTGCAGGGTGGGGGGCTCAGATACCGGTGAAAACGTGCCGGCGATACGGTTCTAATCATTCCCGGCAAAGCCTCATCAGCGGGAGCAATGGTAGCAAAAATGGATCGTCGCTTCAAAGGGAAATTTCTTGTTCTCATCCTTTCCTTTGTCTCGTCGGTGTTTTTTTCCCCTCGATCATAGACGCGTGATCAACGAAGTTCGTCTGCAGTGCAGCATGAGGTTTAAAGGCATTTCGCTAAAGTTCGGAATGCTGTTTGCCGCTTATATTGGTTTCCGTTTCTTTACCGCGTTGCGCTAGCTAGGCAGCACTACTGCACGAGCGCATTGTGTTCTATGTTAAAGCTACTGAAGTTTGCAAGAACTGAAATTGTTGGTTTCATGTGGCGCGGTAAATCTTCGCATCAGCTGTCGCGCACTTCATGTTTTTACATCTATTTTATGCGTGGCTTCGCACATGTTTAACTGTTGCTAGTTGCTCCATGCATAACGCTTGTCGACTCTTTTGAGCTGCGAAGTTTTCAGCCTGCCTTCTTCGTAAAGGGTATAAATCACGCATACCAAGGAAGTGCTTCTTTAACGGCTTTATTATTTCCGCCCGAGAGCATCTTAGATATTGTTTGCGTTTTTGGAAATGTGTTTAGAAAATAGGTAGTTCAAGGCGAGAATTGCTAATAGCTGCTGCATATGGTATTTTTGTTCCATTTCTCGCTGAAAAGTTCGCGTCCCGTTTGGAAAGTCATCACACCTCGATGCTGCCTGAGCAAACTTAACGCGCCGAGTGACTTGTGTGTTTCCCAACGTAGTCCCTTCTTGCATGTGAGTTTTGTACCCAACTGAATTTTTTCTTATACTTACGCTGCAGACGACTAAACCGGGCCTTGCCGCCAGCGCTCATCTACCTTGACTGGCGCTGCTCTGCCTTTAAATATATCATGTGGCACTAGCTCTCTCTAGTAATATAAAAAAGTACTGAAAAGTTAGTCAGTCTTTAGCTTTTTACGTTTCCAAGCAGCTCCCTTGGGGAATTTAATAATGCACAAACTGCAGTGGGAACGGTAGTTTATCGGCGTATGCAGCAGAATTGCATCGGCGGTACAGCACTAACACGCGCTTTTATTAACCTGTGTGTTTGGTGACTTCGTTGGCTAGTGTACGCGTTTCCATCAATAAATTGGCAATTACTCTTCTTGAGGCGACTTCGACTGCACTTATTCGGCGGTGTCACATGTATTCATCGGCAGAAAAATCACAACGGCATATGCAGAGATTGCACCGTGCGGATTTGTTTGATATAAGTCTGCACTAACGACGGGTGCTTATTATTCAGGTACAGAAGCAGCATTGCGGCAAGGGTAGAATAAAAAAAAAAACATCGAGAGATCGCATCACTCAACAAAATTTATCGACTAATCAACATGAGCTCCACGTCATGTAAATGGGGTTCATGGCGTTTGTCTGCGGGACACACCTTGCACGTATGTGGACCATGTTGTCCCAAACACCGGTAACATCATGTTCATACCCGCTTGCACAGAGGTCAGCATCTTCCCTACAACTGTCACCGCAGAAGGAGCAGCCTGCACCCGAACAAAGGAGAAATCGCAGCCGCGAACTTCAGCCATCCTTGCTGCAAAGGGTTGTCGTCTGCTACTGCTCCCGCGTGTATTCTTGGAAGCGGCCGCTAGGTGGCTTTCAGTGGCGCCTCTATAGGCGGTGCACGAGGCGTTATATACCTTGCATGCGACGACGAATAGCGCCGACGCGAAATGTGCCTGGACTGCATCATGGAATTTTCTGAAAAAGGCGTTATTATTCAAGTTGATGGCACACTGGCCTGTGTTATTGGAAATGGGGAATCGACAACTGGGGTAAAAACTATATCCTTACGAGGGTTTCTGCTTCATGAGCGAAGACAGAGAGCGTTCGCATGACCTCAGTAGCGGTCGCGAAGGTGAAATTCAATACTCGTAAGGTGGCACATTAGCACGGTATACAAAGAGCGCCTGAGTAGCCACTAGACCGGGTCAATCCCGCACGAGATGCTTCATTGTAGGGATGTATAATAGCATCGACGCTGTTAAAATTTGCAGAGGCAAGATGCGCTAAAACTGAGCGCCAGGCGTCGAATGATACAGGCTGTATAGCGTGACACCCGGCATCACAGCTATACATAATTTTGGTCCCTGGAGATTTTGATCGCCCTAATGTAAATGAAGGCATCACATTACGTTAGGCCTCGTATTACCATTATTTAGGAGAAATTATCATCGTTTTGACCAAAGAACGCTGGTTACCTATAAATGCAAAAATAATCAACGCTTCATCACTTAGTGCACTTCGGCGGTGCCTGCAGGGCACGAAAGGAGCAATGAGGGCGGTCCGTGGGCTGGTGGTCGCCGAGGCCAGGGCGTGTTGTACAAGACAACGTTAGCCTACACAAGGATCCACAATAGCGGACAGCCGATCTTACACTCCTCCGACACCGGAGGACATCAGCGAAGCCCTAACCCACGGACCAGTCCAGAATTCAGCTTTGGTGCCCTCGTTGCTCCTTTGGTGTCGCGGAGGCACGGCCGAGATGCACTAAGTGATGACGCGGTGATTACACATGGCGCTTGCGCAAATGCCAATAGTTGTATACTTTAGGGCGTACCTCTAGACGAAGCCTGATCCCCAAGACGGAGATACAGGGTGGCGGTGTGTTCCCTCCCCTTCCGTGCGGCGGCGCTGCAGTCGCCAGCTGCACTGGCTGATAAATGCGCTCTCACTTGCTACTTTCTCTCCCCCAGAACACGTTTTCTTTCTCATTGAATTGCGCTATGCTCGGTCTGTATCAGCAGTTTGTTTTCCATTAGCGAGGCATATAAATACGACGTGAGAACATCAAGACGAATCGACATGCGTTCGCGTATTAGAAAGTGTGGCAACAACAAAAAATAGAATTATAAACCTGATGCCGTACAGTAGAGCTTTTCGACGGCCAACGAAGGTTCATAATGAATCTAAACTACCTACGGTAGAATGTACAAAGAAATTGTACTATCAGCGTGGTGCACGTAAAAAAAAAAATATTATTTCTATGCTTGGCGCAAGATGTCGATAATCACGCCCACAATCTTAGCTTTTATTCCACGATTCACATCACGAACAGGGGCGCGGCCTGAATAGTGGCTGTCATGTTTTCGTGCACTTGAGTTCACGTTGTGTGCAGCGCACATCCCGGCTTTTTGTTTGTTTGTTTGTTTGTTTGTTTGTTTGTTTGTTTGTTTGTTTGTTTGTTTACACGGATAGAGATGCTAAAGTTACTTCATCTAGCTTTGGGATTCTCTACAAGATATACATAGTCATCACATTTCTTTGGTTGGAAGGGTAACGAGACGAGAAAAAGCCGACTGGTTTAGCCAACTCCGAATTGTATTCTAAGTCCTTGACGTGCGAGACGTCGTCCCATCGTCGTCATGATCATTGCCACTGTCTTTGTCGTAGAGCCTGATATCGCCGATTCAGTGCCACTTAAGGATAACTCCTTGGGCGAGTTGGTATTTACTCAACATGATGCTTTCTGGCACAAAAATTCAAAAAAAGAAAAGAAAAGAGAGGGGCGAAAGGAAAGACGAGCGCTACATTTACAAATTTTTGTTCCGAAAACAGAGCATTCTATATATACACAAACATACACATACGCAAACGCATAACACACGCAAAAGACGCCAGTCATTAGAAGGCATTGTTATCTTTCTTTCGTTGTTTTTTTTAGTGCATAGCAATCTTGATTCGAAATCATAAAGCGCAACAGTAGTTTGACTCACGCAGGCTAGACCAGTGGTTTGGATATGGTAGGCCTCTAACAGTTCACGTGCCATTTTGTTCTTGCTTCTGCCCAGGATCCTGACATTAAAGAAAACAGTGGTTCACAGTCGGGACAAGACCTGCAATGCGCAGACAAGGGCGCAGTCGCATCCTTCTTTAAGATATTTGCGTGCTCTCTCATTCATTACTTGACGCAGCGCCCAGTTTTCCCATTGTATCACTTGCCACAGCTCAGCGGAATCAGATTAACCACTCCAGTGGAGCAATGCACGTGACGCTTCACGTGATGTACTGTACACCCGTTCGTAGCGCCACCCCTGAAAAAAGAAAGAAAAGTGATAACAATGCCTTCTGCTCACTAGCGTCTTTTGCGTGCTTTATGCATTTGCAAGTGCGTATGTTTGTGTATATATAGGATGCTCTGTTTTCGGAATAAACAGTTGCAAGTGTAGCGCTTGCCTTTCCTCTTCTTTCGCCTCTCTCAGTGTTCTTTCTTTCTTTTAAGTTTTTGCGCTAGAAAGCATCGTGTTAGGTGCCACTTAAGACATTCCTTTCAGTGGCTGCTGCATTCTTTACCCACTCGACTACAAGTCGTTTCGTGTCCTTCATGTGCAGCGATTTATGGCCTGCCCATGAAACCCAGAAATACTTTCTTTCAGATGTTAACGTTTCAGTTTCTGCGGAAATGTAGCTTCACTGCGCAGTTATTCTTTGTGTGACAAAGGAAACTTTCAAAGAGAAGTAATGTTCACTTCTCGGCGAGGGGATCAAGCGGTCCGGAAAAACGAAGAAGAGGATGCCATCGAGTAAGACGGAAGCACAATGAATGCGAATCATCGTAGTAAGACGAAGCTAAATTGCTTAGAAAGAAAGAAAAAAACAGTGGCAGCGAAGTAACCAGGCGCAACACATTAAGCCCGAAAGTAACGGCCTTACGATAACGTACGACGACATTAACGACGACGAAAGCTCGGCAGATCACTAACTCTCACACAAGAGAAGTTAATTATGAGATTATAGCAATTAGTGGAATTCGTGGAACGTATCTGCTCGAACCAAATAAAAGGTGCAGCAGTAAACGGGAAAACGTCGAGACAGAAACACAGAGGAACAAAAACTCGAATAAAAAAAATGCACGTTTAGCGATTCCTGAAGGCGATAAATATTGATCGTCCTATTTTTCCTTCTTGAAAACACCACAGAAAAAGGGAGTCATAAAAGTGGACTTTCTATTGTTTTACTTTAACCTTAAGTCTTGTTTTTACACTCTCTTCTTGACGTAATCCCATATAGTTTAGCTCTATTTGAAGCTGGCAGATCTTATGTTTACATTCGTACGTCGGGAAGCAAGCCTCGACACATAAAGCAGCTTAAAAGGTGCCATCTCTTCTATCTAACTATCAAAGGTAACTTTACATCAGATAAAAGGTGTACGAAAAGAGAATAGACAAGGAGGAAACTTAAAATAGTCAAGGAACCGATACAGCGTTGTGGGACAATGCAGAAATTGACTTTCCCTAAACCGCGGTTGCACAGCTCAGTAATGTGAGCAGGAGCGTTCGTGAGTGCTCAATTAGTTTAGAAAATGTCGTAGCGTTGTCCACACCATGGGCCCTATAACGTAAAATTATTGTTCCAGTCTGTTTTTATACAAATGTCCTGACATCAAATTTACGTAAACGCTGACGCAAGCAACGGGCGGTGTTGCGTTTCGCCTACGACACGTGGTTTTGCCGGCGCGACTGCGGCAGGGCGGCAGACATTTTGGCCCGATCGTCGTCGCCGCAACACTCATCGCCAGGTGTTTCCAGGCGCGACTGCGGCGATGCGACCGCAAAGGATCACCCTCGCATTCCAGTCATTGTGCCCGAAACAGGCGATGCCAAAGCAGGGATCGTCCCCTCATTACAGCCATTGTGCCCGAAACAGGCGATGCCAAAGCAGGGATCATCCTCTCATTCCAGTCATTGTGCCCGAAACAGGCGATGCCAAAGCAGGGATCGTCCCCTCATTACAGCCATTGTGCCCGAAACAGGCGATGCCAAAGCAGGGATCATCCTCTCATTACAGTCATTGTGCCCGACCGGCAGCGCTACAACAGGGTGCTACGAGATCGTGCTCGACAGGGTGCTACGAGATCGTGCTCGACATGGTGCTACGGCATCGCTACGACAGTGTGCGTCACCATTAGCCCATTGTACATTCACGTGCTCGTCTTTTGAGGGGTTCCTTCTTGCCCTCAACTGCGAGAGTATAAAAACAGCTGCCCCCGGACGCCAAAAGGAGGGCTCCGATTTCTTCTGTTGAGTGAAGTGCTCTCCCGTCTCTCTACTTCGGTCAAACCTGACCGCCAACTCTTTGCGATGTTAAAATAAACAAGTTGTTTCGTTGTTACCAGTCGACTCATGCTTTGCCGGGACCTTCGGATGCTTCCAGTTGTACCCCAGGCCGCCAGGCCAACGCTACCCTTGGGGCTTGCGACCCAGGTACAACCACGGGCGTCAGCGCCGAGTTCCCAACAGATCGTACCAGCAGTCCGATCAAAACATCTGGTTGGCAGCGGTGAGATCGCCTACGACTTCAAACAACTGTCTGCCAGCGGTGAGATCGCGACAACGGAGGCCAGCAGCGAAGAGATGCAGTTGACTGTATGCTGAGCAGCTCATCGACGATCCGGGAGCAGTGCAACGAGCCCTGTGTGACGACTGGTTGCCTGCAGCGGAACGACTGCGCGGAATTCCTGCCTGCGAGGTTTGGTGAGTGCGGGACTTTCTTCTTCTGAGCTTTGCCAGGCTTTTGTTAGTGTCAGAAACAGAGCTGGTAATTGTGGTTGTCGTTGCTGACGGGTTAGTTTGCGGCAAGACAATAGTAAGCAGTAGAGAAAGCAGCATTCAGAGCAGCCATGGATTTGAAGTCGTTGCGCAAACCGAAATTGTTGGAGCTTGCAAGAGAGTTGGGTCTGGATGTCTCAGACAAACTAAGAAAACCTGAACTGCTAAAGGCTATTCTTGAGTTAGAGGCTGAGGATGACGAGCTGTCGGAATGCCTTGAGACTATTGAGGAGAGGTCAAAAAGACAGGAGCGCGAACTTAAAGAACAGAAAGAAAAAGAAGAGCGTGAACTTAAAGAACAGAAAGAAAAAGAAGAGCGCGAACACGCTTTGGAAATGAAGCGTCTCGAGGTAGAGATGGAACGCGCTAGTAATGGAAGTCAGGCACACGGTGCAGGAGAACGAGTATTGTTCAAAATGACTGACCTGATGCGGCCGTTTAAGCTTGGAGAGGACATTGGTTTGTTCCTGGTTAACTTTGAGCGAACGTGCGAGAAGCAGGGGTTCTCTCGGGAAACGTGGCCACAGCGCTTGCTCACTTTGTTACCCGGCGAGGCGGCCGACGTAGTCGCTCGCTTGGATAGAGAGGAAGCAGAGGATTTCGACAAAGTAAAATCGAGTCTGCTAAAAAAGTACCGGCTGTCTGCGGAGGCGTTCCGTCGGAAGTTTCGGGAAAATGAGAAAGGCAGAAGTGAGTCATATACAGAGTTTGCGTATAGGCTTATGTCGAACATGCAGGAGTGGCTCAAAGAAGAGAAAGCGTTTGGTGACCACGATAAAGTTCTGCAGTGTTTCGGGCTAGAACAGTTTTATAGTCGGTTACCGGAGAACGTGCGATACTGGGTCTTGGATAGGCCAGACGTTTGTACGGTGGCTAAAGCCGCTGAGCTAGCCGAGGAGTTTGTGACGCGTCGGGCTCGCGGAGCTAAGGATGGTCAAAAGGGTGAATTTGGCTCGAAGTTCGAGAGGCCGAAGTTCACACCCATGAGAGCAAAGGGGAACACGCGTAGTGCGGATGCGAGTGGAAGCAGTGCGACCGAACCTAAGGAGACGGCGGCAGCCGAAGCCGAACGCAGAAAGCGGTTCGAGATGAGGCGAGCGGGCGTTTGTTATACGTGCCAGAAGCCGGGTCACTTTTCGGCGCAGTGTCCGGAAACAACACCAAAAGTTGTGTTTTTTTCAATAGGCAGCACTGACGAGAACATGAAGCTTCTCGAGCCTTACATGCGAGACCTCCTCGTGAACGGGAAAGAGTGCCGAGTGCTTCGCGATTCCGCAGCTACGATGGATGTAGTTCACCCATCTTACGTAGAACCCCATATGTTCACGGGCGAGTGCGCATGGATCAAGCAAGCCGTGGAAGCTCATAGCGTGTGTCTGCCGGTAGCAAAAGTGCTTATTGAAGGACCTTTCGGAGCGCTTGAGACGGAGGCGGCAGTGTCATCTATGCTGCCCCCCCAGTACCCGTACCTATTTTCAAACAGGTCCGATCACCTCCTGCGCGAGAAGGGGCTTTTGTTTGGTGAAGCTAGTGTTCAGGCCTTAACCAGATCGAAGGTTCGGGAGCTCGCTGCAAAGGCGGTAGTTGCGGGGCCGACGTTATCAAACAACGAAAAAGGGTCAGAGGCGCAGCAAGCTGATATGCCGAGCACGCCCGAACTGAATAAACTAGAGTCTGTAACGTTAAAGGCGCCAGATACTGGAGAGGAAACGCCCGACGCGGGAAAGTTAGAAGAGCTATCTACTGATTTGCTCATCGCGCCTACGTCAGACGGACTTGATAGGTTGCTAAAAGTCAGCCGGACGGCTTTGATAGCCGAGCAAAAAAAGGATGGCAGCCTGGAAAACGTGCGCTGCAATGTCAAAGAAGGTATCGCCAGGAAAACTGCGCGTTTTGTGGAAAGGGGTGGAGTCCTGTACCGGAAGTATCTAGACCGCCGAGGAGTGGAGTTCGATCAGCTGGTCGTGCCTCAATGCTATCGTCAGGATCTGTTGCGCTTGTCACACGGGGGTTCGTGGTCCGGACACCTAGGAGTTAAGAAAACTAAGGACCGTCTCTTGCAAGAGTACTATTGGCCAGGGTGTTTTCGGGACGCAGACCATTTCGTGAGGACATGTGACACTTGTCAGCGGGTGGGCAAACCAGGGGACAAATCGAGGGCGCCGTTGAAATTGGTACCTATCATTACGGAGCCTTTTAGACGGCTCGTTATTGATACTGTGGGACCTCTGCCGGTAACAGCCACGGGGTACAGACACATTTTGACTGTGATCTGCCCAGCGACAAAGTTCCCTGAAGCAGTGCCGCTTAAAGAACTCAGCTCAGTTGAGATAGTTAATGCACTACTGTCCATATTTGCGCGAGTTGGTTTCCCTGCGGAAATCCAATCAGATCAGGGCACAGTGTTTACTAGCGCTTTGACGACAACTTTTCTCGAAAGGTGTGGGGTAAAGCTGTTACACAGCTCAGTGTACCACCCACAGTCGAATTCCGTTGAGAAGCTCCACTCCGTCATGAAGCGCGTGTTGAGAGCGTTGTGTTTTGAACATCGAACTGACTGGGAGCTGTGTCTGCCTGGGGTGATGTTTGCTTTAAGGACCGCGCCGCATGCGGCTACGGGGTTTTCGCCAGCTGAACTGGTGTACGGTCGCTCGCTTCGATCTCCGCTTCGCATGCTTCGAGAATCGTGGGAAGGTAGGGGCGACGACCCAGTCGTGGTGGAGTACGTGCTTAAGCTCCTCGAACGCTTAAGAAGGGCACAGGAGTTGTCAGGTGAAGCAATGACAAAGGCCCAGCAGAGGGCCAAGGTTTATTATGATCGGACAGCCAGGGCCCGTCGTTTTGAGGTTGGCGATGAGGTCATGATATTGCGCACATCGCTAAACAACAAACTAGACGTGCAGTGGGAGGGCCCAGCACGAATTGTTCAGAAACTGTCGGACGTTAACTACGTGGTAAGTCTGCCAGGAAAGCGGAAAGCACAGCAAGTTTACCACTGTAATCTGCTCAAACCTTATAGACAAAGGGAAGCAGTGGTGTGCATGATGATAAACGTTCCTGAAGAGCTTCCGGTCGAGCTTCCAGGACTAGGCTCAGTGACGAACAGGGAAGACACCGGTCAAGTCATTAGTGACCTTATCAGTAAAGCACCGCTGTCGCCCGAGCAGGAAACCGAACTACACCAGCTATTACAAGAGTTTCAAGGTCTGTTCTCTGAGAGGCCTGGTAGGACTTCTGTACTTACTCATGATATAGAACTTACCTCCACAGAGCCAGTACGATCCAAGGCGTATCGGGTGTCACCCCGCCAGAGCGATATTATGGAGGCGGAGGTAAAGAAAATGCTACGGCTCGGTGTTATTGAGGCAGGTGAGAGTGATTATACCTCCCCTTTGATTTTAGTTGAGGTACCGGGCAAGGAACCTCGTCCTTGCGTCGACTACCGCAGGCTTAATTCCATCACTAAGGATCAAATTTATCCGATCCCTAACATCGAGGAGCGCCTTGAGAAAGTTAGTAGCGCTCAGTTTATTTCCACCCTAGATCTTGTCAGGGGTTATTGGCAGGTTCCACTTACAGAAGAGGCTAGTAGGTATGCGGCGTTCATTTCACCAATGGGAACATTCCGTCCTAAAGTGTTGAGTTTTGGTTTGAAGAACGCGCCATACTGTTTTTCAAGCCTCATGGATAAAGTGTTGCGGGGACAGCAAGAATTCGCTTTACCGTATCTAGACGACGTAGCGATATTCTCCGCATCCTGGTCTGAGCATATGGCACACTTGCGGGCAGTGCTAACCCGCCTGCGCGAAGCAGGCTTGACAGTAAAGGCTCCTAAGTGCCAGTTAGCACAGGCCGAGGTTGTCTACCTCGGTCACGTGATTGGTCAGGGTCGTCGCCGCCCCTCTGAAATAAAAGTGGCCGCTGTGCGAGACTTTCCGCAACCGCGCACCAAGACCGATATTCGGTCGTTCTTGGGTGTCGCCGGCTACTATCAGAGGTACATTCCTAGGTACTCTGATATCGCGGCTCCCCTGACGGATGCTCTAAGAAAAACAGAGCCTCAAACAGTCGTCTGGGACGAGACAAAGGAAAGAGCTTTTAGCGCCCTAAAGAGTGCCCTAACAAGCCAGCCTGTGCTACGATCGCCAGACTATACAAAAGGGTTCATTGTTCAGTGCGATGCTAGTGAGCGAGGCATGGGCGTTGTACTGTGCCAACGGGAAAATGGAGAAGTAGAACACCCCGTCCTGTATGCTAGTCGTAAGCTGTCCAGTCGTGAGCAGGCGTATAGCGCCACCGAGAAAGAGTGTGCGTGTCTCGTGTGGGCCGTTCAGAAATTGTCATGCTATCTAGCCGGCTCGAGGTTTATCATTGAGACGGATCACTGCCCTCTCCAATGGCTGCAGACCATCTCTCCCAAAAATGGCCGCCTCCTGCGCTGGAGCCTCGCTTTACAACAATATTCCTTTGAGGTGCGTTACAAAAAGGGGAGTCTCAACGGTAACGCCGATGGCTTAAGTCGAAGCCCCTAACGTAGGAATCAGCCTCAAAATTGTTGGTTACTGATGTTTTTCTTCCTGAGGCAGGATTTTTTTTAACATATTGCTTTTGTTTAGTGTTTCAAAGTGATGATATGCTTTCTAGTGCAATTTTTCAATTTGTGGACGCGTTCTGAGTGATGCTAGACTACTGTAAGGAACTAGGCAGTGGTATAAAAAGGGGAAAGAGCCTGGCAGGGCTTAGTGAGGGTTGTGCCGTGCTTGCGGACTGAGCGGTTGAGTTTCAGCGTATAGTTCTAACGCTTGCCGGGAACGAGAACAAAAATGTGAACTCTCCCGAAGTCACTTTGCAGTGTCCCGTGCGAACCTGAACGAGAGAACGAGGCCTTCTCTGTGCGCTGCGCTCAAGAAACGTCGAGGGACGCCCGACTTCGGTTATGAGCATCATCGAGCGACATCCCTCCGGCCAGCGGATGCAGTCCCCTGTCCATCGGGATCTCCTTCCCCCGGCGGGGCGGTCTGTTGCGTTTCGCCTACGACACGTGGTTTTGCCGGCGCGACTGCGGCAGGGCGGCAGACATTTTGGCCCGATCGTCGTCGCCGCAACACTCATCGCCAGGTGTTTCCAGGCGCGACTGCGGCGATGCGACCGCAAAGGATCACCCTCGCATTCCAGTCATTGTGCCCGAAACAGGCGATGCCAAAGCAGGGATCGTCCCCTCATTACAGCCATTGTGCCCGAAACAGGCGATGCCAAAGCAGGGATCATCCTCTCATTCCAGTCATTGTGCCCGAAACAGGCGATGCCAAAGCAGGGATCGTCCCCTCATTACAGCCATTGTGCCCGAAACAGGCGATGCCAAAGCAGGGATCATCCTCTCATTACAGTCATTGTGCCCGACCGGCAGCGCTACAACAGGGTGCTACGAGATCGTGCTCGACAGGGTGCTACGAGATCGTGCTCGACATGGTGCTACGGCATCGCTACGACAGTGTGCGTCACCATTAGCCCATTGTACATTCACGTGCTCGTCTTTTGAGGGGTTCCTTCTTGCCCTCAACTGCGAGAGTATAAAAACAGCTGCCCCCGGACGCCAAAAGGAGGGCTCCGATTTCTTCTGTTGAGTGAAGTGCTCTCCCGTCTCTCTACTTCGGTCAAACCTGACCGCCAACTCTTTGCGATGTTAAAATAAACAAGTTGTTTCGTTGTTACCAGTCGACTCATGCTTTGCCGGGACCTTCGGATGCTTCCAGTTGTACCCCAGGCCGCCAGGCCAACGCTACCCTTGGGGCTTGCGACCCAGGTACAACCACGGGCGTCAGCGCCGAGTTCCCAACAGATCGTACCAGCAGTCCGATCAAAACAGCGGTAACCCGTAGCGTTGTTTGAAAAACCCAATAAAGACGTTCCTTGTTTATAGGAGGTTAGATTTTTTGCTTTCAAAGCGAATAGCATTGCCTACATTAACCAGCTTTTCTTATCGAATTGGCTGGCAAGAGGCGAGGAGCACGCTTAATTGGAGAGGATTTCGATGGGGCCGAACCAGCAGAGTGAAAGAACATAACGGGATAAAGAGCGTGGTGCTGGCATCTGTGATTGGTCCGCTTCCCCATATACATAGCTTGCGGTGGCTGGTCTGAAATCGGGGCGGCATGCAACAAAACGTTATTATTGCCACCAGAACGTATCCTCAGCCGGGAAGAGCTGGCAAAACGATGTCGTATACGTGCCGAAAGGGCTTTATAGCGTTATACTACCAAGCAAAAATTTTTATAATACGGAAATAAATACTTTCTCCCCGGCAGCTCAGAGTAACCAGTGCCACAGCTGTCGGCAGTCAGCCATCTTCTATTCCTTTCGGAACAGGACAGTCTACGCCTATTCAGAAAAAAAGAGGCAGTTTTGTTGGGCATACTTACGCGTTTTTAACGCGTACACATCACTTTGACGCGGTGAGTTTTCTAGGTTTTGCGACGTCGCGTGATAGGCGAAGTGGGCGCAGCCCGAAAACGCTTGACGAATAGCAAAGGCCAACGGCTAAAAAGGCGTCGAATCGGAAAGAAAGAGATTTCTTTCGTTTCGTCTAACCAAGCATAATCAGTGTGCCCACATCATATCAGATAGGGCGTATTCGCAGTTTTTGTGACGCCGCGCGATAGACGGGCGAAGTTGGGGTGGTGCGAAAATTTTTTGACCAATCGTTGAAGGTTGATGGCAGAATTGGAATAGAAAAGTATGGAATAGCTTTACGTTATAGCGCTCCATATCTGCACTTTCAGAGTGTGGTTGACTCAGTTATGCTGCTGTGTGTTTGTGTGTGTGCGTGTGTGTGGGGGGGGGGGGGGGGGTGCCTGGGTGTGTGTGTGTGTGTGCGTGCACGCGTGCGTGCGTGCCTGTGCGCTCGTGTCCCACCGCTATTCCTTTCCCCCACGTGAACCATCGGCTCCACCCTATCCATGTAGGTACGTCTGTGCAGTGGAGCATGATCAAAATTGATCGTTGTAAAGCCGAGTACACAGGAAATACGTGTCACTTTTACTGACTGAAACTTTTATCTTTCTTTTATATTCTCCTCCACTTTATATGAGCTGCCCTGCAGAATAGCAGAGTGAATTTTGACACGCGCGGCGCTGTGCTAGTGCATCGACGCGATGTTTTGTATGCCAGTACTGGAAAAAATAACGGTCCCGGGTACTGGTAAAGTCGGGGGCGACGGGTGAGCGGACGCTATCGGAGGTCTAAGGGCCCACGCTTGTGTGCCCGCCCCTCAGCGCAGGACGTCGTCGATTCAGCGAGCGCTGTCGACAGTGACAAATCTGCCGACGTGCGAAGCATCAACAGCAGTAGAGTGTCGCGCCTAGGCCCTAGTCTCGAGAAGCGCTCGCCTCGCAACGATCGCGAATGCGTGAGCGCGATCTTGCCGTGTCTTTGCAGTGCCTTCTTTGCTAGCTACGCCAGGCGCTGCTGCAGCATGCACACGAAACCAGCGGACTACGCAGGGGATGGGTACGCAGAAGTAAAGAAAATGTTTTCTAATATCAGCTGTAGATGTCGCCTCCTTGTAAGAGATCTCTAATTTTTTTTTCCTTATTTGCTTTCATTTCACTGTTTCATAGGAGCTACACGAGTCTTAAAGCGCGCTCCTGCACGGGAGCCGAAAAAAAAAAAAATACTCGCGTGTCAGTTTGAAGTGCAACGCATGCGGCTACAGGTGCGTACAAAAAATAGTAGTGCAACACACCTCGCAAATGCGACTTCTTGCGAGCGAGATGAGGTGTTTTGTTATTGCCTGAGACGTACTGGGGCGTCGTTTTCTGACCACGTTCCAAGGCATTCCTAAGATTGAAATCTCGCGGATAAATTCTACTCATAAATGTATTACGCTGATCGTTCTCGCTTGAGAAAAAAATAAACAACATTTATTTCGCTGCGTCTACATTTCGGCGCTTCCCATGGTCCCTATCTATTTCATAACAACACAAAAAAGAAGAAAACAGTTTGTCTAACGTCGTGTCCTGCGTCCCTCTAATTCTAATCCTGCGTATACTTAAGCGCCGTACTTATATAGAATGTCTCAATTTCGCAGTCTGCAATCCAATAGGGTTCCTAAGACGCTACAATATGCAGACATGGAGGGCAAACTGCAAACACAGGAGCGAAGATGCGACACGACACGGCGCTGACACAAATTAATTATCTTATCCGTAAGCTAGCGTCAACGCTGTTAAAGCGATTCGGCGAGCACGTCGATTGTCTTTTACCCATCAGCAGATTTAAATCACGCACCAGAGCTATAGTATTATAATGTTACTGTATTTAATAATATGCGTACTGCGACTTCTCGTTCACGAAATTTCACTTGCGTAACAGTGCTTTCTGGCTGACCGGCGTTAGGGCGCTCGTTATTTATGACAACTATTGGCGCGATGACCGGACAATCGCCACGGCTGCGGTCAATCGCGAACGGCACTTCCGTTTGGAAAGTTTCCTGAATGGGGTGGGCCCACAGGGGAAACAAATTCACTGATGCATTCACCAGTGAGCGCCGTTTGGTATTGGCAGGAAAAGGAACTATTAGACAGCATTAATTTCAAAGTCGAAAACTGGAAGTAAACAATTTAGGTCACGGCTCTCATCAGCTGTAGTTCGTCCTCCCCCTCCCCCCCTCCCCCCCCACTTTTACTTTTTTTTTGGGGGGGGGGGAGGCTGTCTGTTTTTTTTTTTTACCCTTATAACATGAACCACCTGCAAGCGTTGGCACGGACGCGGATGTGATTCATCCAAAGTACGACGAAGCAGTGCACGATCTGAGTTGTTTGGTCCAGAAGGCGCAGCATGAGCTGGAGCTATGGCGCGTATTATGGTACAGTGCGCGCATGCACCTACACCCTGCATGCATCAGCACTATACTGCTCGAAAGGAAACGCTTTGCGGACACGATTAGGCATTTCTAAAATCAGCACTTGATAGAACAGTTAATACATAGCACGCGTCTACTTTTGGGGCCGAATCCATACTGCTTCTTCTAGCTCGTAAGTGTCATTTGCTAGTTGACCAACAGCCTTCATTAATATGTCCAACCTCACGATTGAGTGGCATCTCCTTTTACGAACACTTCTAGCGTCAGAACTCTTTTTCTTTTCTTTCTCTTCTTTTTTCGTTCTTTTTTGTGTGTGTGTGTGTGATCACGAAGCTCTGGTATTCTGCGACAGAATAATTTACGCAGCTGTCCCTACTGTCGTACCCAAGATTTATCGGCGCTCGTATTTTTATGCGATTTCAGTCAATTATATTTTTATCGCTGGTACGTCTAGAGCAAGCGACTTGAGAAAAAAAAAAGGGTAAATCCTCTTACAGCTATAAGTTAAAGAGAATGTAAAAGCAAGAAGCGTGCGATTTCGCTTCGATAGGTGCCATCTTGTTTGCTGGCGCTGTTTACTTTGTATCGGTGAGTTGATTATCGACTTTTGCACTTGCCTCAAAAGTAATAGCAGAATTCAAAACGCAGCTTGCGTTATGGTGCGGAATAATGTAAGAATTTTTTGCCGATACTATACCTTTTTCGCGCTTCGCCAATTGTCCCAGCGGCGCTCCTCATGCGAAATCACGGAGATTGGGCGTTCATGAATTGTGAATTATAATGAAGGAACAGAATCGACAGAAAGGAAACTTTTACATTATAGCGGCCCATCCCACGCGCGTGACGGCCCATTATTTCTTTGAGTACACAGCGGCACAGCAAGCCCTATTACACAGCAACCTTTTAGCGCCACCGTGCCGACAAATGCTCACGTTCGCTCAAAAAACTCGCACGAGGGACGAAACGAACGCGTCCGAAACCATCACACGAAGGCGTACGTAGGAACGCCATCCGAAAATAGGACACTTGCACAGCGCAAAGCGACGCGACCAAAGTTCAGGCCTAATGGTGAAGAACCCCGACATGGACAAGTAAGGCGTGCGAGCACGATGCGAGCAACCGTAGTTCGGACCCGACGTGGCAGGCCAAACAGCGGGGCGCCAACAACGCAGCCAAAGAAGGCAAGGGTGGCTACAGCGGCGCAACGTCTACGCTACTTCTCAAGGACGGGCACCAAAAGCGTGCACGGCTGTCACAAAGGCAGCTTTCGCATCGCGAGAGCACTGCGCACGGAAACAGGAGTCCGTTTATCGCGGTCCCGACAAAAGTCTCGCACGCAATGTGCAGTTGTCTCTGTCGGCCGCTACCCCGTTCTCGCCACCTTCTTCCGGATGCAATTGCGGCGTTCCGCTTCTTCACTCCTTGGCGTACGCTTTCTTGCGAAGACATCCTTTCTTTTATTTTTACTTTTTGCTCCTCGGTAAGAACAGAATAAAAGAACAGACAGCAGCTATTAATCCAACTCTGAACTCATTTACTACAAAAGCAGCAGGCTCTCACAGCGGACATCGCTATCTTCTCAAAAACAACTTCTTGGCAAACGTGCGTAACGTTGTTCTCGTCAACCACAGGACTGTCTGTTGTGGACACCTAAATTCACGCAATGACGCCCTCACTCCAGAGTCTGTGTGGGGCGAAAGCTTCGTCCTTGCGATGCACACATGTTCGTCCTTATCCGCTACAAGATGGCCTGTTGCGTCATCCCAGCATCTCAGGCCAATCGGTTCGACCAGACGTTCTGCTCCTTTGAACTTTCTCCCAGTCGGCTGGCGGTCACGCATTCATAAACCCACACGCCAGCCCAGCGGGCAAACATTCACTCTCCAGTTCGCAGGCCTTCGCGCGTGTCTTCATTCACTTCAACAACAGCGGGACGCGGCTGACAGCGCCAAGCAGAATGTTCACATTCCTAAATGTCCGCTCGGTTATGTCCTCGCCGCTGCGCAGGGTCGCTGCTGTGCCATGGAGGCGATTGCAAACCCCAACACATTCAAGTCTGCATTGCACCGAGACGCCGGCGCCCGCTAGACTTGCAATTTCTAGTTTTCTCTTCTCTTTCTTACTTCATTTTTTTAAAATTCCAATTGGTATTTCTTCTCCTAGTTTCACGGTCCTTCCAGTCCATTCATTCCGACATTGCCCGTTTCGCTCGCTCGTTCGTTCGCTCGCGGCGTTTTCGGGTGCGGTTGCGTGACGAAAGCGATGGCTACGACGCAGCTACGAGCAGACAATTGCTCCGCCCGCAATGCCACCACGCGTCTGGGGAGGCAGGCGGAGGCACTTTTCTTCTTCTTCTTTAATCCTAGCGTGCCCCCTCTCCGCTTCCTTTTGTTCTGGACATTTGCGGCGGCCGAACGGCAGACTTCTTTGTTGCCGCAACCGACGCCGCGGCGCTTTTGTGGACGCTTGGTCGACGACGACAGCCACGAAAGGAGAAGCGAGGACAAATCGCCGGCCGTTTTGCGCGGCTAAACAAGGCCGACCAAAACGCATGGACGCCGGCGCGCGATACAAACGCGGAATGCAGCGGGCAGCCCCCCCCCCCCACTCCGCGCTACTTCACCCCCCCCCACTCCGCGCTACTTCACCCCCCCCCCCCCCACAGTGCCGTCCCACCCGCCACATTCGGTTGCTCATTGTAGCGCCACGGCTTCGCCCCCTGCCGCACGCACGCCACGAAGCACTGTCTGAGCGCCGTTTGTTCTCTACGCGGCGACGACGCATCCCGCGAGCAGCACCGCTTCTCCACTGGACGGAACGGTCGTGCGGTGAAGCTCGCATTGTTAGATCAGACGACATTCGCAGTGCGAACAATGGGGGACACGCGCCGCTTCTCTCGTGTGCCCTTTTTTTTTACTTTCCTTTTTTTTTGCGCCATGTGTCAGAGAGCGCGCGCTTTCAGACAACCGGGGTTTGGACGCTCGTTTGGAGACGGGAGCGCATGGTGCCATCGCCGCCACAGAAATGCAGCGCACATGTTCTAAACTACAGATTTGCGGCCACAGCAGCACTCCATCTTCCTGCCCGCCTTTGCGAGAATTTATCTGATGGTCGAGCGCCTTCCAAGCGCTTTTCTAACGGCATCAGGGACAGAAGAGTTTGCGCGACGTGCGCGAGCGACAAAAGATGCCTGTCACTTCCAGGACATTATAGTCGGCCGAGGGTGTTCTCCCGCTTCCTCAGTCGCGTCTCATATTGCTTGTCATCTTTATTCTGTTATTATTGCTCGTTATCTTGCGAGCGACACGAATTTCGAAGCATTGCTGGAAAGACTCCAGAAATACCAGACATTTGGGCTAGTCGGTAGCAACGCAACTACGAGCGCCACGTAAAACTCTCCATAGTATGGTATGCCGGTGCTCGGGCTTTCGCTCCGAATCTTCAAGAGACAATTGACACTTCGCTGATGACCATTCGATATGAATGCGCTACGCTCGTCACCTTTTTTGTAACACTTACTATTCGACTGCGGAGCAGCAACCAGATTGCTGAAGAAGCGCAAAATGAACACTTTCCAAAGTAATTTGCCGCCTCTGATATTCGATCGAATATTCGATTGGTAGAATCGTTGAAAACTTTGTCACGTAGCCTGCAGTACTGCCATGTTTCGTGACAGTGGTATATTCCTGAGTACAAAGTCATTGTAATCCCTCTGAACGAATAAGAGCGTTTAATATTATTTTTGCTATTTTTCTATTATCTTTATTTTATTATTATTTTAATATCTTGCTATTATTCTTACAGGATACTTCCGTGCGATGTACATCACTGCACTGCAGGAACCGTTCAACAGTCGTCACTGCATGCGCTATAGTTTTAATTGTACGCGCTGTATACGGTTCATCTGTGTGCCCTAGGTACCTCACAAACGCAGGTTATGTGAGCTATCCATTCCTTTTCCGGCGGATAATCCTCTCCATAAACACCCGCCCGAAAAGCAAATCGTTGCCGTCGCCAACCAATCGGCTCGCGCCGCATCTCTGATTGGACGCCGTTCGCCTTGGGTCGCAGCTCGAGGTAGCGCGCGGTCTTTTGTTTCCCGTTAGCCTTCTAGGCCAAAGACGCTTGCTTGCTAGCCGTCCCTATCCGCTGGCCCAGCTTCCCACGCCTTTCTTTCTGACTGCATCTTTCCCATAGGCGGTACTGTTTCTTCTGCCGCCGCGAGTGTTTGTCTGGCTCCAGTGTTTGTTCAACTCCGGCCGCAGCGGCGCTGACTTCGTTCTTTTGTTAGCCTGCTTGCGGGCGAGTGTCCTTTCGCGCGCTGACGCCGCCTTAGGCTTAGGCGAATCTCGGCGGTTGTTTGTTTTCCGTCCGTTCGCCCCGCGTCTCTCTCTCCCTCTATCAGTCTGCGCCAGTCCCCACCCGCCTGCATTCCGCGCTCCGCGGAGCTGTGAATTAAAGAACGAAACAAAACTCGAAGCTAAAACCGAGCGCGACGAATTCACGCATTCGCCTCCCCTCCACCCCCCCCCCCCCCCCCCGCCCCTCACTCTATATACCAAACTTCATCTGGCGCGAGTGGTTTACTTTCCTCCTCTTCGGCGCACTTCTCCCTTCTTCATGCCCTTCTCCTATTCGCAGCGCGAGCCGCTTGGTTCCGTGTTTGTCGCCGAGCGAAACTTTTACGCCGCCGCTCGGAGTCCCCCACTTGCATACTCGAGCCACGCAGTGATGCAGATTACGCTTCGGTTCGTCGACGCCCGGCGGCGGCGGCAGTTTGTCTTTCTCACCGCGCGTGCATTGTCTCGCGTGCGTGCGTGCCTTTAAGCGCTCAACTCTGCCGCTTCCGCGAGCCTTCTTGCTGCTTCGTACGAATCTTTATGCTTGTATTAAAGCGCGAGAACAAAGCGTACAGCCATCTATAGTCTCGCCCCCTGCGTCCTATTTTCCGCAGAAACACTTCTCAGCACGAATCGGAAGGGAGAAGGGTGGGATGAGAAGGAGGAGGACGAGACACGCACGACAAACACTCTTCGACTTCGCCGCCGAGAGAAAACGATGCACGTCTTCTATAGAAATGAGTTTTTCAGCGTCGCATATTTTTAAAATATTTTTTTATATATATTTCTTCCGCTCATACAACTTGTCGTTCGCAGATATGCTTCGGGCGCCACGCGGTTAGAGCAAACTCACGCTTCAGCTAGCTCTTTGTTGTTACTTTTGTTTTCTTTCGTTTCTTTTTGCTCTCTCTCTCTCTCTCTCTCTCTCTCTCTCTATTTCTTTGTCACCACTGATCAAACAGTGGCGGTATATTTACGAAGACAACTATTCAATGCGAAGAAAGGAAAAAAAAACGCGAACGACCGAAAAGGGATACGCGCACGTGGGATCAAAAAGTCAAACTCGCATAGAAGTCTGCCCCCTTCAGAGTCGAGGCATGCCGCAAGTTCAACAAACAATAGTCTGTGCTCGAGCATGTGGCGCGCCCTGATCCAACGCGTGCCTATGGTTGTGCGTGTAAAGCTCTCCTATAATCGCCATTTTCGTTCCCTTTCGTCTTCTTCTTTTTCTTTTTTTTTCTTCTTTTTTTCTCTAGCGGAGCTGAGCGGAGTTGAGCGGTTCAAGCAAGCAATTTGTGTCGGTCGACAGGGCTGTAAAAATGTGACCGCTGAAAGGCGAAAGAGCTTCAACGCAGCTAGATTACGACATCGTCTCGAGCTTCTTTTTCGCGGCTGAAGAGCAATGTTGCCGCGAGTCATGCTCGAGTGCGACGGAAAAGGAACAGGCACGCTTCTTTCACAAGTACCGCTGTCGTCGCGAGCCGCTGTTTGGTTGGAGGGGAGAAAATGAAAACAAACCGCACGGGTATCCACCATGTACGCAAGCGTAAACCGACAGTACGACGAACCGAAATACTGCGTTGTAAGTTTTGCCTTTCATTACGAAGCTTCTCGCCAGGCAAGGGTTCTCGAGGGAAGCTAACGCAACACCACTTTCCAAGTCCGGCACCATCAGGAGCTCTATATATATATATATATATATATATATATATATATATATATATATATATATATTTTTTTTCTAACGGTGCCTTTCATTTCCCATTCTCTTAGCTCTTCGTCATTGGCTGGAACGAGGCTCGGAGGGCACCGCACCGCCGCGTTATCGCCAAGATCAGTCGCTTGGCGCGAACGAGGATAAGAAGAGGATAGAAGACGAAATGCAACGATACAAAATAGGGACTCGGAGAAAAAGCAAGGAGTCGCATTCGGAAAAATTTAGTGCCCTTCCACTCTGGCCGGCCGCGTTCGCTAATATTATGTCTATAGCATCAGGAGTGGCTGGAACTCGCACTTACGAACGATTTTGGTGGAATAGCTTTTTTCTGAATACGGGGCCAGATTAGTCGCTGATGCGCTCGCGTAACGTTCGAGAACGTACAACAATGTTACCACGTGCGCGCAGTCTGATCAGGAACGCCTCCTTCTCGGTAGAATTGGCGACAACACTCAAGAAGCTTCGGATACAGTAGACACGCTGAGCGATAACTTGAAAACAGTGATAATCCGGGTCCGTATTCGCAAAGATTTTCATTCGTAAGAGCTTTTGGCCATTGGACGGCAAATTTCGCTAATGATATGTCCCCCATCCGGATTGGCTGGAATTTGCTCCCACGAACAAACATAGCGCGACAGAATTTTGTGAATACGAGCCTCGGCGAAAAACGGTCACCGCGAAATACGAAACAATGTGCGTTAAACAATACTCCTCCGAGATTTTGATTTTATTATCTGTTCACATAATTACACTCGAACCTTAGACGTGTACTCAGAAGCGTATCGCAAAATATGTAGTTTGCCAATATTCACTTGATATTGTAAGAGATAAACCGCATATGTAACATATAATTTGCTGGAATTAAAAAAAAAAAACATATTGCTGAGTTGAGCGAACTTTTTTTTTTTTTTTAAACGAGAGAACTTGGGAGTTACGTTGTTAGTGCGTGAAATGTGAGCTAATTGGACCTCACCTCGAGCAGGTGCGACTTGGCGTCCCCAAGCCTGTCCGGAGGCCTGTGCTTGGGCCGCAGCTTGTACAGGTGAAACTCGGCTTGCAGCACTTCCTCCTTGGCCGACTCGCTGGGCGTCACGTTGAAGAAGAAGCGCAGTGGACTGTCTGCACGACAGGGAACGGAAAGATTCTCACCACGAGAGGCCATCGTAGAAGAGAGAGATGTACTCTATTCTTTCTACAACGCAAACGACAAACTCGGAAGAAAAAGGGGGCATCAAGGCGGTTAGGCGGACTAATTGGCGTGAAGTGTTACCATATTTATTTTTTTCGTAACATTTCTTTAGGAGATCGCTATCTTATCTATTTAGATACTGGTTACTACTGGAGTTTGCACTCTTAATGTATGCCTTGCCCCCGTGCACATAGACAACAATTGATGTTCAGCGCGTGTTCCGTTTAATTCCTATTCAATGCCATTGGCGTAGCGCATTCAGACGGGACGAAAAGACACAGAAACACGCACACACACAGCGCCAAATTTGAACGATGTGTTTATTTCCTAGACAGGCAGTACGTATACCCTTCACTAGGTCCGTCACTGTGGACACGTGCGCCGAAAATGTAAACAAAGTAAACAAAAAAAAGAAAACACGCCTGAAAACAGAAGGCTCGTGGTATGCATTTATGACATGCTCAAAAATTCTAATTCTTTTGTTGATAATGCGATGGAAAGTCTGCTGACGCATGCGTCACCATGCATGGCTATGTATTCTTCTCGAAAGTTCGCCGTAGAGGCTACATGGACCAAGCACGAGCTTCTATCAGTTGTGCTTGAAGTTTCTCACTAGCGCCGCACGACGAAGCAACAAGAATGAACTTTGGGGGCGTAGATGTACTGACACGACGTAAGCCTCAGCTGTTAAACGCGTAACCTCGTTTCTACGTGAAAATTCGATTTGTTTTGTACCCGCGGATAGAGAAGGCGCATTGACCGAACCCACCGAAGCTTTAGAAAAAAGGCATGCGTTGCCATTCCAGAACTATTTAATGAACCCAAAGCGGCTGCCTTGAATAAGGTCCGAGCTAGGGCCACTGATTTATGTATTACGGAAAAACTTAACGTCTTGGATATCAATGACCCGTTTCTCGTCAGAAATTCCGAGCAGCTTCTTGAGTACGTTAGCGTCAATGCCAAAAAAGGACTGAAAGATTTTTTCTACGGACATTAAAGGCCTTTATTACTCACTGCCGCATACCAACTGATGACTTTGTATTGAAAGCAACATTGATGAAGTAGGCGCCGTTCGATTTCAGAACGAAGCAAGGGTTTCTGTAAAATATTTTTTAGAGCTTCTTGGTTTTTATTTATCGTCAACATTTGTGACATAAAAAGGATCCGCGTATCTGCAAAAAAAGTTGGCTATGCATCGGGTTCTGCCGAGCTGCTATCCTAAGTAATTTGTTCTTTCGCTATGATAGACGGATCGCTTGAAGAAAGGTTGAAAGATTCTAATGTTGTTAAAATATTTCGCTATAAGAGAGTTTAATGTTGGGCTATAGTATAGTTCTCATAGTTCGCTGTGTTGACGATTTTCTAATATTTATTGGCAGTACCTCCGGACATTTCGACCAGAGTGTTGCAGAGTTGAACCTGTCTACGTGAGTGTCTAAATCCTCTCGAAACTATTGAAATTCTATTTGATGGTGTAAAGCGGTTTTTAGACTTAGGATTTGTTTCAACTGATTTTCACACGTGCTCGTTCTATCATCCTCGTGCTAACAAGCCTTTGCTCCCATTTAATTCGCCGCATTCTAAACGTGTTAAAGAGGCATAGCAAAAAATGTGGCTTAGTAACCCATTGAAAAAAGTTCACCGACGATTACGATACTCCCTAATGCGAAATTTGAGCGCAGCTCTATACATGTTGCCTTTCGTGATATATTGGCTGGCGCGAACAATGTCTCGTGCGGCACATTGCAAATGGACCGAATCGTTGCAAAACAAGTGACACTTGAGCACGATAGCGGCGAGCATGGTCGGCGACCATCAGAAACCTGATCTGCGGGTCAAGCGCGTCGGCTCTTATACATTACTCGTGGAAGGTTCCAGTGTAATCGCTGATGCTCGCGTTGTTTCCAGAAAGTACTGTCCAATTCGCGTTGCGCATACATTCAGATTACAAATACTATGGCGCTATCTTGTAGTCTCGCGCTGCACTCTGCTTTCCTCCTCACTCTCTCGCCATACTCTCCTCCTCCGCTTTCCTCCCTGCGCTCTCTGCTTTCATCTCCGGCTGCGCTGGGTGTTCGCTTTCATCTTTCGCTGGTAATCTCGTAGTCTCGTGCTGCACTCTGCTTTCCTCCTCACTCTTTCGCCACACACTCTCCTCCTCCTCCGCTTTCCACCTCATGCTTTCACTGTAGCCTCCTCCTACGCTTTCCTCCTCGCGCTCTATGCTTTCATCTCCAGCTGCGCTCCGCGTTCGCTTTCGTCTTTCGCTGTGCTCGTTCACTCGGTTACGAAAGACAACGCCGACGCTCACCGCAGGAACGGGCGCCTAAGCGCTGCACTCTGAACGTTGCGCCTTTTTTTGTCCACCTTTCTTGTGTCTGTGGCTTTTATTGCGCTAAGTTACTTGTTATTTCATGTGATCATCTGGTACACTTAAGCTTCTGACAATGAGAGAAACGTCTATGTCACTCTGGATGCCCATATCAGATCATTATCTCAGTAGCAGAAGCACTGCTTAAGCAGATTCAGGCAAAAGAAAGCATGTAAGCGTGCTCTACTTCTCACAAGAGACGGGTAGCTGTTATCCCTTATATTCATCGCTTGTCACACCACTTGGAGAAACTCGCATAACGTGACAAAGTTAAGGTTGTATCCTCTGGCACAAATGGGTTGAGCGGTCATTGCCGAAAAACGAGGCCAGAGCATAGAGATAAAGCAGACTGTGAGAAGAAACGCAGAATGATACGTAAGGTGCAGCACAGGTGATATCCATATACCGTAACCCAATGACATGCTCAGCAAGCTATGTTGGCAAAACTAGTAGATGCCTTAATGAGAGGCTACGTGAACACAGGAGTAAAGGAAACAGGGACACACCCGATGGTTTTCTTGTACTTCATTGCAATAAGTACGCCTGCCGGCCCATCCTTAGCGAAACTTATTCTGGGTAAGAGCGCGAACGAAATGACTAGGGTAATCATCGAAGCACAATATATAGACATGTATGGTGACGCATGCGTCAGCAAACCTTCCATCGCATTATCAACGAAATAATTAGAATTTTAGCGCATGTCATAAAAGCATACCACGAGCTTTCTGTTGTCGCCCTTGTCCAATAACGCACCTAGTGAATATCACAAGAAGCCAACAAACAAAGGCACCAAGGATAGTATAGGGGAAAAACATGTACTTATTAATTCAACTGAAGAAATGATATATTAATAAAGTGAAAGTGCATGAAAAAAAAAAACCTGCCGCATGTGGGCACGAACCCACGTCTTCGCATTATGCGTGTGATACTCTACGGAAATTGAGCTACCGCGGCTCCGTTTTCCCTTCCACTTTCTGGGGTACGGCGAAATGCGAAAACACCCGTGTGCTTGGATTTAGGTGCACGTTAAAGAACCCCAGGTGGTCAAAATTTCCGGAGTCCTCCACTACGGCGTGCCTCATAATCAGAAAGTGGTTTTGGCACGTAAAACCCCAAATATTATTATTATTCTGGGGTATTTATGTTTATCTACTATAACTATACCCGGGAGTGTTAGCCGGCGCCACACTTCACGGCCTTCACAGCGGAAGTGGAACATCCTTTTCTGTCGCAGGAGTCACGTGTACGCGATCTTTCTGGGTGAAGGCAACTGGTTAATAAACCCGCACATGCTATTTGAAGGCATGAATGCTGCCGGTGGTGCCGAGGTGTGGCGCTTCCTAACACTCCCAGGTTCATTTCTAGTAGATAAACATAAATACCAAAGAAAGTGGATGAGAAAACGGCGCCGCGGTCGCTTAATTGGTAAGAGCATCGCTCACATAATGCGAAGACGTGGGTTCGTGCCCCAACTGCGGTAAGTTGTTTTTTGATCCACTTTAATTTGCATTAATTTAGCATTTGTTTATTTCAATTAAGAAGTACGTGTAATTTCCTCTATGTTGTCTTTGGTCTGTTTGTTGGCTTTTTTTATATGACTAATAAAATTCGGGCCCTTGGTTTCCTTTCTTCTCGCACCTAGTGAATGAGATATGTAATGCACGGGTGCTGTAACGTAAAGCTATTCCAAACTTTTCTATTCTACATCTGCAATGAGCTATCTACGATTGGTCAACAAATTTTCGGACCACTCCCACTTCACCTGTCTGCCATGCGACGCCATGAAAACCGCGAAAACGGCCCATATCATATGATATGCGCACATTGACTATGTAGGATTAGGCCAAACGAAAGAAAAATAATTGTTTCTGATTCGATGTCTTTTTCTCAATTAGTCATTTGCTATTCGTCAAACGTTTTTGGGCTGCGCCCATTTTGCCTCTCCGTCACGCGATGTCACGAAACCGCGAAAACTCACCGCGTCAAAGTGACGTGTACGCATTAAGGACGCATTAATATGCCGAACAAAACTAAACTTTTTCCTTAATAGCCGGAGACTAGAGCACTGCACGGGCCCGGCAAGCCCGAAACCCGTGCCCGGCCCGGTCCACGGGCCGGGGCCGAATAAGCTATCTCTATTGCGGGCCCGGGCCCGGCTCGGGCCAAGGAGCCTCGGGCTCGGGTCTAGCCCCGGCCTCGGTCAGGCCCGTAATAGGCCCGACTATCCGTCAGGCCCATAGCAGGCCGGGTATGCTGTTGGCGACTTTTGAAATCTGCCTACCATAAGTAGGAAAATCTTTATTTCGTCAGCGTTACGTGGGGTGATTAGGCGTGGTTTCTTCAGGTGGGCCAGAAGGCTGTCAATCGATGTTTCATGGCGACCTCTTGAGCTCGTTCTATGGCCTGGAGTTGGGTGTCCATGCTAGAACTGCACAGCAACGCCTCCCATGCTTCTAGTGAGGGGGAGGCCATTAGGTTAGGAGGAAGTTTGTCTTCCTCGCAGTCCCATATATTGTGATTCAGTGTTGCTAGTTCCCCGCAGAATCTACACAGTGGGCTCAGCCGCGTGGACAGTGATGCATAGCCTGTGCTACGGCCGAGGATGAGAAATGCCCTTGCCTCTTCCTCCCTCTCCCCATCATCAACAACGCCAGACGAAGTACTGGCACAGTCAAATCTACAGAAAATGTCCTGTGCCGCGGATGGTATCTTCACAATCACCGAGAATCGGGCCATGCTTCGCTTACGCTCAAGGGCTAACGGGCCGAACCGGTCCAGGCCGGGTCGGGCCGGACCCAAAGCTTTCGGGCCCGCGCCGAGTACGGGTCAGGTTTGAAACTACTGAGTCGGGTTCGGGCGAGCCGCCGCATAGCACTTTCGGGCTCGGGCCGGGCCCGGGCCTGAAAACATAGCTCCCGCAGTGCTCCACCGCAGACTGCCCCCTTCCGAAAGGAAAAGAAGATGGCTGCTCACTGGCTCCTCGGAGCTGCCGGAGAGCATGGATTTATTTGCGTATTATAAGAGTTATTGTGCGGCAGTATAATGTTATCGAGCCGTTTCGGCACGTATACGACATCACTCCGTCAACTCTTCTTTGCTGAGGATCCGTTCTGGCGGCATTTTTTAGCCTTCCGTTGCACATCGCCGCGATTTTAGACCAGCCGCCGCAAGCGAAGAAAGGGGAAGCGGACTAATCGCAAACTCCGGCACTACCCTCCTCATTCTCTTATCTACTTACGCTGTGCCCGCTCGGCCCTTCGAAAGCTTCCCGACTTGAGCGTGCTCCTCGCCTCTTGTCAGCTAATTAAACAAACAAAACTGCTCAATGTAGGCAATATACTCTTCGCTTTGAAAGCGCAAAATGTGACCTCCTACAAATGAGGAGCGCGTTTGACTGGGCTTTTCAAACAACGCTGCGGGTTACTGCCCGATGCTTGCGTCGGTGGTAGCGTAAATTTGACGTTAGGAGGCTGGAATAAAAATAGGCTGTAATAGTTCTACGTTATAGGGCCCCACATCTCGTAAATAAATCTATTGCTGTAACAGCGCTGTGTGCGTGTTTCTGTGTCTCCTCGTCCCATGTTAGCTGCGCTACGCCAATGGAATTTAATATGACGCACCAACCAGACCACATGCAACCTTAACCATTTCCTTAGTTTCTTTCTGTGTTTGCGTGTTTTATTTAAATCTCTGTAACCAATGTGAATGCAATCAGAAAGAGAAAAAAACTAAAAGAAAACAATGTGACGAAATCTCCTAATCTGCGTTCGTCTTAATTTCTTCGTTTCTTTTTTTGTGCTTTAGATACAACGAAGTAATAAGAAAAACTTCCGCAATTTACTGTACTGCAGAAACATGTCTATGTCTATAACATGTCTATGTCACTTCGAGCTGCAAGTCAAGATCATGTAAAAAGCTATGCTATAAAATAACAAACCCGCCTGTGAATTCCTGAAGCGCTTGCGCACACTCTACGTACACATAGAACAAGGGTATACGACACCACCTTTAATTATGTCAAGATTGAGAAAGGAAAAGCAATAATATATATATATATATATATATATATATATATATATATATATATATATATATATATATATATATATATATATGGTACTGTGCGGACGCAAGGACGGAATTGTCGAGCAAGCGACAAGACATCGTGCAAAAGTAGACTGTCGAGTGAGAACTTTATTTGTTACCATCAACGATCAGGTCTGAATTTTGAGAGTGACGGTTTTAGTCATGGAATAAATCCGCACCACCACTATGGGTGAAACATTTTTTTTTTCCTGTGGGCTTCTTGCGGAATGGACGTAATAAAATGGTGAGAATATTTTGTAGTCAGAAAGACGAATGCAGCGACGAAATTCACCACGCACCAGACTCGTGTAAGAAGCGCTCGCAGGCACACAGCTGACGCCGGATAGACGCAGGCTACTCCTGCATCAGGAAGTACGCGAGAAATGGCATACAAGATAAGGTCAGATGACGATGTGTTGTTATGACGTGTTCCAGCCACCTCACTTCTTTCAGAGGACATTATCCTCGAGTCGCGGGCTAAGCACCCACTATAGGCATAGCGTGCACGAGGACAGTGTCGGAAAAGGCAGCGCATACGCCATATTATGTCCCACCCACACACTATGCAAGTGTGCGAGGGAGAGGTAGAATCTCGCTATTACCTAAACACGATAGGCCTGAATCACAAGCAATTCGCACGTTACGGCGTGTGTTAAGGAACCGGTATACCGGCTTATTGTGATATTGAATACAACGTTATAGCGTAGGTGGCAGGGAAATGAAACACATCTAGCTGACGAATACCTTTGTGAATTCGGTGTGGGAGCGTGTTTACTCTTTTACGAGTCCGTCGCCATGCTCCAAACCTTTGAAATAGTACGGCCATCGACGATTTGTTCAGTTACGCCTGTGCTGTCTCTGACACAAACTGTGTCAGACAGGATAATGTCTGAGCAATGCAAAGGCGCGGGTGTTTTAGGAAGAGAGGGCCTAAGTCACATAGATTTTTTGATCGTAAGGAAAAAAAAAAATCTATGTGAATTGTTCGTAAGACAAACCGGAAACTCGCTTCTGGTTAACCTCCCTGCCCCACACCCCACCTCTCTCTCTCTCTCTCTCTCTCTCTCTCTCTCTAACCTCGAACAGTTTCCTGATATGGGCCCAGTTTTGTATTAAAAAATGAAACAGTCTTCCATTGTTCGGTAATTTTTCACCATAAGGGGAACCACTCCACGCTACATAATAGTTTAGCAAAATTTGTCTTGATAATTTCTCCCAGCAATTTATAACTCCTTTTACGTATAATATTCATCAAGCCAAAGAAGCGCGTAGGTGGTCGATCGCTTCGCGTGAACGACGAAGCCATAACGTGCACATTAGCCTGAACATAACCCATCTCGTTACTTTCTACGTAACTTTGCGCGGTGAAGGATATTGCATATATTAACCGTACGTTCACAATTAATGCCCCACTCAGCTAACTCAACCTGCATACTTTCACTGAGAGAGATTTGTAAACCGTTACCAAGGAAATAGACCGTCTTCGCCAAAAGCGGCTTTGAAAAATAAACTGCGCTCGGATACGGGGCAGCCCCTGCGGTGTAACGACTGTTTCGCGTGTTCTGAAGGCGTTCTGCTGCCTGGCCAGTAGCTCAATACCGCACGCACGCCATGCCGCACGCCATGATTCGCCGGGTAGGATGTCACGAAATGGTAGCGAGCCGGCTATAAGCGCTTGCTACAAAGCTGTAGACGCATGCGTTAAGCCTCCACGCGAGTTCGCACGGACAGGTTGTTACGGAACGCGGCGGTAAACTGCCGTTACGTTCGCCATATCTCACTTCGCCTATCTTGTTTTGCTGTGTTGCACGCTTTCGGATCTCCCTTAAGAGGTCCTCAGCCAGGCACCGGCAGAAAGTTTGCTTATACACTAGGCGTTTTAAAACTCGGGGCGTTCTACAGGAAGCATTAAAAGAAAATTTTTGTTTTAGCCAAGAGGAAAACAAATGACAGGCTTAGAATCAATAGTGAGGGCAGCTATTCAGCATGCAGGGGCTCTTTCTCACTGACTTGACCAGTAGCTGCAAGCAACATTTCTCCCCTGTCTTCCCTCGTTTCGGAGATGGGGGTCCACGTGAATTTTTACGTAAGGAACACCGCCATTTGCATTTACAAAGCCAGTTTCGCGATCTCTTCATTTGACGAGAATCCCCGAGATGTTCGTGCTGCTGGTGCTTATTTGTACGTTGCAGAGTGTCTGACACAGAGACGTAGGGCCTGTGACGTTACCTCTGCTGATGAAGACAGTCGCCTCTCACAGAGAGACGGTGCGGGTGATTTTGGCTGAATTTCGAGCAGCATTCGGAACGTACACTGGTGTAATATTTTGTAGACGTGATCCTCATTGCGGTATCTAGACACCGCGCTTGCTGGATTACAATGCCCAATTCTGATTAGGGGTCATTTAACGCGTGACGTTGTAGCCTCGCTCCTGCTAGAACCTCAGGCAACGCCCTAGGTTAGCACACTCACCCACGAGCGCACTTATCAACTCATTCCACATGCGTGACTGCAAGCCAATGGCGACGACTATGAGTGGACATGTGGACGAATGTCAGTGTGTGCCGGTTAGTGCGAATGGTAGTGATTGTTAGTTAGTGCCGAGTCGATCTCGGTGGTCTGCAAGAAAACAAAATAAAAGCACCGGTACGACATTTAAAGAGCAGAAACATTGTTAATCAATCCTTAGATGACGTGAAACATTTCTTTCATTTTTTGTGAGTGCGTTAAGGACATCAATGTAATAGAAAAATATTGGTATTCTCAAAACCACTTAAAAAATACCTGATTTTTACCACTTTAGAATCACCAGGAAAGGCTGTTCGCATATACTCCATATCTGTTTGTGTTGCGGAGTTACATAGTTGCAAGCTACAGGACTAAAATTTTCCTTGGTTATCGAATTTTCTCAATTCCTTAATACCCAGCTGAAAGATTAACTAAAAAAAAATATGTAGCCAACTGCCACTCGCGTTTACAGAGTTTGCATTAAAGTGTAAAAAGTATATAAAGATGGTTTAGCAGTTCTCAAGAAAGAACGCTCCTGCGTATCACTAGCGCATTCGTATTTATATTTATTTTCTTCAGTATGGAGTATAATGGCCAAATATTTTGACCGGAAGTGAGTACCTGAACAACGTTGCCTTCGCTAGTCCAGGCACAAGAGGGCGATTGAGTCGCCTCAAAGCCGTATCATGAAATATTAAATATTATTATTATTTTACCACCGGATCACGATAGATCTACACCCTCTCCTATATACCTCAATACGGACATGGAACGCTATCCTTGTTACAGGCACTTCAGTCATCTTCCGTTCGCACAGCACTCCCCGCGTAGTCGTACACAGCTGAAGAGTAAGGTGGACTAATAAGTGCCAATCAAAGGCGGTGCCTCGATACCGCGTCTATCAGTACGGCGGCGCTGCATTCCGGACGCCCCACATGGGCTAAAAGCCGGACCGAGGTTCTCTCTGAATTTGAGCCGGCCGAGTGCGCGAGAGGCAGACAACGAGAGAGGAATAGTCGAGAGAGAAAAGAAAACAAAAGACACGCGACGCGTCGGGAGAACTACGAAGGCGCCCTGACGCGGAAGTGGCGTGGCGTGCGCCCCGATCGCGCCGCGCCAGCGCGCGAGTGCGGCCCGCAGCGACGGCGGCAAACTTTTGCAGCGACACGCTCGCACGCGTGCGCGCAACGCGGCGCCCTGAGCGCCACCTTCTCTCATTCCCCGCACTTCTCTGTCCCAGGCGAACGCTCACCTCCGCGGGCCCCCGAGCTCTCACGAGAGACGCTTTCAATCAACGGCGAGCCACCTCTGCGCCTTCCTTGCACGGCGGGCACGCCATGCAGGAAAGCAGCAGGAGCGGAGGCGTGTGCGCGTCTGTGTGCGTGCGTGCGTGTGTGCGCGTGTGCGGCCTCGCGCTCGCCAACCGCTCTCGTTTCGAAATTGCCTATCGATCTCGTCGGTTTCGCACGCGGAGTCGTTCAGGTGATTCTTTACTTTTTCTGTCATCTTTTTGTTCCCGCCCTACGCAGTATACCGCGCGGCTCCGGCGCGGTTCGCCCCAGACTGAAAGTTTCGGAAGGAGGTCGGCCCCTGCGGGACCGGCGCAGCGGTTCCTCGCCCTCCGGTGCGCGGCCCTTCCCAACCCCTTTCTCTTTCTGGCGCTTTTCTCTCACCTTCGTTCAATTTTCTTTTTAAACTTCTCGCCTGTCTTGGCCTTCTTCCCCGCTCTGTCGGTTTCTACTGTGTCGCTTAATTCTCCCTTCTCGCTTCATGCTGCGCCAGACTGAAGAAGGAGGGTGTCGAAGGCAATTAGCCCGCCACTCGCTTGTTGGTTAGCAAAATCACTTCTGTGCGCTCGTTTATTCAGCGGAGTTCCCTCGGGCAGGCTAGCTCAGGTGTACGCCACGAGGCTTAATTTGTCGTCGAGGGGATATACTTCTCCACTCCCCAGTCCTTACCCTCCGGCAAGCATTCTTCGTTTTAGCCATGCTTCTATCCAAACTGCTGTTTTAGTATGTCGGCACTTTCTTCCTTTTAGTACCATAACTTTCTTCGTGGAGGGGCACCTTAGAGCCGTAGTAACTTAGCATCAATTTCTTCATTGAGGGACAACATACGTGTGGCAACTTAGCACATGTGTAAAGAAACATCTGCGCCGACCAGTTGCTCTTTCTGCGACCGTTTATCTCAAGCTATGTTCTATGACGTGTGAACATCCGATTTTTACTTCACTTTTAATTAGCATTTTCCATGACGTCGAGTTTCTACGTCCTACAGTGGGTAATGTGAATATGTGATTCCTTCATGAGAGGTCCTGTTATCCTTACATTCCTCAGTTTTTTTTTGTTTGTTTTATTATCTATGTTTCCTTTTTAGTCCTGTGCCTCTCCATGCGTGAAGTACACTAAGTTACACTCATCTGGGACACTTCATCGCAGACAAAGTGGATCAAGGCGGTGCTCATTGACATTTGGTTTGCCTGCAGGGAAACTCTTCCGTTCGGCAGTCCTTTGTTTGGCTCGCTTGTTACTTACTAGTCACTGTACCGTACCGCAGCTTTTCAATGCCCGTGTACCTCTCTTTAAATTGTCCATTGCACTTCATTTTTACGCTTTACTTCTGTTTTTCATCCTTTTCTCTCCCTTTCCTTCTATTCCCAACGGAGTCCCATTTTCCGACTCTTGGGCCCCCAGGCGGCTGCCGACTTTTGACCGAGTTCTTTTCAGGCGCGGACCGCGTTGGCGACTGTCACGAAGCAGTCATAGGTGCGGGAGGTGATGGGGTGCTGGCTGACACCGTGCTTCAAATGTAGGAACCTAGAGCCGAGGGGGTGACGTCAGGGAGTCGTCACTGACTGTTACCGCGGGCGGAAATTGGCAGCGGACGAGCCTGGAGACAGCACACCATATACGCAACGCCGCGAGGTACAGGTGTGCGCCGTGGTGATGCTCATGCTCGCAAAGTTACTGCGTTCGCGACAACGGCCGCGGTAAATATAGAATACCGCGTTCCACTACTGATGTATAGTGCAAAGGAGTCTGGTCCCTCTGCTACTCCTGGTAAGGCCTTAAGGGGACAAAAAGAGAAAAATGGGTTCAGCTGCAGCAGTCAATTAGCCTTCTGCAACACCAAAGGAAACAGCGCTCTTGCCACAACAGCTTTGTCAAGTTCCCGCACTAGCCCACCGTGACGTCATAGATTTTGACAGCATCCACTCGAACCTAGTGAATTCTTATTCGGTAAAGATGGACTGCACGGAACTTTATATCAATAAAAAATAGAACTTAACAAGTTTTCAGAATACTTGCTGTGCCACAACGGCGCAAATTAAAAAATATATATAAAAAATCGAGCACGTTGACGTCACATTGACGTATCGGCGCTGTGATTTCGCCGCGAAATTCAAAACGTGGAAGTTGGGCTTTCACTTCCCTCTTGTTAATAAACGTCTTACCGCGATATCAATTAAAATAAAGTGTTCAAAGAAGGCCTTATAGCTCTAAACTAGCTTTCTTTTTCTATTTAGTGTCTATTTAAGCGCAACTGCATGAATACGGAAAGTGGCTCATATATCGAACCGTTGGCTATACTGCAGTAAAGTTGTTTACGTCGCTACATATCCCCGTACACAATTACGGCATGAACGCCACGCCCAGTAGACGTGTGAACACGTTACACCTCCTAGCGCTGCCAAACGCGTACGCTAAAGCCCCTCCATACTACTGCCGCTGTCAGCGTAAGCTGATGGAGGAGCTTTAGCGTATGCGTGTCGGCTTTCAGATAATGCGATATGTGTCAGGCTTAACCTCGGGGGATCCATAGTGGCGTGCCCGCCGAGGTGGCCAGGCGGCCATGGTGTTACGCGGCTAAGCACGAGGTCGCGGGATCGAATCCCGGCCTAGGCGTTCGCATTTCGATGGGGCCCAAATGTAAAAACGCCCGTGTACCGTGCATTGGTGGCACGTTAAAGATCCCCTGGTGGTCAAAATTAATCCGGAGTCCCCCCACTACGGCGTACCTCATAATCAACTCGTGCTTTTGGCACGCGATACCTCTGAGTTGATTCACTCGTTCCGTAGTGGTGTGCGCCACATTTTTCTGCTTTCTTCAGCAGTGTAGGAGCAGACCTGCTGCTGCGTTGTTGCTATGCAGGTGGTGCTTGCGCCAACCGAGCCAAGTTGTCGTGGGACGCGCTCGTTAGTATGCGCCACGTGCTGAAGCATTACAGGCGCAGTTGGTGTGCCGCTTCGGAGATCGTCCGCACCCGAATTTCAAGGTCAGGCTGACAGGTGTTTCATTCGTATGTACGGGTTGTCCTCGAGAGCTGGCAAATAAAGCTGCAGTTTTCATTCGGACTGGCACCACCGTCCTACGGAAAAGCAGCTCTTCTTAAACTTCTATTTATTTTTACAGCGGAGCTGTTATACGCTAGGCGATGGCGGTTTGTGTGTGTAGGCAATAAAGATGGCGGCCACCCCAGAGTTAGAAGAGCTAAAGCATAAATCAAATCGTATCGCCTTGTATGCCCCAGCTGCGTTTAATCGCGAGAAGTGTCATGACGTTTTCTGGTTAAAAAAAATACCGTAATAAAAAAGTAAAACCGGAATAGGCACTGTTCAGTATGGATTGCGGGTTGACGTCACGGGCTCTGTAACTTCCATCTGTTCCGACGACTCAAGGAAGCGACTGGATGCTAGCATTTACGAAGAAGCGAAGATGCGAAAACCGTGCACGGTGCACGAGTCGCTACATGCACAACGATAATAATTATCGGAAACGAAGGAAACGATGCACTTCGGAAGTGTTGAAGTACGTAGATTGCAGGGCAATGGTACTACTCCGAAACCTGATAAACTGATACTTATATAGTTACTGCAGCGAAGCTATTTACCTCAAGCTCCCGTATGCATCCCCCGCGCGCGTTTCAGGGGAAGGTATTATGAACGGCGTACGTCCGTATCACGGCACGTGCACAGGAATGCGTGGGCCGATCCCGGAGATAGTGCAATACTGGGCCGACCCGCGGCGGAGGTGAAGCAAGCTTCAAACACTTCGCCAACTTCAAGAAAATAAGTTTAATGTATTGGGTCCAAATAGAACCCCATAAATTCGGCGTTGTAAGAGAAGCACTATACACATGTAAGAAAGTGCACTTGATGTAGCAAGTTAGACTGCATGCGCTTTACTTGGTTTAAGTTCTCTTTCACGAATAATGAGAGGGGGAAACACTGTGACGGCGGCACCTGTGCACGTGACCTGCGCTTCTGTGTTCATAATTAACTTCACGCGCGTCGGAGGCGCCGGTGAGGCTGCAGCAGCGGTTGCGGCAGATCCACGGGGCGTGCGGCGACCGCGGCGGCGCTTGCGTCGGCGCAGTGTGGTGCCGTATAAGAAAAAAAAATGTATGATTTCATAATGTGTGCAGCCCATGTATGCAGCCTAAGCAGTTTCGCTGGTAATATCCGTCCCCACATGAATGCTGCGACCGCACGACTTGTCTGTATTTCCTCCTTTGCTTCATAATAAAGAATTAAGCTTTTTATTAATTTCAATCAGCCTCTATAGAGGGTGATTCGACAAAGGCCCACAATGATTCCCACAGACCACTGCAACAGGTGTAAGCAATGTACCGCCACACGGCGCAGCTCTCTTTTGCTCAACCAGGCTAAAGACGTCATGGCGCTTTGCTCGCGCACTTCAAGTTAACATAGTCCCAAAGAACAAAGTTTTAACCCCATTCTATAGCTTTAATAGCGGATGAGCTAATAAATCCCCATCGTCATGATAAACACCCCCATTTCGTGTAAAGTCACGAAAAAACGAAAGAATGCAGGGTAAACGATTTAGGATATAAATGGCCAAAGCCAGGGTGAGGAAGTCAGCCCTTCTGCACATATAAAAGTTGCAACAAGCGGAGCTGTCGTTCTTAAGCCAATTCAATGCGCATTCACTTGGCGATGCACTGCATGGCGCACTCGCCGGGACCCTCGCCCGAATCCGTCGGAAATTATTTTTTTCTATATGCACTGCAAATTGCAAGGAGTCATCCAGGGAGCGTTTTACCACAAGTTAAAAAAAAATGGCTTCGTAATACTGGAGATGAAAGCAAATGGAACACTGAGAGGCAGGAAGAAGCGAGCTACCCTCCCTGCATGCGCCAAGAGACTCTCATTCGTTGCCTGGGCCAGCGTCCGCATGTATACGACGCCGAAAGCTTACGTCACGTGCACCACCTAATTCACTTTTTCGCCTTCATCGATTTTTTTTTCTCTTTTTTTTAAGTGACGCCGCTTTAGTAACCGTTTTGCGCGCTATTCGTTTAGATTTCACCACACGACGATCAACTCAACAGCAACAGGAATCGCCGCTTCGGGCGCTTCGGACGGGGCCCGTGACGTGGTTTGGCAAGATCTGTGACGTCGTCTCTGGTATCGAGGAGACTCGCTGCTCCGAGAAAAAAGGCACCCGAGGGTCTTTTGTTTGAATTTTTAACTGTTTGCAGGTGGGCGTACATAGAGGTAACGTTTTTCACACTGTAACGTCGACGCGTGAGCTACGCAGCGAGTTTGTTTGTTTGCAGTGCTAAAACTTGATAAAAGGGGGTGAAGGCGGCAAATTATTGCGCCTCGAGCCCCGAGTGGATGAGGCACGTTACGCAACTTTGTTGCTCGACCGCTCTACTGAGTCTGCGGCCCGCCTCCAAACGCGTCGGAGTCTTGCACGCACGAGCTTTAAGCAGTAAGAGTAGGCGCAAACAAATGAGCAAAAGAAAAAAAGTAAGAAAGAAAGAAGGAAGGAAGGAACTGTAATTGCGGTCCACGAACTCTCATCGCTCTGTGCGCGAACACATGCGCACTGTTCCTTTTATTTCCTCCCATCTGACGCTTTCCATTCGAGCCGAAATTGGAGATGAGACACGGATTGATAAAGGCGGTTAGGGCGGGAAAGAAAAAGACAGTGAGCACGAGCGAAGTGGAGACGGCGTGTGAAACAACCGCTCGACGAAGCCCGCAACAAATTGACGAGCCCGGCGCCGGCCGCAGCTGTATATAGAGCACTTCGCTTTTCATCCCAGTTTCGCGGCTGGCGCCTGGTTCAGCGAAGAAACTCGCATCCCATTCCACGCCGTCCCTCCTCCCTCCGAATAACCGAACTAACTCCGAGTGTAATAGAAGGAAATAAAATTTCGTTTCCCCTCCTGTCTTTCTCAATTTCTCTGCATAATGTCCCAGATCTCGAACGCTCTCCGCCTCCCTCCTTTCCTGTATAGGAACTCTCGGGGGAGAGACGGCAGGAATTCGTAGATTGCCGAAAGCCAAGATGAAAAGAAAAAAAAACAAGAATGTAATGAAAGGTGTACGAAGAGAAATCGCGTCCAGAAGCAATGAAATGCGGGAGAACAAAAGAAACGCCGAGAAAAAAGAAAATTCCGAGAGAAACGGCACACACACACACACACACACACACACACACACACACACACACACACACACACACACACACACACACTGGGAGAATGAGGAGGTGCCGGCACGCGACCGACTGGCGCGCGCGCGTGTTTCTAATTTGCATATCGATTCGGAGCTCTGTAATTACGTCCGCGTGAGCCGGTGGGAGTGGGTGGTTGGAGGTTCGTGGGTGTGTGGGGAGGGAAGGCGTCAAGCGCCGCTTACTTGAGGCGGGGCTGGGGAGGGGGGGGGGGGGGGGGTGCTCGTGCGTGGGGGCGAAGGAAAGGCGGCCTAAAACAGACGGGAAGGGATTTGGGCAAACGAGCCGCGCAGCGGCAGCCAAGTCGGGAACAACGAGCAAGGGGCAGTGCATACAAGCAGCTGTACAACGCGTAGGAGAAGAAAAAGAAACAGTAAAGAAGGAACGAGGAGGAGTCTGCTAGTAAATTGCTGGTGATAAAAGGGAAACATCTTGGGAAGGAGACGAAAGGAAATTGTGCCGTCGGGACTTGCCCTCACTTTATTCTTCGTTATTTCCTTCTCTCTCTCTCTCTCTCTCTCTCTCTCTCTCTCTCTCTCTCTCTCTCTCTCTCTCTCTCTTTTTTTTTTTTTCTTTTTTCCGTTTGCAGCTTAGGAAAGTAAAGGGACAGTGTTCTTTGCCGTGAAATGGGGTACAGAGGATTGGGGTAAGGAAAAAAAAAAATCAAGCGGAGCAAATGACCGGGGTCATGAATTTAGCGCACGTGCGGGACTAATGAAAACAACAATGAGCAAGACTGCACCTCTACTGAACACCCATTCAAAAGCGTGAATATCACGGGAGAAAACAAATGCTGCGAGCATGGAAACTTGGCTCGCAGAAAATCGGATCAAAACGAGTGGGATAACAAAGCGGCCGCATCGGCGGAGCCTATTACGACGAAGAGATTTTGAGATTTGCGGTGATGGCGTGGCTCTCCGTACACCGAAACTCGATCAGAACGACGGGGCAGGAGAGCATTGTTCGGGTATTAAACAAAGCCTGGAGAGTCAGGTATTGGAGTGAGTGAGTGAGTGAGTGAGTGAGTGAGTGAGTGAGTGAGTGAGTGAGTGAGTGAGTGAGTGAGTGAGTGAGTGAGTGAGTGAGTGAGTGAGTGAGTGAGTGAGTGAGTGAGTGAGTGAGTGAGTGAGTGAGTGAGTGAGTGAGTGAGTTTGTCTGTCCGGTTGTTTCTATTTGCGTGAAACACGTACCCGGCGTTCTATTAGAGTAAAGGGGGGCGTGTATTTAGATTTAGGTGCACGTTAAAGAACCTCAGGTGACCCGCCGAGGTTGCTTAGTGGCTATGGTATTGGGCTGCTAAGCTCGAGGTCGCGGGATTGAATCCCAGCCACGGCGGCCGCATTTCGACGGGGGCGAAAACATCCGTATACTTAGACTCAGGCCCAAACAATGAAACTTTCCTTCGACCGGTTCCTAACCTTACGTGAGGCCTCCTTATAGCGAAAGACCGATGGCGAAAGCAAGCGTACTCTGAAAGCTCCCCTTCGCCCGTCCTCACGTAAGGAACGGTTGCCGCAAGCCTGGGTTCGAGAGCATCTCTTAAAAGCTTTATGCGAATGTCATTATTCAATAAAAAGATGTTGTATCGTCGCCTAATTTTTAAATTGAAGTACTAATATAAAGACGCGTGCACGCCTTCTTCTAGTTTTGTTTACTAAACGTAAAGAAGTACCACGTTATAACGCAAAAATTGATGTGCTCCAGCAACGCTGGCACCGCCGGCATCGTGCAGCGCCTAGGAACGCTACTCATGCCGAGCATGCGATTTAAACGAACATGCCTGGCAAGCCGTACCGTGCTCGCGCTTCGCCGCAAGCGGCCGACAGCGCGCATGCGCTAGGAAACGTCCCGTGGCTAAGCAGTGAGGTAAAGCGCTCGTTCCGGGCCAGGAGTTGCGTAAGGAAGCATGAAGGTAGGTTCAGAGCTACCTTACGCTGATGATGCACCAAGGAAGGCTTCACTGAGGACCCCTCAGTAAGGAAGCTTTCAGAGTGAGATAATGTAGCCTCACCACAATGAAGGCTTCCTTACTGAGGTAAGGAGGGTTTCATTGTTTGGCCCTTAGGTGCACGTTAAAGATACCGAGGTGGTCCAAATTTCCGGAGTCCCGCACGACGGCGTGCCTGCCTCATAATCAGATCGTGGTTTTAGCACGTAAAACCCCATGATTTAATTTTTAAAGAAACTCAGGTGGTCAGAATTTATTAGCGGTGTGTTCAGCGTCGTAATAACGTTTTCATCGAATTCCATCCCGTGTGACTTATGATGTGACATGAGAGAGAAAGCAGGCGAAAAGAAAAGACATATAAGCTTCGTTTAATTGAACTCGATGTGAGCGAGTAGAGCTGATTTTTTTGCATGGTATCATACGAAAGTGCGTCGCGTCCGAATAGTAAAGTAGGCGTGCGTGCGTGCGTCCGCGCGTGCGTGTGCGCGTGTGTTTTGCACGCAAGGCGAAGCTTGCGTTGGATTCCTCGCGTTATCGCGAGCATGCGTTTCCAATATAGCCACTGCATGACGGCCTAACTCTCACAAAACCGGCTCGCAAAATACGACTCCAGTTGCTTGCTCAACCGAGCCTGCAGTCGTCTATCGGCGCCTGTGCATGCCTACATCAGCGGGGCGTGAAAGACGCTGGCGTTGCTCGCAGCACAGAGAACGAGCCGGCGAATCACGGCCGCGCGGGCCTCATTTTCGAGGGGAAATTATCACGCGTCCTAGGAACCACGGTCGACGACGATCAGGCTGCAAGATAAGCAGACGTACACACGCATGCTCATACATACATACATACATACATACATACATACATACATACATACATACATACATACATACATACATACATACATACATACATACATACGTACGTACGTACGTACGTACGTACGTACGTACATACATACATACACCTGTCGCTATATGCTACTATTATGTCGTCGCTCTTCCAAATAACTGCGCGTTATAAGCACAATCCGCGTACTACAAAAGGCTTAATGATGTCGTCGGCTAGTACACCGGGGCGCCGCAGTCAGTTCTGACAGCAGCTGAACACTATCGCGCCGCGCGGGCCGCAGTTGCAAAGGGCCTCACGAATGCAATCCTCGGAGTTAGAGCTAAGGGGGTTGCTGCAAATGACGGGAGCGCCGGCGCAGAGTGCCGTGCGCTTAGGACGACAAAATGTCGAGCTGATTGCAGAGGCGCTTTAGAAGCGGCAGTTGGCGGTATGGCACGGAGCTTTCCGGATACCGGCGAAAACGAGATGGCGATCTCTCCCCAGCACTAGTGAATTTGTGCCCGAATGCGCGCCACGTTTAACGACCCACGCCGCCTTTAAACAAACCCCATTTTAGGGCAGACACGGACCCATGTTGGAGACCGAACTAAAGAAGTTGCTTGGCGTCTCTTGCCTGAACGTGTGCCCGCGTTCGTTTCCTCGTCACCGCTTAATAAATCTGCTGATTTGTTAAGCTTGGTGCACAGCGATTTGCAAATCAGCAGATTTGCAAATCTGCTGTGTATACGCGCAGCTTCTTTCGTATACACAGCAAGCAGCGTTACTTCTTTTGTGGGAGTTCATTTTCCTTTCTCACGAATAGTGAGAAGTGCGCTAATGTTTGATGTCAATGATGCAAAGATCGCTTTCCAGAGGAAATAAAAAATTTAAAGATATTGAGCCATTCCACTACGTGAAGGTGGATGACCATTGAAACTGTTTAGCACACGACCCAGAGGTGACACAGAATTTTAAAGAAATGAGCGAAATCATTTATTGTCTTGATCGGTGGTCATTATTATTCGGACGTGATGGTGGTGACAATGGCCTTATGGTCGCTATGGTACACGCTGATCGGCTCGGGTACAGCCTTCGACACGTTCTTAGCCAGAGTCAAATGTATGCACGACATATGGTGAGTGGTGGGGTTTCCGCAATTTGTGCGGCACATGAAACCAAAGCACTGCAACACAAATTTCAAAAACCACTTCTTGTCCGGTCTAGAGGTGTTACCGTTGAAATCACCAACGGCGATGATGAGCGTGGTGTTGTCATCACTGACCTAACCAAAGTGCGTTGACATGAGCATCTCGATCTGGCTCTTGGGTGCACCCGGAGATATGTACAGGGTGGTCTTTTGTGAAAAAGAACAGGCGAGCGCGGTGGCCCGTGCTCTGCGGAGGTAATGCGGAGGTGCCGCCTTTGGTAGCATATACAGTAACTCTATACGGAGGCTGCTTAGAGCGCCAGCAAGTGGCAGCAAGGAGAAGCAAGTCTGCTTGTGGCGTCATCTGATGGCGGCCAGAATAACCAGGCACGGCCGATAGGCAAGCGCCTGCTAGACTTGGCTGGAACGCCCCCCCCCCCCCCCCCATCCCCCTTCCTCACATGCGCAAGGAGCGGGGCCTGCAGCGCAACGCCAGCTGCTAGCAAACGGCGTTGTACACGCAAGCGCACTGGAAACGTGGGAGCATCAACATACGCCCTGTAATTAGGTTCTCCTGGCGTGCGTATATTAATGCGTAAGCTAAAATGCTTACTCATTGATATACGTTATACGCATTAATATAGGGCTTCTTCCCTCGGAACTTAGTCCGTCCGTTCGTCCGTTTTTTTGTCTTTAAAGCTTGAAACGGTGCACTGCGTGCATAGGTGTAAAATAGGTCCTGCGGATGTGTATGTGAGAATGCCTTATGACTACTTATGACTAATGAGACTTGTGATTTTGACTATACATATTGGGTACTGAGAGGTATCAGTGAGTAAGGTTAATAAAGACTAATAAGATTTGTGAAGATAAAATTAGTCATGTGTAACGGCGATTAATTGAATGTAAATTATATTAAATTAATTAAACTAATAATTTATGTTAAATTATCAGACTAATAAAAAGTTACTAAGGTTCAATCAACGGAGCCTAATCAAGAATTAAGGGTACTTTGAGATTAGTTAGACCCAATTAATTAATCTGAATTAGTAATTAGAGATATAAACGCCTTCGTCATAACCTTAGCCAAGGTTAATTAAGCAATTAAGCACACGTCGTCATTATAGAAATTAGTAAGCCTGAATAATAAATAACAAGATTACGTTTATTTACCTAAGCTAAAAGTTCACTTGAGTGCACATCTCTCCTAAACCGCTCCGAATCAGGGGAGTTACTAGTTCCCTCCCTCCGCTTTGGGGGGGGGGGGGGGTGAGGAGTGGGTAGCCAGGGCTGCGCACAGCAAAAAAGTACGCAGAAACTCTACTGGAGTTGTCAAAGTTTGCATAAGCCTACCCCCAAATTTAAGTTGGCCCGACCCCAAATTTCAACTTGACCCACTTCCAAATTTGAGTTGGCCCACGCTCAAACTTCAAGTTCGCCCATCTCCAAATATCTCCAAATCGCAAGTCGTCCCAGCCCCCAAATTTTAAGCTGGCCCAGCCCCAAATTTATGTTGGCCTACACCCAAATTTCAATTTAGCCCCCCCCCCAGATTTCAACTTGGCCCACTACCAGATTTAAGTTGGTCGACCCACAAAATTCAAGTTGGCCCACCTCCAAATTTCTACAAGTTACCAGTTGGCCCACACCCAAATTTTAAGTTGGCCCATGGCGCATGCCGAAATTTAAATTGGCCCACTCCCAAGTTTATGTTGGCCTAGATCCAAATTTCAAGTTGGCCCACTCCTACTATAGGTTTCCCCATGAATTTTCTGTGGATCCTCTGTATCTCTATTGTCATTCTCTCTAATCAATATTTTTTTTTTCAATTGCTCGTCATCGCTTATAAAGCTACCAGTCACCTACATTTACACTATTATAATGATTAAATGTCGTAAAGTCGCACATTACGCATTTTTGGGCAGAGACAAGGCATTACACTTTTCGCGTGGCGGACTAATCTTGCTGCGGTACTCGCCAAAGAATGCTTACGCATTAAAATACGCTGGGAGTACCTATTAACTAGCGGGCAAATGTTGACCCTTCCAGGTTTCCAATGTGCTAGAATACCAAGCAGCGTCAACATAACAAGTCTGTTGGGCATCCACCTGGCGTGGGAGGCAGTCCACAGCCGTTTCCCTATCAGCCGTGTCTGCTTAGTATGGCCGCCAATAGATGGCGCTACAAGCGGACGTGCTTCCCCTTGCTGCCCACAGAAGGTAAGAAGGCTGGCGCTCTACGCAGCCTCCGCAGAGCACAGGCCACGCGCTTGCGTGTTGCCTTTCATAAAGGACCACTCTGTACACAGTGTATACCACAATTCCGTCCGTTGTGCGATGTTGCCGAGGCCGGTCGCACACAGGCAAGTTGTAAAAGAATGGATTGGCTCAAGATTTTTTGTCTAACTATACGTGACCTTCCCCATAGAAACTGCAGAACACAAAAGAAATGCTCTGCTCAGCTTTATCCATTGCTTACGGTGGTATGAGCCATCGATGATCAACGTGTTAGACACGCTGTGCTGCATGTTGTATGCGTCGTTAAAAAGACTCCAAGCACTGTTCGCTTCACTTTGCCGAGTGTTTGTAGCGTCAACCTTACGGGGCTAGAGCCATTGCATTTTTTTATTGCTTACGGGGGTATGAATGCTTACGAGGGTATGAGCCATTGATGATGATAGTTTTTGTTGATGCACACGAAAATTACACGGAACCTTAGCCATATACAGCTTCGCAGTAAAAATAAAGGAACAGTGATGAGATTTGTAAACGTGCTGTGAAAGAGAGAAACTTCAATGGTAGATTGGTGAAGGGGTCATTGACGAAATTGACGAATGACGTAATTTGACGCAGTGCAGTCCACAGAAGGAATCCCTTCGCCACGAACTCGACCAGCTGGACGACCGACCACTATCGGAAGAAGGTAATCTACACCAGCGATAGGATCTAATGTCACAAAAGAAGGCCGTGCAAGCGCTACTGCGCTTCTTGCGATCTACCGGCTTTTGTGAACATCTCTAACTGGAACGCCCTTTGTGTGCGTGTCTCTCTGTGTGTATTTTTTTTAACCCTTACCTCTCTGTTTTCATTCTAACACCTATCTCCCAACCCCAGTGTAGGGTAGCAAACCGGAGACTAATGTCTGGTTAACCTCCCTGCCTTTCCTCTTCATCTCTCTCTCTTGACGCATTGTTTCATTTTGAAGGTATGGGAACGGGAGAACAATAGGAACAGAGGAGTTAGATGGTGGTAAAGGCTGGAGACAATTAAGCAAATCCATCTTGTCATGCACATGCGCTTCTTATGTTATTTAAAGGAGTTTTGTAAGTCCTTTTTCTGCCACCATAGTGTGCGCGGATCCTCGGAAAATGATGCGGAAATACAAAGGTGCGGGGCGAAGTTTCATATAGAGGATGTCACGGATGCCGTATCTGTTGAGTGGTAGGTCGCCCGTCCCACTCGTGCCAAGAAGTCCAGAAACAATCATCCAATGCCACTCAACGAAAGCCACGTGGCGACGACGTTCCGGCAGTGGCTTTGCACACCGACTGCCGAGAGATGAACTTTGCCTGAACGTGACTTATGGAGCCGACGCTTGTATAAACCCGAGACTACCGGAAACACGGCATCTGGTCCAACTTCAAGACGCGATTCCTTGCTTAATATGCTAAACCAGGCGGGCTCACGAAGAAGTGGCACTTCCTGTGACAGGTGGATATATGAGTCGCTCGCGCAAGTCGACTCGCAGGTTTCGAGCTACGCTCCTGTAGAATATCGCCCACATCCTCTCCGCTGGACTGAACGCACAGGCTTGAGTCGTCTCTCCGAAATGGCAGCGCAGCCAGACCTGTCCTCCTTGTCGGTTTACCGTCGCTCGCCGTGAGTGACGTGCGTGCGGCGCGGAAAGATCGTCTTTCGCCAGATTGGGTCAAACGAATTTCTCCTCCCACGGAGGAACGACTGTTTATCATGCTTGAGCCGTTTACTTTTCTTGTCGCATTGGCGCGTGCCTGCTGTAACCCGTTCTTACGTGTGAACCCGACTCTGCTTCGAAGCCGGGCGTGTTCCCGAGCGATGCAGTCAACTGCGGAACGAGCCTCCGCGTATGGAACGCCGACGTGTGAGCTCCGACTGTCGCTGCCGGCTTTATAGATATCGTGGTGCGTGAGCTGCCGCACGTCCGTCGATCGAAGCGGCTCTGACAGGGCTGGAGCGAAAGATCAGCGTAATAAATAGAAAACTGGGAGAACAAACCGGAAGTCCTTCTAAAGGTCGGGGGAAAACCGAAGGAGGCGAAAAGAAGAGCAAAGGATAGAGGGTATCAAGCAACCTTTCCGCAATAGCTTAAGAACAGCAACAATGATAATAAAACAAAGTTTGAGACAGGGCGGGAGGGTGGGGGAGGGGCGGGGAGCGGCGAAATTGTTATGGAAACCGCGCGGTGGCGCCTTGTCTTATCGCCACAGCAACAGCGTTTGCAGGTGACAGACGGTTTCCATGCGCACCGAGGCGCTCGCGTGTTTTCCCTCCACGTGCTCCGGGTTTGAGCGGCGATAAAACTGTTGGCACGAGGCGTTGCCGGCCTGGGAGAACTCGATGTTGGGGGCCCCTGGCCGGCTGAAGCGGAGCAGGAATTATTACTACGAGTGCGCAAGGGCACCTCTGTCTGGAACTGCGGATGCGAGCCAGCACTTTTTGCGCCAACGCCGCAATACTTGTGAACGGCGAGGAGTCGCTGCTTATAACGCAGGGAGGATCAGCGTCTGCGCGTACGTGATCCGGCATACATCAAACCGCCGCTCGCCACGGGTGGGGTGAATGTGTCCCGTCGACACGAGGAGTCCCACCCTCCCATTCGTGTAGAGCTTGAGACGAATGCTCGCACGTGCGCGACATAGAAATAAGGGCTTATATGATCTTGTGCTGTCTACACATTCACCCGTGGATGTGAGTCAAGTGGACGAGATGACGGTTGCGAGCGCTGAGCCATGCTTAGGCTACCTGATTTTGCCTCGATCGAAAATTAATGAATAATCGCAAAGAATGACCTTCGAAAAATACCTCGGTGCAGTAAGGGTGGCCTGTTACGATTTCATCATCTGACGTTACTGACACAACATCCCTACAACTTGCACATTGAGTTACAGCGACTTAGCAACATGCGGGAGACCTCGAGACATGAAACAGTGTTTGATAGTGTTGTGAAAACGGGCAAGCTTTTTCTTCAAGGTGGGTGATCGTATTCGATGATACGGCAATCGTAGGCTCGGAGTGAATTTCTGAGCGGCTCGAAGCAAAGTGGACACAAGTGTTCCACGCCCATTGGAACAAAACAAGTGGTGGCGGAAAAAAAAGATAATGTAAAGACTGCTGATAACTGAATCAATTAGGCCATAAAATTTAATGTAACGTACAGAAGTATTAGACGTCCTAGTAAGAGAGGAGGAGGGCATTGGATTTCTTTTCAGCCGCCTGGGGGTTATTTAACGCTCACATAAATCTAAAGCGCCTTTTTTTTGCGCTTTCCACCCTCACCAAAAAGCATGCAGCCGCAGCGGCCTGGTATCAAACCGACCACCTGATGCACAGTAGCAGGATTGTGATTTTTGTCAGTATGCCATCTGGAAAGCGGTCAGCGTAGCGTAAGTGGTGCATGGACACACGGAGGAACAACAGTAGTTGGACCTTGGCGCTGTCTTTCCCCAGTTCATGCAGCAGTCGCGCTACACTGAACGCATACGGCAAGCAGCCGAACGCCGCAGCTACGGAGACATCACGCAGGTTACATAGCGGAGTCGAAGAGGAGAACGGACACAACGCAGACATTGCTACATTTGTCACATGAACAAGCTGGCTTTGCGACAATGGGCATCCTTTTGCGAGTCCCTGGATCCGTGAAAACCTTTGTCGCTTATATGGAGGACTGTTCGTGGCCTTCGCACAACATTTGGTCAGCGCCACCCGTTTAAATCTCTGGCACTTTATCTACAATGTAGAGATATTGACGTCGCTGAAGCTTTCTGCAGAAAGATTGCTGGCGAGGCAAATTCCGATGGAACGGGTACGGGAACGCTCGACCACCCACTGTTCTCACGCGATCCCCGCATGGAATGCCCTTTTTCTATGGAAGAACTAGAAGCTGCGCTGGCTTTGTGCAGGCGTTCTTCAGCGCCAGGACCTGACGGTATTACATACCGTGCCCTGTGTAACCTAGGAGACCAAGCTCGGAAGGCACTCTTGCTCTTGTACAACGACTCCTGGCAGAGGGGTACGGTTCCGCAAGAGTGGAAGTCAACTCGCCTCATTCCACTTCTCAAAGCTGGCAAGTCGCCTTTGGACATTTCCTCATACCGTCCGATCGCACTTGCCAGCTGTGTCGGAAAAACAATGGAAATAATGATTTTCACATGTCTGGAATGGTACTTAGAGTACTATGAAATCTATTCAGATGCTATGGCCGGATTCAGGCGGGGCCGTTTGTCAACAGACAGCGTTCTTGACTTGATAACATTTGTGCAACACCAAAAGGCCTGTAAGCGACTATCTGCTGCTCTGTTTCTAGACGTTAAAGGAGCTTATGATAATGTCACCCATGAAGCCATCCTTAGCACGTTAGAAGCCGTCGGACTTGGTGGTAAGATGTATATGTGGGTGTGCAACTACTTACCGAGGAGACCAATTCTACGTGCACACAGGAAATGGCCCGACATCCGAGAATTACGGTATCCGAGGAGTCCCTCAAGGCGGAGTGCTTAGCCCGACTCTTTTCAATCTCACCTTCAGTGGATTAGTTTACAACCTGCCAAGCACCGTACGACTTTCCATCTATGCGGACGACATCTGCATTTGGGCATCAGGTGTGACACGACTTCAGCTTCGCGCTCAGCTTCAGAAGGCAGTCACAATGACATCTTGCTACCTTCGTGACCAAGGACTTGAAATTTCATGCGGAAAGTGCGCAATGGTGGCATTCACGAGGAAGCCAATGTCTGGTTACGGCGTATCTATTAACGGACAACTTATACCATACAGCCGAAGTCACAGGTTCTTGGGAGTCGTAATTGACAGAGACCTGCCTTGGACTCCGCACGTCAATTACGTGAAAAAGCGGCTGACTGCTATCTGTCACCTGTTCAGGTTCCTTGCAGGAAAAAGTTGGGGAGTATCTATGCACGCTATGTTACAGTTGTACATGGCGTTGTTCGTTGGATTCCTGCGATACAGCCTGCCTGCAATATCTAACACCTGCAAGACTAACCTGCGTACGATTCAGAGTATTCAAGCCCAAGCCCTTAAGATATGTCTTGGCTTACCACGCAGTGCATCAACGGCTGAAACCATTGCCATTGCGCAGGATTACCCGATCACGACGCACATTACCGTTGAGACAATGCGTATGCATCTCAGGCATTATGCTAGGACCCCTTCCCCCCACTTGACGAGCCTCACTGCTGCAAGGCCCTGCTCGACATTTAGCGGTATTGTCAGTGCACATCGTGTGTCGTTTACTTCAGGGTACGCACCTGCGGCCAAGCCAGCGTTTCCTCCGTGGTGTTTGAGCCGTCCACAAGTACATATAATGATTCCAGGACTACAGAAGAAGACAGATCTACCGGCCCCTGCTCTAAAACAGCTGAGCTTTCTTCTTCTCCATGAAAAGTACAGCAACCACGTGCACATCTATACCGATGGATCGACTACGTCATGCAGTTCTTCTGGTGCCGTGGTTATAGCAACGCGAGGAATGACACTACGGTTCAATACATCGCATGTCACGACCTAAACGGCGGCAGAACTAACGGCCCTGCGTCGAGCACTGGAATCGGCCGCTTTCTGTGCAGGTGCTGCTGGAACACCGCCCCCATCGCCCGTCGGCCCATAAAGCGGTGGATGCGCTTTTTTGTTTCTCAAGGACGACGGGTTTGTGCAACCACCTGTGACTATTAATGCAATTTCTGTAAAACCACACGCGTCAGCGAACTTGCCGCAATTTCCTTCTTTCCTTCCCTCCTCTCTCTCCCTGTGATCTTTGCTTTCCCCTTTCCCATTCCCCCGGTGTAGGGTAGCCAACCGGACGTTATTCTGGTTAACCTCCCTGCCTTCTACTTTTCTCTTTCCTCCTCCCTACATTTGTACCCACGCTGTCGTCGAGCAACTGCATGCACGCAGCTAGGGCGAAAGGAGGAGAAAACTGTAAAACCAAGAAGGTGTTCACTCGTCACGTTCGTGAAGCGTCGGCCAGTCGCGCGCAACTCGACCAATGCGCGTGCCGTTCCTTAGCAGCGAAGTACGCTGCCGCCCGGCCGCCATACTGTCAGCAGGCGGCCCGAAGGAAGGCGAAACTGAAAGCTAACCCAACCTGTTCTAAAAATGCGGAACATGAGACTTCCCCAGATTTCTGTATTTCTTTTTCTTATATAGCTGTTTCCGTTTGTTTCATTTCGGTCAGAGCAAGTTCCACAGAAGTCACTTTCCTCGCTTCCGGAAACTTGTAGAGTCCAGGGACTCAGTCCTCGCGGGAGCTTGCGCAAGCATTTCTTTCTTTTTTTTTGTCTTCAGGGCGCTAGTCGCTGAATTGTTTTTTGTTTGATTGTTTGTTTGTTTCTAACTTCGCTTCGACAAACTTTCGCTGGTAGCTTCTTGCAGGAAGTTGCTCGCGGGTTTCCGTGCGCTATCTAAAAAGCGAAGCAAATCAACTAACCGACAGCCATCGTCCTAACACTGTTTAGTCTTCTTCGGTGCCTCCCCCCCCCCCAACCCCCTTGACTCTCTTTGCAGAGTCTCGTGCGTACAGCTAGCATCTCGGCAAGGGGCTTACGCCCATCTTTCATTTTGTTTTGTTACTAAGCAATGAAACACCCAGTAGCGAAAACAGGGGTGGGGAGGAAGACGACGACGTTTCCACGCAGACGTGGTTTCCTTGGGTTCCTTGGAAATTGCTCGACAGCAAAGAAAACCTCGCCCTTATCCGGATATGAAGCTCATCGGAAGCCTATGGGGACCTGTGGACTCTGGTGAGGACTCTTCTTTGCCTTGTCCTACTGATCCTGCTCGTCTGATAGACTCAAAACAAGCACGGCTGGCGCTGAGGCCTAGTGCGGCCGCGCCGCCGCGCTCGCCCGACGAAGAAGAAGTGTTTGTGCCAGATGTGAGCTCCTCATCTGTACCTTCCACTGGACTGCTGCGCGTGACAACATCTATGCCAACTATGCAGCCGACGTGTGCAACCGATAGCTCGAATACCCAAGATGCAACACCGAAGGACAGTCCACTTCGTGATGTGAATGTGAACCTATCCGCTGTTACGTTTCGCCTACGACGCGCGGTTTAGCCGGCGCGACTGCAACAAAGCGGCAGACATTTTGGCCCGTTCGGCGTCGCCGCTACGCTCCCCGCCAAGCGCGTCCAGGCATGTTCCGATGCCACGTGTCTTCATGTGCGTGTGTGAGTGTATGTGCCATTGTGCCCGACCGGAGGCGATACGACAGTAGGAGTTACCTTCTCCTCCCAGCCATTGTGCCCGACCGGAGGCGCTACGACAGTAGGAGTTACCTTCTCCTCCCAGTCTTTGTGCCCGACCGACGGCGCTACGACAGTATGCGTCACCTTATCCCATTGAACAATCACGTGCTCGTCTATTGAGGGGTTCCTTCTTGCCCTCAACTGCGAGAGTATAAAAACAGCTGCCCCCGGACGCCAAAAAGAAGGGCTCCGATTTCTTCTGTTGAGTAAAGTGCACTCCCGTCTCTCTACTTCGGTCAACCTGACCGCCAACTCTTTGCGATGTTAAAATAAACAAGTTGTTTTGTTGTTACCAGTCGACTCATGCTTTGCCGGGACCTTCGGATGCTTCCAGTTGTACCCCAGGCCGCCAGGCCAACGCTACCCTTGGGGCTTGCGACCCAGGTGCAACAACGGGCGTCAGCGCCGAGTTCCCAACAGGTCGTACCATCGGTGCGACCACAACAACCGTTGCCATCGGTGGGATTCAAACACCGCAATCGTGCCGACGGACACTGGTGACCCTATGGACGTGCAGCCCTCTGGCGGTTCAACGAATGCAGCCAAGCGAGGTCCCCCTATCAACGTGCTTCAACAAAACGGCATCGCATCGGAGCAACCGGCAAAAAAGGTAAGGGCCACCCCAGACAATTCCTCCACGGCCTCCCCTAAGCCCGCTCCCTCTCAGTCTTACCCAACGCCCACCCCTTCTCAATCCTATCGAGTTCATATACGCCCCCTTTCATGCTACGACATAACTTCAGTAGCCACAAAATATGTCCAAAGGGTCATCGACCAATCTCTTGAAACCACTGGATACAAAGGGTTCGCAGCATATAAATCGACCAACTCGATCACTGTGCACTTGGCATCTCTCAGTGATGTGGAGAAAATGTGCACTTTAACATCTATCCCGCTGTCAGAAGATCAACACCTGCCTGTGCAGTGCTACTTTGCATCGGGCCCTAATATACAGAGGTGTGTTGTCTATGGCATTGACCCGGAAGACACCCCTGAGATAACATGTCGTGAATTGACCTCCACGACAAACAGGGTGCTTGCAGCTAGATTCATGGGCAAAAGCCGTACACGCTTAGTGACGTTACAGGGCCCTCAATGTATCCCAGAACGGTTATATTACTATGGTTGCATATTGCGACCTAAACCCTACCTCCCTCGGGCAATATTCTGCTACCGCTGCTTTCAACGTAGACACATGCAGGCATTTTGCCCACAGCGTACTATTGATCCAGAAAAGCTCACACCAGAAGGCCAACCACGATATCGATATGGCTTATGTAAATCTGATGAGCACGATATGACAAGCACAAATTGTCTGACTAAACAGAAGGCCACAATACGGATACGAAAGGCTATACCAAAAACGACTATAGTAACAACACACAATCGTTATGAGGTTCTTGCAGAAGAGCCAGAGATGCTCTTGGTAGAAGAAGAAAAAGCCCCAGAAACACAACTGTATTCTTCTGTTCTTAAAAGTGGCAAGCAGTCGCAGACAAAAAAAAACAAATTACCGGAACCTCTGTATCAGTCGGATGATGACCATGATGACATTGACGCTCGGATAGACGCACTGGCCAGAGAGATTGAGTGACTGCGCAAACATAAAGAATTGGTAATTTTGCGTCGTGAGAAAATAGGACCAACACATGACGCATCAACCGCTGCGAATGCCACCGTTACGCCTGGATCCCGTCCGGCACCACAGGTCAACCAAGCTGTTTGGACAGCAGTTTTAGATCAACTTGCTCAACTAACGTTGCTCATTCAGAATTGCCTGCATCATGGCTAATTCTCTGCAGCAGCTGTCACAGGATGGAATTCTACAGTGGAATTGTCGGGGCCTACGCTCCAAGTTAGGAGAAATGAAAACCAAGCTTCAATACAATAAGCTACATGTATGGGCTCTGCTTATTCAAGAGCATAATAAGCTATGCTCCCTGTCCAATTTTAATGGGTATCATAACCCATCTATTAGAGATAGACGTGCTACTACAATGCCTTCGGCTCCGGGAAAAGCTGCAGTTTATATATCATCGCATATTTCTCACACAGTGATTGATCTGGAGCCATGGTGTAGTGGTAATCAAGAAACTGTCGGGGTCCTGACAGGACCAGTGAAGACTCCTGTCATTCTAGCGTCATTCTACGCCAGACCGCAGCGCATGCGTTTGAACTTGGGGTGGATAGCCCATCTCCGGTCTACGTACCCGGGAATTCCTATTCTCGTGGGTGGAGACCTCAATGCCCCACATAGAGAATGGGGGTACAAGTACAACTTTCGAAGAGGATACCAAGTTAAAAACATCATGATCGATGCCACTTTTACACTGCTGAACCATCACGCTGTGGCTACCTGTGCTGTACCCGCAGTATCTAGAACAAACGCTCCAGACCTCACGTGGTAGTTGGGTCCTGGAATGCCGCAGTGGCGGGTGGAACCAGATACATGGGGCAGTGATCATATGCCAATAATAATTGGTTTGCACAGAACGTGCATAAAGAAAATTCGACGACGAGTAACAGTCACGCATTGGGATAAGTTTCGGGAATCATCGATTGATCAGGTACCCTCAGAGACCTCAGAAATTCTTCCCGCTTTGCAAGAACTGCTACGGAGGAACACCACTGTAACCACAGTTGACGAGGAACAATCTCAACCGGACCTCGCCCTTTTGCAACTTTGGGCAAAGCGAAGTCAGGCAGAATTGTATGCGTCGAGGAATCCCGATGCACCAGGTAGCCGTGCACGTGCTAGCCATATAGCGGCGAAGGCGCGTCGGCACGAAAAGCAACTTTCTCGACGACGATGGTATGAGTGGTGCGAGAATCTTGGATCGGGCATTGGAAACAGAGCGCTTTGGCGTACGTTCCGGTCAATGGAACGCGGTCATAAACAACCTGACCCTGCAGCGAGCGTTAGGTTAGCGACGCAGAGTTCGCCACATCAATTTGCAGAACACGCTGCTAGAGCGTTTTTTCCGAAATGTTATCAAGCGTCACCTATAAACTGCCCCGAAAATGATGAGTCTGACACAACTTTCAAATCCGAAATATCCAGCCCTTTCAGCATGGCCGAACTAATAGCGGCGATTGAAACTTCGAAGCAACGAACAACACCTGGTCCCGACGGTATTCCTTATGAGGTTTTCAAGAACATGGAAGGAGCAGCTCTCGACGCACTTCTTCAAGCTATTAATAAAATATGGGAGACTGGAAACGTTCCACCTGATTGGAAGCATTCAATTGTTGTCGCGATTCCGAAACCAGGAAAGTCTCCAAATAGCCTGCAGTCTTTACGCCCAATTTCACTAACCTCAACTGTCTGCAAGCTCGCTGAAAAGATGCTGGCCACACGAGTGTCCTGGTGGCTTGAACGCCACGATAAATATCATCCTGCTCAAATTGGATTCCGTTCTTACTTGGGAACTGAAGACGGACTTTCTATCTTATCAGACGATGTTTTACAGGTTTCACCACACAGTCACGCTGTACGCACGGTAGTAGCGACAGACATAACGAAAGCTTATGACAATATAGACCATGAAATCATTATAGCCAACCTCATCGACCTGGGACTTCCACCGCGGGTGATGAGATTCATCTACTCATTCCTTCAGAATCGCACATTTGCGATTAGAGTAGATGGAAGGCAAGAAGGATACTTCACATCGAACAGAGGAGTCCCACAAGGTTCGGTTTTGGCTCCTCTTCTCTTCAACGTTGCTCTAATACCTCTAGCCTGGCAACTACATCGAATTCCAGACGTGAGGTTCTTAATCTATGCGGATGACGTCACTTTGTGGTCCGTGCATAACGATATATCTAGACAAACTCAACAGCTTCAAGAAGCCCTTGATGTTCTGAACAACTACGCTCGGAAAGCAGGGTTGGGCATTTCCGCCCAAAAATCAAGCTATGTTGTGGTGGCCAACAAGAAAGGACGCACAAGAATCACGCAGCACCCCTTTACATTTAGACTCGGCGCAGTGACAATCCCTGAGGGTTCTGAGGTCCGCATACTGGGTCTCGATATTCACCACACCAGCAGTGGTGCACACTGGCTCCGTAAAACCAGACAGAGTTCGACACAAACCCTTCACCTTATTCGTCGCATTACAGCAAAAGCAGCCGGAGCTCGTACTGACGTAGCTCGACGGTTGGTGCGTGCAGTCTTGCAGCCACGAATTTTATATCAGGCACAATTTCAACGGCTGACTTTGGCACAGCTGGCACAGTTGAAGACAATTATTCGCGATGCTATGCGCACAATCACAGCACTGCCCCACATCACTCCGATACCAACCTTACAGGAACATGCCCAGCTCAACACAATTGCAGAGCTGATTTTGCAACGTGAAAAAGCACGTGAAATAAAAAAGCAACTTATTCCGGCTGTCGCTGCGTTGCATGCTCATTTTCACCGCGGCTCTTGGATTGACAATCAGCCCTATCCAATGCCTCCCTGGGAATTCACCAGCATCACAACTAATAAGCCAACGAAGTTACGACGCAGCAATACAACAGGTATTATTGACGAACACTATATCGTCGATGCATCATGTGCTAACACATGCAAAGTCTATACGGATGCTGCCATTCTCCCAGACGGCGGAAGGACATCATTCCTGAGTACTACGCATAATTTCATCAGCGGCCACCAGTGCTATTTATCTACGGAAGCCTGCGCTCTAGTTATGGAACTTCAAGCCATCCACGGCGCTGTGCAAGATGCGACATCTAAGCTGCCTACCATCAAGCAACTAGATATCTTCACTGATTCTTTAGCGGCTATTCAGGAACTCAAGAAGGTTGATAAGGCGATGGAAATCTGCGAGACAATACACACTATAAATAGTAAGACAGCTACTTGCGTCAAGGTACACTGGATTCAAGGCCATTCAGCGAACCCTCACAACATTGCTGCTGACAAGCAGGCACACTGACCTCCTAATCCTGATCTTCCGCCTATTCCCCTCCCACCTCAACCCCTTAACTCGCTCCGAGCCCGTAAAAACTTTCTCCGGCAGGATACACGCGCTCTTATCCCACCGTGTGTCTGCTCCCTCCCCCTTCACCTTACTAGGGCGGAGGAAGTTGTGCTTAGGAGGCTTCGGGCCGGGGTGGCCCTTACACCGGCTGCTATCTCAAGGTGGAACTGGTCGCATTTACCACTGGGTGCTACGTGTCCATACTGCTCCGTTCCTGTGATGGAAGCAGATGCATACCACCTAATATGGCCATGTAGTGGTTTAAAATCGGAACGCTCGCGTCTCCTACTGCAAGCCGGCCTCTGCTACAGTGTGACAACCAGCTATGACCGCTGGATACATGACAACAGATTCCACAAAACACTGCTTCAATTCATACACAACACAGGCCTCACAGCACACATATAATACACATATACGCACCAAGAATTATGCCTTAAGGGCAATGCCGTCTTTATCGCAATAAAGAAAAAGAAAAGAAAAGAAAACAGGGGTATACAAAAGGAAAGGTCAACTGGTAAACGAGAGCTGTTCCTAGTTGGCTACACGAGAAATACCAATGTTGAAGAACAAGAAATTTGAGCGGAAAATCACCATTTACGTTCTAAAACCAAAACATGAGAGCATAGTGACGCACGAGTTGGAATGCAGTATAGAATGCAGAATGCTAGTATATAGCCTAGGTATTGGGCATTTATTGACTTCAAACGAGGAACCTCCAATAAGCACAGAAAAAAAAATTCCCGAATCATCATCGAAGCCTACAGCTACAAAGTCTAGCAAAAGCTCACATTTACCCGCCGTGGTTGCTCAGTGGCTATGGTGTTGGGCTGCTGAGCACGAGGTCGCGGGATCGTATCCCGGCCTCGGCGGCCGCATTCCGATGGGGGCGAAATGCGAAAACACACGTGTACTTAGATTTAGGTGCACGTTAAAGAACCCCAGGTGGTCGAAATTTCCGGAGTCCTCCACTACGGCGTGCCTCATGATCAGAAAGAGGTTTTGGCACGTTAAGCCCCATAATTTAATTTTTTTTAAAAGCTCGCATTTAAACCTGCCCACAGCAAGAAACGGATTTATACGCGGTAGTCGATTAGATTTGCACCGAAAGTCAGATGCACTACACTGCAACGAGACGAACCCGGTTTCGCTGGTTACCTATTCCAGGGCACGAATTCACAAATCATTGCTTTCTTAAGTGTTCTTCGATATTGACTGGTCACCCTCGCAATTTACATATCGAGAATAAGCAATGGCTGAAATTTCCTCTTAAGAAAAATTCAAGTGTAAGACATTTTTGTGAATAAGGGCATAAGATCTGGACTTATATTAAGCAAAAAAAATCATTTTTACGCTAGGAATGTTCATAAGGGAAGGTTTGAGCCACTTGAAATGTTGGGCATGTTATTAGCCTAGGCGACCGATCAATGGTAAGCAGCTCTTACGTAAGAAAACCATTTTGAATTTGGCCCCAGATCAATTGTTTTTGGCTAATTAAGTTATCCTTCGGTAAAACACAGTGAACTATGTCACTCTTCGGTCACCGCAGCAATTTAGAGTTTAGCCTTCCAAAACAGTTACCAAATGATTTTAAATGACTTATTTTAAGAAGTCATGGGGCGCCGCGGTGTGGCAGAGCGAGAAAACTGAATCAGATTTCCAAAATTTTATACCTGTGCATAATTATATCGTAGCCGTGGAAAGTAAAACACCAGAAGTTGTTTTAACTTTAGTTCGTTTTCTGCTACAATTTCAATGGACACTGTACACTGAAGCAGGCGATTATTGCTTCTGTTATTCTACAGAAACGATAATCTAGAAGGGCTGCTTGATTTCTGCTTAAGACCTCTTTAGCTAGAGTTCACGACACGTATTCATAAACCTTTTCCTTCGTAAAAGTTCTTTGCTATTGGGCGGTCGCATTCGCAAATTATGTGCGCAACTTCAGGATTGTGTAGAATTTTCTCTTGTGAAAAAATTACAGCGTCAGAGCTTTTTGTGAACAGGCGCCTAGCTTTCTGCGGAACTTAATTCGGTCGCAAGCTTGCCTTTAGCTTTTACTTTTGGATCAAATTCCTCTTCGGTGCTTTATTCCGACGCCGTTCACGACACCGCTGCGCAAAAGTCGGTACGTACAACTAGAAACAACGATGAAGTCACCGAGCAAATGGTGCCGAACTAAGGTCATCCATAGTGAAGAACAACATATTCGAAAGCAGGCACCGCTCGCACGTCATTAGGCGGTTTGCTCAGCCCGAAATATCGCGTGCCAAACACACACGCGCGCACGTGGGCATCTGGCAGCGGGAAAGAGAACAGCCAAAGCATGACCAACGGCTGTTTTTCCGCGAAACCTAACAATCACCCGCTCTCTTTCTTGCTCTTTTCATGCCACGCCCCTTCCGCGTGTTCACCTGCTGCGCAGAGGAAGCCATCATCTAATGTCGCAGCCTCCCGAGTTTGCTCCCGCAGCGATCGACAGCGACTTCGTGCGTCTCCCCTTTTTTATCCCGCGCCACATTCAGCGGGCTCGCCTTTCAGTTTACGTCCCGCTGGCGCGATCCCATCCTTTCTTCGCGCGTCGCTGAACCTTCTCAACAGAAGGGAAATGTCCTCCTCCTCTGCGTGCCCTCCCTTTCCCTTCCCCCCCCCCGCCCTCCGAAAAGCCCGCGCCCGTTTCTTGTGGCATACGCAGTTTGTCCGTTCCTTACACGTTTCTCCCTTATTTTGCCGTTATCCCTGCCGCGGCTGTCTTGTCCTTTTTCACCCTTTCTTCGCGCACCCTCCGTCGACACACGCGCAGTTCGTCTTCCGTCATTACTACGCAAGCCGCGGGGCGCAGGTGCTCGTGACACGCGTGTCAGAAAAGCGGCCGCGATCTCTCTCTTTCTCTCTCTCTCTCTCTCTCTCTCTCTCTCTCTCTCTCTGTCACCCGCGTCTCCCGTGCCTGTCTCTTTACCTCCCCCCCTCTTTTTTCCATTGTGTCCGCGTGGCCCTTTTGTTCCCGCGTTCCAGTCCTCTTCCCTTTCCAGAACCGTGCACAGCTACTCCCTCTCTTGAGCTGCTCCCTTTTATCTCTCCGTTTCGACACGTACAACCATGTCTCCCGTGTCTACGCGGTGTCAGTGCCGGAAGGAGAACGCCGCCGGCATAGAAAGGGAAAAGTGCGGTACAGCGGGAGAGTGTGATTGGGAAGAGATGCGGGAGGATGGAGAGGACGGGACGGTGAGGCGGCGTACAGCGGGTCGCCCAGCATCGTGCAAACGTGGTTGTTGTTGCCTGTAGCCTCGACTCAGCTGCCGGGTAATAATTCTTTTCCTATTATTTTGTCTGCCTCGCTTCTTTCGTTCGCGGATCATAGACGGCGACAGCCGGGAGGCCATACCAAGGAGAAACAGGGGCGGCCGGGCGGTCTCTGTGCAAGCCGCTAATAAGCAGGTCAAGGTGGCAGCTATAAGGAACGGCGACGGTGACGACGTGCACAAAATGTCAACAGAGATAACCCTGCAGGGTTCGTTGCATTTTCTCGGAGATAACGGATGCAGGAGAATGAGCACCATAACGCGCGTATTGGCGGGTCGAATTGAGAAAGCTTTTCGTTCGTGAGAGCCCTTTGCCCCGTCGCTAGGGACCGCCATGGCTGACCACCGTCAATTTACGGAACGCTATGCTACCGAATCACTTTGTGACTTTCAGCATTGAGGAATGCGTAGGTGTAAAAGGCTACCGATTTTCTTCGGTTACATGCACTCTAAAGTTCCCATAAACCTGGCAGGGGTATAAGCATCCTGAGCTTCTTTTTTTTTTTCTTTTCTTCTTTTTCTTCCGACACATGGTTTCCAGCATTCGAAATCCTGAACGTCGATGAGATCCGACAGCGTCGCCTGACAGGCACCGCACATTCATATTTCACTCGTCACCTGCCGCGGTGGCTGAGTGAATATTAGCGTTGGGCTGCTGAGCGCGTGGTCAGCCCCGTTCAATTCCCGGCGTTCGAATTTTCGTTGGAGGTGGAATGCAGAAACGCCCACGTATGGTGCTTTGGATGCACGTCAAAAGAAACCCATGAGGTCAAAATTCAACCGGAGTGCTCCACCATGGCGTCCGTCATGATCCACCTGTGCTCAGTTCAGACTCGAAGGGATCGCTGAAGTGGGTTGATTTTATTTTTTATTACTTGCGATTGCTTTTAGGTAACGTTTGCAAATTTCTGTATTTGGTCTCCTGTGATAAAAGCTCTTTTGGTTTTCTTGATGAGCTCGAGACTCACCAATACAGCGACGGCTTCGCGTAATCAGGAACTCAGTGGTTCTGCTAGTGTTTCGGCCAGACACGCAAAATTTTCTTCGTATAGGTTAAATATATCTTGCCTGATTATCAGCGCAAAACGATGTGTGACGTTATTACTAGATCGATTAGACAGCCAATCACACGCACTGGTCGCTCATCACAGCGACAGTGATAAGCGAACGACGGGCGTACGAAGCTGCATCGTGGTTCGGGGCGCGCGATGCGACTTCATGCGCTGAGATCGCGATAATTCCCAAAGATAGATTGATATTATTACCAGAATAAACACAATCGCATGCCCTAAAAGCTTTGAAACATAAAATCATGTTCCCTGGACGGCCGCATCGGTTTTTTTTTTTTTTGTATAAAAAAAACGGTTACACGACAACGGACAGATCGGCCTCCGCGATGGCCAAACTTGTGGCTGTCTCTGCGTTTACGTGAACGAAATCACGTAAACGCAGATGACGCACTGTTCTTTAGTAGTTTTTACGCAACCGATGACTGCGAGTTGTCGCTGTGGTCCCAGTGTTGTGGAGTCCACACGAAACCCAGAAGTCGTTCAGACGCGTTCGAACAGATTCCCAGGAAGCCGGCCGTTGATTAATATTATCGCACCCATAACAAAGCTGAGTGGATTCGTGCGCTTGCACTTTCCCTAGTATACTAAAAATAACAGATAAAAGGATCTGAGGCTCAAATACACGCATTTTGGCAATCTCCCGGTACCCGTGCCAAGATTGTTCCCTTCCACCGAACCTTAGGCCTAGTGTACCCGCCGAGTCCGTCTGCACGCTATCGGCCCGTCTGGGCTCAGGAATTAACATGTATAACAAGGATAAATCACTCTATATTTCAGCTTTCGCATCGGTGTTCCTAAATAAGCCATTTTTTTCTTGTCTACAGTGTCAGCACAAGAACCGATGAGCGTCGATATAACGCGTTATAAATATACGTATATGTGCTGTCGCCGAAAGCTGCCAGCACCAGCCTACGCTTCTCTGACGAAGACATGTGACTAGACAGGCGTGTCGACTGAAACGGATCGGTGAATCAGGAAAATGTTCGACATCTCTTGCACGAAAAACAAGAAACGGCTATCAAAATCGGCAGTAACAGCCCAAAAACCTTCCCGGGCCGGCGGTTCACTTAGGACTTTTTTCGAAGACAAAATACCAATCGCAAAAGAAAATCAGTGTTGTGGCACTTCCAAGCATGCTATTGAATACGGACAACTTTTCCTTTCTGATACAAGCGTAAGTTCTGGTTGCCGGGCGATAGCTCGTATGCCATGTCTGTGCGAGACGCGTCTGCGAAACTGAAAGTGCGCCTGTATCGTGATATGGCAAATTATTCAGCCTTTGCCATGTGCTGGCCTAGTGGTAAGGTATCCGGCTTGGGATTCGTAGGTCAGACGATACAGAGAAAGAAAGCACTTTATTTGCACGCGTCAGGGAGTATGGGTGATCGGGGTGAGACGCAGCTCCCCCTTTCACAGTCTACCTCCCCCCTAGACGTCGGCCGGAATTAGTCGGCTTCTGGCGGCGGCGATCGAATCCTAGTAGTAACGGTTTTTCTTTTCCTGTGCCTGTTATTGCAAACTGTATCTTTCTGTATCAAATAAGATATATATATATATATATATATATATATATATATATATATATATATATATATATATATATATATATATATATATATATATATATATATATATATATATATATATATATATATATATATATATATATATACGATGTCCAGGCACCACGTATTTCACGTGCTTTTTCGCACCAGTATCCAGTGCGCGACAATGGGCCCATAATCCGACATGGCACTGAATACTGGGTTTCGCAATAGGCCCTGCAATCGCTCATTCTGCCGCTAGCTTTCTACGGAGTGCGAGGGCGCTACATTTAAGATATTACCTCGTGAAGTATTTCGAAAGCAAGATAAAGACACACAATAGCCGTTGTTGGTTGAACACGTGTGATGCCTCCAGACTATGAAATGGGGAAGATAATTGTCAAAATTCCCAAAATTAGAACGCTAGAACAAAAAAAAAATTCACATCTCTAAGCTAAAGCGATCGTGGAAGGCTGTAGGATCCTTCACAAGACTGAGTGTGCAAAATGATCACCGTTAAACTCGCTTTTTATTTGTTTTAATGACACAAAAAACGACTAATGCCACTTATGTCCCTCCAAAGAGCCGCTAATGGCGGCACTGGTCACCGCGCTAAGCACTGGACGCTGGCGTACCGTTAAGCTTGAATACCCGGATTGTCGTTCACACTGTAGCATTTCATCGTGCGGCGCGTAAAAACGCACATAAAAAGCGGGCACACGTAGACAAATAATGTTTGCGTGTTTGCGTGTTTGTGTGTGTGTGTCCCCTTGAGTTTTGCGTTTCTACGCACTGCTCTAGAAAACACATCGGCATGCTACCTTGCGGGAAAATGTGGTCAAGCAAACTGAAAAAGGGCCACTTTCTCTACGAGAAGCTTGCTTTGTTCCTCGCACCAAAGCCGCGCGACAAAGCCACCTACGTAGGAGGAAAGAAGCGCCACGTTTTCTTTCTTTCTTTCACTTTTGTTGCGTTTTTTTCTTCTTGTCATTTTCTACGCCTTCGTCTCTATTGCGATGTACGTGGCCCCTTAGGAGCAGCAGCATCAGTTTTGCTGGGGCGCAGCTGGTCGAGCCTTCGAGTGGCCGCCGCGGTCCGCAAGGATCTTCACCGAGCAGCGCTGGAACCCGTCGCCTCTAATTACTGGCCTCGCAATCTGGCCTCGGGATCTTCGAGGAAAGCCTCTCTCCCTCCTTCACCATGTTCACCTCATGACTTTGTGTTCGCGCTTTTTTTTTTCCCCCTTCTCGGACACAAGGAGGGCGCGCCCTGCCCCTTCGATATTTATCGCGGCCTTCCTTTTCTTCGGGTTCCGGTTCCTATATGCACCCACTGAAAGAACGCAATTGTGGACGGTAATGATAACGAGAACACCAGGTTGTCTACGAGGACCCGGCGGCGTGCAGCTGCAGAAACACTCGTCGGGAAACGAAGCCGGTGCGTTGCCGCATAGAGGTGGACTAGGGGGCAGTGTATGACCGCTGCACGTGTTCGTACCCGATATTTTCACTGCGTCCCTAACTCTCTTTCTCTCTCTCCCTCTCTGTCTGGTGTGTGGAGGCTTATATGAGACAGGCCAGGTGGGCACATTTCGCTATTCCATGTTCCAAATACGAGCTTTTCTTCTTTTTTACGGGGTCATGTAAGCACCCTGTAAGTGTCACGTCAATATGAACGAAATCATTCGAATTGCTACAACTTGTAATTGATCGATTACCCTGATAAATGAAGCTGAAACCTGACCTGATGCTCCGATGAGGCGGCGCTTTGTGATCCACGATACCGCGACTACAGCTTCGCACCCGCTGAAAAATTGGAGTTTCAACATCTTTGGGAAGGAAACGCTTATCCTGCCGGTTGCGGACAGTGGGCGCATGCATGAAATTATTCGTTTTTATTTATTTATTTACAATTCTGTAAGCACATACGGTCCGTTACCAGTCAGATACAACAAAATACAGTCAACCATTAGTCAACATACATATACAATCATAACAAGATAACAGAAAATACAACTAAGCAAAAATAAAATTCGAAATTTATTTTAAAAAATGCGAAGCTGTCAGCGTCAGTGACAACCCAGGCCAATGTTACTCCATTCTTTTTTAGTGCTTGCAAGGAATGAACGTGAAACGCATCCACTCGTGAGCTATGCGCTAAAGATACATGGCAATAATTGGTGCGAGGAGAAATTCTTCCAGGTGTGAACAGATATGACGATCAGTGCAAATTAAATTTACCGTTTGACAACTGTCAAGGAAATTAAGGCGGGCAATATTTCTTCGCACACTAAGCGGTTGTATGTCTGCCCATGTAATGAGGACAAGCAGAGCTGGACTTTCAGAACAAGAAAACAATGAAAATTAATGTAAGGAATAAAAGTTGGGGACCTTAAATTAAAAGCGTTCATTTCCTCAAAGTATTATTTATCCCTTACCATCCTTGACGCCTAGTGGCTAAGGCGGGCGAGAGGGGCTGCTGCGGCTTTACGCCAGCCAAAGATTAGAAGAAAAAGGAAAGCTAAACCTAAGAAAAAGCATTGACGACATCAGGTCTTTTCTTGCTCTTTTAAAGCTCAGAAAGCAAGCGCAAGTGCTGCTTTTTTTTTTTTTTTGTCGATTTACGAAACTTGCAGCATGAGACTTATTGCATATTTTTTTTTACAGCGCGACAACAAGTTCCTACACACGTGGAACGCAATTTTGTTCATTTAATTATGTCACAAACGAAAGGAAACAGACGAAAGTGTGCCGCGTCAAACCTTGATCGTTACTTTTATTTTCGGTTACTCATAAGTGCCGCAGTGTCAACTGTCGCAAGCGTCATCGCCGACTAACTCGATCTCGCTCAATCCCCCGCCCCCTACCCACCCACTCATACCCCTCGCCGTATTATCTGTAGTTTCAGAGAACATGACAATAACAATTTCAAAAGTCCACCATGACTGGGCAGAAAACAAATGACACGTTTCGTCGTCTCGTGTTTTGGTATACCGTGAAACGTTGAAATGCATGCAAAGATAAAACGTTGGAGACAGAGCGCTTAGAAGAAGCGGGACTACGTGCTTGACGGCCGGAAAAAATTTATAGCGGCAAGCATACCGCGACGCAACTAAGCTTGGCACGCGCGAGCACAAAGACAAATCCTAGAACCTGACAGTTTAATGAAAAATTCGGATGCCGCATCAGGGGCAAACGGAAATTAACTCACCGAATCTTCTCGCACGGCACGTCTCCGAGAGACCTGGAAAATGAAATGCGCGAAAGTGCGTGCAGTCCACGTCCGATGTACACACTGACGTGGCCTTCTCTATCTCTCTTTCTTTTTCTCACGTCTGACATTCGCCGACCAAATTTTTCGAGGTAGTCTTCGGCGATGCCGCGTCATTTAGTGCAGTATTTTCATTCTCAGATTCGCGGTGACAGATGCCAGCCCGATTTACTAATAGTGTGTATGTGCGCCGCGAACGAGAATATAGGAACCGCTCGCGGTTGAGTCAAGGTTTCTGCACGTTCAACGTGCAAAGAAAAAAAGAAAGGAATACGAAAGTATGGTGCTGCCCTAAATGAAGTTACGCGCTCCATCACAACACGATGCATGCAAGTTTCCGGCCTTTTTAATTTTTGCGATTATTTTGAAGTGTTTATTTATCTTCCGATGTCTAAGAAGCTCGGGACGATTGCCACTAGCGAGTTGTCATGCTCAAAAAAGAAATTGTGATTACTGGAGAAACATAAACGCTGTATTATAGGATTAAGACAACGCATAATGAAAAAAAAAATAAGCTCGAGGAAATTCCTAGGTGAATTGAGACGTAAGGGTCCGGAATACGTCGAGTAGTTTCCGTTGTTGTGTGTCACCTCTCTGTTAATCAGATTCGTTTGTATAAGGAAATTCTATACTAAAGCTTAATATTAACGACAGATAAGATCCGAACAACGATATTGCCACGACCACTCGAGAAGAGAGTGTTGTACACCGCGACGATAGGTCAGTACCGCTAGGTCTACAACGGCATATCCTCCCATTGGACAAAGTAAGCCTGTCCGCACGTAATAGAATGGCGCGCAGGATTTATCTCGTGCGCATGACATACTTGAAAATGTTTTTGAAGAATTACCTAGAAGTGTAAGCAAAGTATTGACAACCCGCTCCAGGTGTCCGAGGTCGCCCCCGCTGTACGCAAGGACAGAGACAGTTTGTCCTTGTGTTCTTCGGTGTACCAAACCCAAGTGGCGCAAGTTTAGTAGGCGACAGAGCACTGGGGGGAGCTGCATCAGAAAAAGCACGTGGTAACGCCCTGGTATCAAAAGAAAAAAGAAGGAAAGCCTCACTTCCGCTGGCCCAGTGGACAAATTCAATAGGATTAAAATTTGCACAATGGTACACCATCTCGCACAAAAAAAAAAAGAATAGTTTCAATTCTGGAAGGCTATAGGGCTCAGACGAAGTACACACAAAGAAGCGACACACATTCAGCGCAATGCGTGTCTCTTTTTTGTGTACTTGGTCTGAGTGTGGGCATTGCCGAATCTGAACTATATGCTACACGAGCCGTAGCCTAAGTTTCTACCCTACTGAACCGCAAGAACAGAAGCAAAGGCCACCCGCAATCAACCGACAACGTCAGACTGTTGTTCGCGTTCCTGCGATAATACGAGTACGTATACAAAGTACGTCCCTTGGAAAAACGCTTTCTTTATAATGGACTTACTCCTGCTGTAGTTTAACGCAGCGTATCAAAGCGATATCTGTCACGAGAGAAGAATGAGAGGAACTGACACACCCTCGTTTTCATAAGCAACTTATTTATATAAGTCATGTGACGCAAGCTAAATGCAATGGCAAGGTTGACTATTATTCGAGCGTTTCATTCTTGGAGTGTGCGGTCGACTAGAGGCTGGGGCAAGCAAGCATGCCCTCGCTGCTGCCGGGCGACGTGACGCAGGCATTGATGGCCACAAAGAAACAGACGGCGTTAGCTCGAGAGGAGCATGCATGTAAGTGTGGCCTAATGGTAAGCGCATCGGGCTGCTATGCCGGGAGACCGAGGATTGATCCCACCATCGGACACTTGAATGTCTTTTTACAACGAATGTCTTTAATGGCTAGGTTCTGGCGGATGTCGTCTCCGTGGGCATAGACCAACGAGTTATAATCCTCTCCACCACCGACGCCTCTTTGCCAATTTGTGTATGCTCCTCGCCACGAACGCCGTCTCTCTATCGACCGCGCAATACCGCCGCGTGCGCTTTTCGGCGGCCACCTGTGCGGCGCACCACCAGAGCGCGCGCTGTGATTGGCGAAGCCGCGCTATAATGAAACGTAATTGTCTCTATCAACCAATCGTTGCGTATCATTTCCTTTTGACGTAGAGATCGTGCCACCACCTTTATCGGTTGCACTTTGGACTCGGCATGGGCAGGACACGTGTTGTTCGATCGGAAGAACAGCGGGAATACAAAGAGCGTCGGCGCGCACCGAAGCGCGAATGGGCGCGCCGATAACGTGAGGCCGCCGTTGCCGCTTCACCCAGTGCGACAACATCGAGTGCCCCGGCGAAGCTCTTCCCGATGAAGAGCACCTCGCACGCGTCCAGCACCCGCGTGAGCAAAAGCGTCGGTGCGAGCGCCGCCGTCGAGCGAATACACCACCGACGATGATCGCGCCAGGGAGACGAAACGCAAGCGCGACGCATACCAAGACCCTGCATATCGCGCAGTGCAAGACGCACGTCGTGAGGTCCCACCATCAGAACGTTTCCTGGGTGCGACGTCGAGGTTCCGGAGAGTGCTAATCGAAAACCTGTTTGGCGCCAGCTGTGTCGTGTGTGTTGCACAGAGACTCAACATAGCAAAACCAACCATAGCGCCAGCTTCGATCGAGTTCCCGTTTCACGGAGTGGAAGAGCACTGAATTATTTTATTGTTTTTAAAGAAGCCCGCAACGATGTGAGACAGGAACCCACCTACTGCAAGATGCCTAGCGTGCGGCAAAAAATAATTCGGATTAATGTGACCAGAGATGAGCAATAATATTTGAGCGCGCTAGAGCCATTGAGCCCCGTGCGGCAGCGAACGTGCTCTTTGGCCCGCCACAGTGCACCTCGTATAACAACGCTACAGTGATCGCCGGACCTACGTTTGGCTGACTTAATGTAATTCATCATAAGCAGACCGCAATCTTTTACTTAGGCTGCGAAGTGGTAAAGCTTGTAAGTACTCGCTTAGACGGTTAACGAGGGACCCTCGATGTGGCTGCCAGGCGAAGGCTTCGGGGCAAGAGCACACCGTCCGCGTTGCCAATCGCTTGAACGCAGAAATGCGCGGTATCCAGAAGCTTGGAGCACCGCCAGGCCGCAAGCGCTTCATATCGTTGAGGTCACGGCCGATGGGTGCCATTGCCGTTCAGCGTTTGTTGTATCGCCTCATTAGGGGGTCGCTAAAGTGAAGCCCGCTCGTTCCTTTCGCGCAGTTGTTGGTTCTGTACGCGAACGAGGAGCATTTGTAGCCATAGGAAAGCGGTGACGCAAAGCGTACGACACGTGCAGGCACGAAAGGAGGCGAGGTGGCGGCGATTCACGCTGCCGTAGCAGTGCACGCCGGCGAGCGCGGCAGCGATCGTCGTCGGCGACAGGGCAGCTAGGGACACTCGGCGGGGACGAGACTTCTCGGGCGCATGCATTAGCTGTAGCCGCCGCTCTTATGCGAAGCCATGCGCGAGACTGCCTCTCCTTAGCCCGATCTCGCAGCGTGGGACGACGCGCATCTTCACGGAGCCCATTTCAGCGCCCATTAATTTCGCGGAACAAGAGCGCGCGCACCCACGCTCAAGGGCGGCTCGGCGCGCGATGAAAGGGGGGGCACATGCACACATAATGCGCGCGCGCGCTAGACAAAATTATGGCGACCCTTCGCACCGGCGCGCCACACCGGGCAAAGTACGCGCGCATGTGCACGCATTGCACGCAGGCGCGCGCGTTATACGCGCACGCGAGCATACACACGGGCGCCCAGGCTTCCAGCGGGGAGCCGTCGGCGTGCCGTCTTCGGCGAGCGTACGTGTGCGAAACGGGAGTGGCCACCGTCTGCGCACCGGCACGCACTCTTGCCAGAGCAGCTGCAGTCTGGGCAGCGCGCACGGACTCGGCAATGAGCTAGGGAAATATGCAAAGTGTGATGATTGATAGGAGACGCAGTGCTGGTGAAGACGAGACCACACGGCGCTGCCCCCCCCCCCCCCCCTCTTGAAGAAAGGAAGTTGGCGAGAGCATGAAGAAGAGGCGTAACAAAGACGGAGGGGAGGAGGGATGGCGGTTTAGGTCGATGGCCGTATAAGTGAAGCAGTCGTTTTGTTTTGAAACGACGGCTTCTGCACGTCTGTTCATCAGTGGAAGCTACAGTAAACGCGTGATCTTAGAAGGAACGAATAGCGGGCAACGCAGTGCCACCACCAGACGCTGCGTATAGTTACCCGACCAACAGTGCACGGTGGGGATTTTTTTTTAATACTTTCTTGGCAGAAAGCGGATAAATACTCATTTATTATTTTTTTATTTTCTTGCCTGCGCGGCGGATGGAACGACTGTGCCATTTTGTATGCGCTAAGCAGTGAAATGGCCTCTGACGCGACCGCCAAATCACACGACGCTGTGCTATGACTCAACTGCCAGGCGCGCGCCCTACGTGACAAAACTCAGTAAATATTACGAGAAGAGTGAGTGAACATTATACTGGCCGACAGGAGCAAGATGATGTACTGAATAAACAAATGTTTTAGAGACGTCGTAAGTGCTGAAATGACCCATCAGTTGCGTTGGCGCTCTTGGATACTAACTCTGGGGAACACCAGTGAATTCACGAACACACGTCTTCACAGATTCGATCCAAGTTTGCAACTCCGTCTTCCACCAGGGTTGCCACGAGCGGAAGCAACACTTCTGTGCCGCCTATGGCTCGGCGTGGCATTCACGAACTCCTATTCCTTCCGCATTGGAATGGCCGACAGCCCTGCTTGCGACACCTGCGGCTGCGTAGAGACGATCGCGCACCTCCTCTTTGACTGTCCACGTTACAATGCGCCAAGAAAAGTGCTCGTGACCGGGCTCGAAAAACTGGACATTCGCCCCTCCACAGAATAGAAAGTTCTAGGACACTGGTCCAGACGGGTTTCGGCACTCAAGGCCTTAAGGGCTTTGCTCAAGTTCTTAAGGACATGTGAATTGTGCGAACGCTTTTGACTATTGTTGCGCGTAACATCGCGTTACTGTGTGCATTTTTCTTGTTCTTTTTTTTCGCTCTTCCTTCTCCTTTTATTCCCTTTACCTCTTTCCCCAGCACAGGGTAGCCAGCCGGTATTTACACTGGCTAACCTCCCTGTTTTTCCTTCCCTTTTGTCTCTCTCTCTCTCTCTTGGAGACGGAAAAAATCTGTCTTTCATTTCTTCCTGGCACCCCTTAACCTCTCAACTAATAATAATAATAATAATAATAATAATAATAATAATAACAATAATGCCGATGATGAAAGTTTATAAGGAAGGAGGTGATGCGGCAACGGCAATGAGGATGAAAAAAGATGAACGTGAATAAGCAGCTTAATAAAAGCAGGCGCACTTAAACGAATTAATTGCCACTCTTACAAGGAGAGCTGTAAAAGGTGATGCTGACGCGTTTGCGGTCTTGTGCAAAGCCTCCTCCGCTGCATAAACTTTCGGTTCTTCCTCTATGGGTGTGCAAGGGGCGGCCGCCACATAGTGCTCATGTCACCTGAGGGGCGTAGATCTGCCAGCATAGCAAGTCCGTATAAGCGCTGCATAGTTCGATGAACGAAAATGGCAGCTCGAAGTGGAGATTATGGTCTCAGTGAGGTTGTTGACACAGGGAAAGCAGCAGTGCGAGTTGTCGCTCAAGACAATCCTGCTTGGCAGAGATTCGAACGCGCCCTAAGAGGAGGGGTACCGGACGAGGTGGGATAGGTCGTGAGAACTAGTTGCATGCATGCGATCACGGTGACTGTGCGCGTGTACGTACGTGTGCGCACGGGTCTGTCTGTATGTGCGCGCGCGTGTGTGCGTGTGTGTGTGTGTATGTGTGGAACCAACGAAAAAGTCCAAGTCCCAAATGCTTCAAACAGTTTCGGTAGCGGAGCATTCAGGCGAATGGAAACCGGATGCCAGTGAGCGCCTCGTCTCTTCAGGCAGCTCAACATTAGGTGCTTGAGAGGCTTCTTTACAGCGGCTTCCATGGGAAGCAGGCGTGACGGCCACGTCGCAAACACCGGAGAGAGCGAAAGAAGCATCCGTGCCGAGAGTAATTGTCGCGCGTATGGCAAAGAAATGAGCGCACCGAGGATGGACACACGCGGACGGAAGGCCGCCGGCGCATAGAACGGCGGCGATGCGAAGGCAGAGATTCGGAGCCCCCAGAGGCGCGAAGGCACAATGATACTAGAGATGAGCGCCAGACGATGATCCCGTGGAGAGCGAACCGGACATTATGGAAATGAAGAGTGAAATGAAGAGAATGCTATTCCAAGAGCGGGGCGAGGCGGCTTGATGACGCCGCACCGTCCTCGGAACAACGACCAGGCGATAAGGTTACGTGCGAACATCGCGCAAGGAGGGCAGGCCATGAACGGGCGCCGAAAGTAAGTAGCCGCCGGAGCATCTAATCTGGCGCTGGGCACAGAGGCGAAACCCGTGGACGAGGCACGCCGCGGCAAGTGAGGAGGGCAAGCAGTGAGATCCGGGTTGGGATTGGGAAAAAACGTTTTCCACTGGCGGTGAGAGACCCTTCTCACTACTTCTCGCTCCTACGCGCAGTGCGTTGTCTCTCGTTTTCCTTTTTTTCTTTCTTTCTTTTTTCTCGTTATTTTGGTAGCACACTATAACCGAGTGTCAGAGCCACTTACTTCTACTCTGCCGACGGCGGACAGACGAGATAGTTCGTCTGTAAGAAGCTCGACTGCCTGTAGCTGCTGAGCACGACGAAAGAAAGCAAAGAAAGGAACATAGGCGCAGTACACACACGGCGCGTTTATACACGCGCATAGCCGGCGCGCCCCACCTCTGGCAGCGAACGGCTGGCGCGTCTGTTGCTGCCCCTGCGAACCCCCCCTCCCTACGTCTCCGACAGACCGCCGGTATATGGAACGGCAGGCCTCGCGAAGACGCGCACAAGAAGAGAAGGGCTGGGCCCGTTCCGCGAGGGCGGCGTCTTCAATTACAGAGCCGCCGCCGCTGCTGCCGCCGGCTCCGCGCGGGCCAGCGGCACAGGAATCGTCTCGGCCCCCGCTGCTGCTGCTCGAGTTCTTTTTTCGAGGCGGCGGCCACCCTCGAGACCCGGGTACGACGAGGGGCGGCCGACGACGACGACGAGGGAGGCCCCGGGGTCACCCGCGCACGTGCGCCATGTGTGCGCGCGATGCTCGGCGTCGCTGCCGACGGCGGTGACGTCGACGGTCGCGATGATGATGATCGCCTTAAGCAGTGATTCCTAACCGAAGCTTATCGGCGCCCCTTTGAGAATTTTCGCGTCGCAATCTGGGCATCCTTTAGAGGCCACAATTTTGGCTCGCGCATTTCGTGCCGCAAAATCCGCTAATCCTAAGCTTTCGTAAGCGCGCGCCGGTCTTCAGTGAATGAGTTCTGGGGCTTGACGTGCAAAAAGACACGATTTGATTAAGAGGCACGCCGTAGTGGAGGACTCCATATTAATTTTTTTTACCACCAGGAGATCTTTAACGCGCACCCCATGCACGGAACATGGGTGTTCTCTTTTTTTTTTTTTTTTTTTTCATTTCGCTCTCATCGAAATGAGGCTGCCCCAGCCGGGATTTCACCCCGCGACCCCTGCTTAGCAGCTAAACACCGTAGCCGCTAAGCCACCGTGGTGGTTCTGACGGCCTTCTGGCCAAATATTGACGGCTCGAGTTCTTGACGTTGTAACGGTAGGCACTTGTTCTAACTTATGCAGCAGGCCTCGCAGTCGGCAGTTTGACCTGCGAACTGCGGTCTCGATTGGCTGAGGGCTGGTGTTGCAGTTGCCGTATAGGGGATCTGCATGGTGCATGGTACTACACTGATACCGAGCCCACCCATCAATTTAACAACATTCTCACGTAGTCGGACGAGAAAATGCATACTCTTCAATCAAGCCGCTCAGGATGTCCTGGCGAAGGCGCGCGTCACCGCGCCGCCGGAGCAACGGTCCTCAACTGACTCTTCTTCTATGCGCCATCTATTGACACTAGGAGTTAAAATTCTCAGAGTCTGATTATTTTGTTTTACAAACTAATAAAAGGCTGCAGGTCGGCAGCGCTGCAGAACGCGTCACATGAGGGCGCTCATCTGTATTCAGATCGTAAAGCTACAGGGAAACTATGGAGCATGTTTTATTAGAATGTGAAGACGTCTACCCAGCGGTCGATTTAGGCACCACTGGCCTCCTTGAAGCCCTTGGGTTCAGCGAGAGCAGTGGAAAAGCAAATATGTCCGCAATAGGGATTAGTAAGAGGCCCCGACTGGAGGTTTGGTGGAAGAAAAGAAGGGAAACGACAAAAAACGGAGACGTGCAAAAGCACAGTTTGCAATAGGGGATTAGAAAATTTGGTTGTGCGAGTTCATAGTTTTTTTTTTATATATTTAACCTAGGGAGGACATTAGGCAGTATAATAGCAGGAGCTTGGTGGCGCAACCCACCGCCCCGTTCCAAAGGGGACGCTCATAACATCCATCCATCCATCGTTGTAGTGCTTCGTAAGCTCGTATAGCCAGCTTTTAGGACACAGAAAAACCTTGCGAAGCTCGGAATGCCCATGACCGCGCAACAAAGTTCAAAAATACAGGAAACCACAGCTACAAAGGTTAGAAATTTTGTCCAAGGCATCGCGGCTAACTTTCTTCTCATAAAGTTAGTTGTCATTCGTCTAGTATTGAGTAATCCGTACGTTTTCATCAGCGAATAGTTTATACGTTGTCATCTTCAAGTTTCTTGCGTTTCATTCCTTCTCAGCCCGCACCTATGAGCTGCTCCAGTAATTTGCACCCGAAGAACATATCTACGAGCCATCTTGTAGCGCAACTCAACTTCAACATTTTCTTTCTTTCTTTATCTATATATATATGTAATATATGGTAACCAGGTTTCGCTTTTCATTTTTTTAGGGAGAGCCATAGAACGACACGTGACATGCAGCTTACAGTGAAGCGAGTAAGATGATGGCGTAAGCTAGAAGTAGATCTAGCCGCCAACAGACATGATCATGGTAATTGCATCGGCCGAACGTCTGATTCTGAAGTGTCTGAGGCTAAACATATCAGAATGTTCAAAGTAGCGCGAATATGTTGCGCATCACTATAACGCTACCAAGATAAATAAGCATTTTCAGGCGCAGCGAAATAACAGGATGCCTCTACCATACCACTTGTGCAGACAAAATCCACTGAACAGTCCCGCTAGATTGAGATGTTGGTGACGTGTCAACACTCGCCGAATAAATCGACGTCACTAGAAAACTTACGGAGGAAGCGAGAGTCCCCTCTGAATGTCACAAATGCTCTTTTTTCCCCTTTTCTTTCCTTTTTTTTTCTTTCGAGAACAGCAGCCTTACGGCACAGTAAATAAACTAAGTACGAATGTAACTTCGCATCGTGCATGAAGTTTAGTAATGCTCTTTAATGACAGTGAGCTTGACCTTCCTTGCTGGAGTCAGGAAGCCGGTCATGGCGGAGTACAGACCGTCTGAGCAAGGGCTCCCGAATGTGTCGTGTGCCTCGGCAAGTCCATAACATGCGATACGTATTAGCGGCTTGTACCAGGGTCGTACAGTTGGGCCAGGCAACGTCATCCTTGATGAAGCCCTTTCACGTACAGATGACAGCAGGGATGAGGGCCACCCCAGACCATATGCGCCTCACGGAAGGAGAGAGCGGGCACACGGGAAGGATAAGAGCACGTGCATTGTGTGCTATGGAATTCTTCCGGGCTGGGAAAATAGGTAATCAGAGGTCCATGTGTGGACAAGGAACCCAAAAATTAGAGAGAGAGTTTTTCGGCGATTGTGGTTCTTCTCAATAGGCCGGCACTTGCGTCGACACAAAGAGTGCCATTGTGGCGAAACAACAAAAAAAAGACACCCTTGTATGTGCGCTAAAACTGTCACCGCCTTTCTCCAACGAGTAATCGGCACGAGCTGCGCTAACTCGGCTTCAAAGCACAGCGCAGGAAAATCCGCCTTACGTCTGCTGGCTTCTATGAGCTGCAGGCACTACCACGTCCTCTGAACTTATAACGCGCATGTTGTCTTATACGTCACGGTTCGCCATCACTCGGACGAAATTCGAGCACTTTCAGAGAGATGTAATTAGAGGGGTAACGCTGAAGCCTGAGCTGCTTCCGCGCACTTGCGATCGAGTACGCTATGTTTTTGTCGTCCCAGATGAGGACCAACAAAGCACCGAGCTTACAGAGCTGGTGTCTCTCTTTCAGTTTCATCGAAATCACCTGCCTGACCTTCGTTATTTTTTCTTCCACCTCTAAGTAGACAGCCGACGCATAACTTAACCCTTTCAGTGTCGGGTTTCTCAGATATTATAAAACAAATACAATGGTTTATTTTTGGTTTTGAATAAATGAAAAAAACAATGACACAGATAATAACGAACAGTCTCCTGGTGTACTCCTCACATTCTCATTTCACAACAGGAATGTCAAAAGGAACATGGCAGGCAGTAACATGGAAACATACTGGTACGTCAGTGACGCTAGAAGGGTTAAACCACACGCGACATAAATAGCACTGAAGCTCCAACGCGCGATCATGTACGGCGGTCTTATACAGATAGAAATGTAAGTGACGTTTCACAGCCATCAAATGGTGGCGACCTTAGAGAAACAAGGTCCAAGACGAGAGCACGCGGAAAGCATACGCTGTTCTCACCTTGTGCGTTCGAATAAAATATAGATTGTCAGTCCGTGGCGGAGCCCTCTCTTGGAGATTTATAAAAACGTTTTGTCGCACATTTTGCGCCAGTTTCGCTTCGGAACCGAACTTAAAGAGGGAGCTTCACGAAGCATTTTTTCCGATCATTGCAAGGTAAGGGCTCGCTGCCGACAGGCAGGTGAAAGAGTCACCACAATAAATCATTAACGAAGTTAATTGTGGGATTAAATTAACTTACGCATATTGTTCTGTTCATTAATGCATTGTCGAGCGCTACTTGGCTCAGTGTTCATTCAAAACATCTAACAAAGCCGTAGGCTTCTTCCTATCTTGCATCTTCCTAAATTAGCGTCCTCGCAATCATTGACTTAGTGTGCGCACAATGTGGATACGCAATTCGCTGCATACGAAATCACGAACTTAATATATATATATATATATATATATATATATATATATATATATATATATATATATATATATATATATATATATATATATATATATATATATATATATATATATATCGGTCAAACCGATATTGTGTGGGGAACCGGCATGGCTGAAATAGGCGCACATTGCAATGATCACCACCTGCAACGGCTATGCGACATCTGCCAACACGCGAAGACGATGGCTCCAGATCGCAGGGCTGAGCACCCAATGAGCCAATTGTTTCTAGCTTGGCTGATGAAGCCTATTGGCCTCGAGCTCCACCACTGGAAATGCTGGCGCCACCGTCGGCGTCACGTGTTATTAGGGATCACATGGACATAGCGGCCGCGTCGGCTGCTTCGGGAGCGCCGAAGCGAGCTGAAAACGACAGTTTAAATTCCCTCGTACGCTGCGGTCCTCATTTAGTGGCGAGATTTTCCCGCTTCGAGTGTCTCCTTTACAACGCTTGAAAACACTACAATAGGTAGTAGCTGCCTTTGAAGGCGCGCAACATGGTAGGCTACTGCTCGGTGCCGCAGTGCCGGACGTACGCAACGGAGCCCAGTGTCAGCCTTATTCACACGTAGCGGCAGGACAAGAAGCTGCGTGAAGCTTGGCTCGCGAAACGTAAAACCAGCAAACAGTCATCGGCTACAACTCGGGTATGCAGCAAGCACAGACGCGAGGAAGATTTCCCTTACGGCGCCGGGTCTGCGAAGTTCGGAAAACGCACACTGAGACGCTCGCCCGAGTCCACTGCCCGACTAATGTCATGACGGTTTGGTCTATGAAATTGTCGATGCTATAGGTACTGGCAAGTTCACTGGAATGGAAAGGGAGCGGTAAGAAGCACATTAAAACAGAAGCATGGCATATGGTCATGTTTGTGTTATGAATTAATGCACTGGATTACAAAAGAGAAGCAGCGGGACATCGCACGCTGAGAACACCGACAAACATACAGCGCGACGCAACTCGAGAAATAATATTGAAGCATCCAAGAATTTAGAAAGAGATTGAGCCGTCGCGACGGCACATCACAGTCCCCGAAGGTGTCGAAGTCTCTACAATGAAATTATTTTTGAACAGCTCCGATAGCGCCCACGCAACAATGGTTGCTTGTATACTGTCAAATGCTCATATTCTGCGGCCTAAAGCTCATGGCACGGTGCGAAAACACGCATGCGGCGAAAGCGAAACACTGCGTGGACAAGCATGCAGACGCGCAGTCGGTCGCTGCGAATCTGTGCGATCGCTGCATTGAGGCTTCATTCTACTACGCTCCATTTAGTTATACAAACACTATGAGAACTTATTTCACATAGTTTGCTCTTAGCCTTTACCTACCTTTCACGCAAGAAGCCGGTTCGGGAGACCCCATCGCGGCGACCGCGCGCAGTGGCGTTCACTGTACGTATGCGGTAAAGAGATAGCGTCTGTAAACGATTCTGTGCTTTCAGTTTGCCCCAGATTATTATTTAGACAGTAAAAAACTTCTCTCGTTCCGAAAGTACTTACAGAAATGTTCGGGAGAGCTCGCGCATGGTGTTTTCAGTGAGCTCTGACAGCAAAACCTATGAGGAGCGCGCCGCGTGATCCCTCATACTACGCCAGCGAGGCGCTTCCGATAGATGGCGACTCCGTAACTCCTCGCCGCCAATAGTGCATTGACCCCAGATAAGACGCATATTTCGCACTTGCGGTATTCAACGATTTTGACGCCACGATAAAGCCCTGGCTCCCAGAAACTGAAATCAACGGCGGAATGCATTCATAAGTTTTTCTTTAGCAGCTTATGGGGGGTACGCTTATCTACCGTGTGTCCCAGCCAACGCTAGCCATGCTGTTCAACGAAAATACAGATATGCGAGTTACAATTATAAATTTTACGGCGTTTGGTCATCAGAGGTCTGACTACCAAACACCGTAAGTCTTAAGAGTGTAGCTTGCACTATGTTTTTTTCTTTTTCAGCTTTCTTTTATCTTTGAAAGGCTTAATTAGCGCCAGATGGAACACCCTATATAGTGTCTATTTAGACTTCTGTGGGAACTTATGCAGGTTTGTCATTTTTTATAAATCCGATATGCTTAATGCTTGTCATTCTCGGCCACGTATGCGCAATTTCTTTTCCAAAGTTCGTTTTGAATCAACGAAAACGGCAATATAATCCAAAACACACACATACACATAATAAGGTGGCCGAGATTCAAACTCCAAAATTTTTTTCACCTTATGGCAGTAGTACAGATTCGGCTGAAATTGGCCGTCATTTAGATTTAGATGACAAGCACAGAACTTCATCTAAATTGGTTTGGATAAAAATAAATATGAAGTATGCTTATTTGTTTCTTTTTTTTTTTTTGGACATGGGCTTAATGAGGTGGCGATAATGATCGCCTTAGCCGTTTACGCCGTTTAATGAACTTCTAAATGGGTTTCTCACTTTAGTTATCACGTCGGCATACTTAGCAGTGCTCTCGTACAGTACTTTAAAGAATGCTTACTGAATTGCACGTCCGTGGTACGTATACGGAGGTTGAATATAGCTTGACGACGGTGGCACTGCCAGCGAATTATTCTGACTTATATTGTAATTAATATGCTGATGCTACACTAATAAACAACGTTCATATCCACTCGTTCACAGTGAAACACTCACCCTTGGCGGCCCCGCTTCCCCTCGTGGCCTTCTTGTCCTTGCTCTTCTTCTTACCACGCTTGTTGTGTCGTCGCACTACGGCAAACAAGAGAAGAGGCGACGGAAGTCAGCACAGAACTACACGGCAACAATCAAGAAACTTTCTAGCGCGTTCTTCACAGCGTCGCAAGATGTCACCACCGACACTAACCAAAACAAGGAAGCTGACACGTTCACATCGTCCAACATGTAATTTTTCCCTAATGCGCTCGCTTTGTTTCTATTACGACTCTTTTTTTACAATGAAAAAGCTATCTATAGCTAGGATCCTGGGAGTTCTTCGTGGCAGAGGACTACAAGCACTCCAACCCCGCAAGGCAGAGGCTACAAGCACTCAGCAATGTCAATCGAACAGTGCATACATTCTTTCGAATCATGCATACTACATGCAGAACAGCCTACATTTCAATCAATAAGAAGCTCAAAACAAGCGCCCGAACCACATAACTGATGATAAGGCACTTTTGCGCCTACATACAATTCGAAGCACGTATAGTGCTCTCCGCATAGGCTTCCCGTTAACGCTTGGTCTTGCGCAAGCTGCCGCGGCGACGGCAGCTTGACTGTAGCATACGAAGCAGGGAGTGGCATAACTACACTTTCGTACGTAAGAGAAGAAGCCACCTAGCAAATGATTTGTCTTGTGATAGTGCTTTGGGAGGTCATGTATAGAAGGGAATCCTGAAGAGATGCGTGCACCGTAGGCGCGGCGAACTTCTCTCTGGTCCATTCTGTGCAGGTGCGCGAAGCAGCGGTGCAAGCCAAGTCCCAGGCCGTCGAAACGTCTTGGGCTAAGAATTAAGTACATGTGAATGTCGCCACGTGAATAATCTCAACCTACGTCGCAATGGGTAATCATTCCAGTTGTCGTTCACAGCTGCGCTGTCTAACCGCCTTCACAGCGTGGTTTAGAGACCATTTTCTGCATTCTTGTACTACTGGAATGAGAGCGCAAGGACCTTAGACAAAAGGGGGGGGGGGGAATTAAGCGAGGAACATAGAGAGCGAGCTTGAGAAAAGCAGTTGAACCGATTTAGCTCGTCAGCATTACTTCTTACCTTCTTTTTCTTTTTCTTTTTTTGCTATATATATATATACGTTTCATGAAAACGAAAACGTGGTACAAGCTCACCTGGAACTGAATGTGCCTGCATGCATGGATTGTGCGCGAAATTGAAAATAGCGAGCAGATAACAGACAGCACTTAGCAATGACCGACGTAACAAGTCCCGCATAAGTATACCAAAACACGCCCGTTTCTTCCATGCTTTCCAGACCTTTAACAGAGACACGTCGTGCCACGTCCCAGCATGACACATCCCTCAAAAAAAAAATAGAAGAAATAGAAAGAGACGCCCCAGTCCACGGTGCAAGCACCTCCTAAGGGCGCCCACCAGTACATATCCGCCTACAGGGCCGAAATTAAATCGCTCAAAAAAAAAAAAAGACGAGTCCGACTGCGAATCGGAAATACCAGTCTAAATTAAATTTGCGGCCGCGAAGCGCGCGACCCAACCAGCCTCATGAGAATTCCGCTTCGACAGTGCACACAAGCGCGCTACTATCGGCAGCGCGCGTCAAAAGTGGCCAGCATGGTACTTTGTTGACCTGATGCGGAGGCCACGGGTCTCGCAGTCGCTCAGCCCGCGTGCAGCACTTGCCGCATCTGGCGCCGACCGCTCTCGTCTGTCAGCGCGCGCGAATCCTCCGACGGCGGGTGTGAGCGGCGAGCAAGGACGCGCAGGGACTGTTTGCTTCGCCAGTTGAGAGAGCAGTGCATGGGCGGGGAGAGCTGCAGGGGCATGCGACCGTCACTCGGTCCGGTCCCCTGGAGACCTCGCGTCGCCGACGCGATTCTCGAGCTGGCGCACCATGTCTGGCCGCTCCTTGACAGCCGGCCTCCCGGTCGCCTCCTCCAGCACTACTTCCCCGCCGCGTCACCGGTTCTTCCCAACTCATTTACCCAGGACGCGCTCACGTAGCGACTGTTTGCGTGCAGCTCGTTTCTCGATACTGAAGCGACGTATACGCACGGATGTGTGCCTGACGGCACCTCGACTGGGAATAGTAAGACCTTCGGAACTTATACTCGAGTGCGAACAAATGGTTCTCCATGCCACCGTTGTCGATTTACATCTTTGAACACATGGACTTACTCTGAGAAACAGATGCAGCAGTCAAGCGCCCTAAAGTATCGATCGACGATCAGCATCCAAATCGGAAATATTCGTGGGAGAGAAACCGCTGCTCAGCATTAAATCTTTATGTTCTTCTTGGTTCTAGGACGTTGTGAAACCGTTTCTCGTATCATCACTATCATCAGCATCACCGCATGCATGCGCGCATGTGTGTGTGTGAGGGGGTAAGCGAGCAAGTAAAGGAGTGAGATTACACCGGTTACACTATAGGCGACGAAATACGCTGCGTTTTCGAACAGAACTGCACAGAATTAAAGCACTAGTTCAAGTGCAAAAGAGAGGAGAGGCGGAGAGGGCCCCCAACCTCCTTTTTCTGCTCGAGTCCAAAGCACACGCCACGAAGGAGTGCAGCCTCTTTCCAGTCCCCAAAACCCGCTGCTTCAATCCCTCTGCGGCGCTATCTGCCTCACTCAAAAAGTCTCCGCAAGGAAGTGCGCTTCCTTCCTTCCGTCGCCGCTGGGCCACACCGGGCAGCACAGAGCGACATCGAAATATTAAACAAACAAGCATCAGCGTCCTGCGAAAATGACGAAGGTAATATTAAATAAGAAAGAAGCCTCGTTGCAAGTTGCGCCTATAAGTCGAGAAGTCGGCGGTAGAGAGACTTGAAAGTTTGGCCGCTGGGGGCGCCGATGCGGAGCAGAAATAGGAAACAGGCGGGGAAATAATCTCATTTATTGCTACAAACTTCACAACGCGAGGTCAAGGTGCGCCAGCTGAACTGGCGGCGCGGAGGGACGGCTACCACAGGGAGTATATTGTATCAGGCACAACGCTGTGGCTCGCTCCTGCAGCTTGGCGCTCGGAGTTGCGGGCGATTGCACTCACTGTCTCCGCTTTCTTTTGGTGAACTGCTTGCGTCGCACAAAGTGAAGAAATATATATATATATATATATATATATATATATATATATATATATATATATATATATATATATATATATATATATATATATATATATATAAGAGAGGAGTGGGGACGCTTGCGGAACTTCCGCCATACATTTGGAGTATATACCATCTAGCAAGAGAAATAATTCGAACAGGCTAAGGGCCGGGCCCTAAGTCATTCTTTCTCCTCATTCCTTGCGCTTGATGCTTTGTATTCTTTCGTAGCGTCTCGGTCCAAAAAGCCAAAGAGTCATTAGTAGGAACCGTCCTCAAGTCGGTGGCCGCGTTCATTAATACCAGGCAAACAAACAAACAAATAAACAAATAAGCAAACACACAAGAGAAAGTGAAACTGCAACGTTGTGGGAAAGCGCGTCAGCGTCCTCTTCAGAAGGCATAGGAAACAGTCTGCCGGCGTAGCTTACTGGGCAATTAAGGCCGTCACCAGTGGGCACACTTGGTGTCTCGGTGGCTGAGTGCCCTGAGACCATAGCCCGCGCACCCTGACACTGGGTGCGCAATGACAGAAAGAAATGCGCAATGACAATGACGGAAAGAAAGCTGACGTCAGCGGCGGCAGACATGCTCTCTACCACTTTAAAAGCATGGTTTCGAGTGGCAGCACTGCGATGTCTTCCCACGGCTCACAACGTGACAGAGGCAAAGCGGTAGTCGTACACGCTCCTCCTTGATTTTCTGTATTGTGCATTCACTTGGATTATAACGATGCATCGGTACCTGAGCTTCGATTCGGTGAAATGTACTTTCGTTGGTTCCTGTGCACCTATATACCATCGCCAATCAGCGTACTCCACGGCCATCCCCCTGATTCACGTTCGAGCGAGCGTATATGCGTCGATATGTGGGGCCTCCGCCCCCTCCCCCTCTCCCCCATGCACCTTTGCTGAAGGGAACTTGTGCCTGCACGAGCCATTTCCCTCTTTACGTGTCGTGACTGCGCAACGCCCGAGACCTTTACAGTTATATGTGCCATCCCCGTTAAAAGCTCTGGGTACTACCACCGCTCCTTTCAGACCCCCCACCCGGGCGCCCGCGCTGCTAGCATCTCGCGAAGTCGAATACTGCGCCTTCCACAAAGGCTGTTTGCATGGATCGAGCCGCATACAAAGGCCATGTTTTCAGGCCATCCGCGCCACCAGTGGCTCATCACGCAGAGTGGGAGCTCCACAGCGGCACGCGAGAGCGAGGCGTGCCTGCGGTGGCGTGGCATGCCTACGCATCGACCGAGGCCAAGTGTCGTCTCCAGCATTCATCATGCTTCGATGAAAGGCTGCGACGAAATTCATCGCTATTCCTTTGCGCCTCCTTTTTTTTTCTTTTGGCTATTTGTTCTTTTGCGCTAGTCCCAGAAGGTTACCCAGAAAGTGCACGCGCTGCTTTGTGCGCGTTTTAGGGAAAACGGGGTGCTGTGCCGCTTCTCGAGACTCTCTTCTCTGCACGAGCAGAGCAGAGAGGCACTAAAGCCCCTCTGAAAACAATATGGCCCATTCAGCGCGCCCGTCGCGATCTTCAAGCTTTTAGCGGAGTGCGGAACGAGTGTAGTCTGCGTCATTGCAAGGCGCGCGCTGAAGATGATGTTCCTGCTCGGTGCGCTTTAAGTGACGCGCGACAGCACCGAGACTCGAGCTGCCGAAACATTTTACCTCGTACTCTAAGTATTTGCTGTTATATTACGGAGGCCACCTTTGTGTCTACCAGCGCAGAGTTCGAGCCCACGCCGCGTTGAATCGATTTATTTCTCCTTTCTTTTTCATTTTTGGAAAGGCTGCGAGCCCGACGCGAATATATGTCCTCTAAAGCGTGCAATAATCCGCGCACGAAAGAGGAACGAAAATCGGCGACGATAGTGATGACGGTGGTCAGCAAGAAGACACGCCTATTTAGGAATACGTAACATTGCGCTTTTCTCCAATCCGTGAGTTGAGTGCAACGTTAAGCAAACGGTGAAGCACAGCCGCAGGCAGCAATTAAAGAGCTTTAGATTGCGAAGCAATACAGGCTTGCCGCTTTATCATTTAAAGAACGCCATTCTTGCTCCTGTGCAACTGCACGAGAGTCGTAAAAGCATGAGTGTGTGACAGTGCGACTACCGACGGGTGCCTCTTCAGCGCCGCAGGTTACGCGCGCGTTTTCAAAAAGCAGATCGCACACGGGAGCTGTTCATAAAAGCAGGGGCGGCTTGCACGAACATTTAATAACGAATTTAAAAACGCGTTCTTGTACGGACTACAGGCGTTGTCTATGGAACATTTAAGAACGTGTTCTTAAATTTGTCAATATTTTCGTTATTAAATGTTCGTGAAAGCAGCCCCTGGGGCGGCTAAATTTCCTCTAACCAATCGCAGTAGTGGACGTGTTCTTTGCTAGGGTGGCTGGCCAATTACAAGCAGTACAGGTAAACCAAAATGCTTGTCAATTTGGACCTCGAGGCGTAAACGTAGCTTGAATGAGACATGAGGAGAAAGACATTTCGCGTCGTGCCACATGGCGTTGTTGCCGACGGTGACAAAGGGAAAATAAAAGGTCGAGCAAAATGAGGGAAAGTGCCAGTTTGCACTTGACGCGCGCGTTTGTTGTACGGTGATGGGATTGAACTTGCTTCGATTGTTCCTGATGTTCCAGCTGAAGTAAAGCAATCGGTCCCCTTCCTCGATATATTTCCTAGCCTCGGAGCGTCGACCCATGCTAGAGCGGATGATTTTTTTGGTCTTCCTTTCCTCTTTTGGCGAGCTTGAATTCGTGGTCCTAACCACACTCACGTACACACACATGCACACACACGCACACACACACGCACATGCACACGTGCACACACACACACACACAGAGAGAGAGAGAAAGAGAGAGAGAGAGTTGGGTTCAGTTGCTTCGGGTGTACGGTGTTATTTTGCGAAGCTGTGCAAGTAAGGAGCCCCAATCCAACCGATTCAGCAGTTTGAAAAGTAAAAGTACAACAAGAAACTAGCAGGAACATGGAAGAGCACTGAAAAAGAAAGAAACTGAAAGTATCAACGTTTAGCAGCTTGATGTTTCGGAAAGAACTGCGCGGGAGCAGCACAAATTCTTTTTGCACGACACTGCAGGAAAAAAGTAAGAAGGCTGCGTGGTGAAGAAATGCGGAAGGGTGGATGAGGAAATCGAAGGATGAATTTAAAATACAACTGAGAGACAAAAACAGAAAGAAGAAAGACAAGAAAGGAAAGGTCCAAGGCACATAGACATGCAAGATTTTGCCGACTACATCGAGAAGGATTAAACGATAAATGCAAAAACAGAAAGAAGCAAGACTATAGCTATATAACGGTTGTCTCACTATAGATGTAAAAGCAGAATGCGGGAATGAAAAATGGGAACAGTCTCCTCACGCGCTATTATTATCATTTCGGTGTCACCCTTACTTATGATGGTTTTTAGTATTCGCGACGCCAGCGAAATATTTCTTATATATGTCCAAAAAAGGAGACACGCGGAAAATGATTGAGGGAAACAAGCAAATACGGTTGCCCCGCGTCGTGGCATAAAAGTTCAGGATATTCTGAGGGATGAAAACGGGCGCTCTGTCGAGCGATTCTCGCCAAAAGTTCGCCTCTTCAATCTCTTTGAGCGTAACTTGTGCTAGTGTTAGCAATAATATCGCTCGCGATATTGGTTCGAATTGCGCGGCAATATCACCGGATCATTTATTTCTCCCAAGATACGTATGCCACCAGAAAAATATTTCCAGTTCTTCTTCCTCATTTCGTCCTTCCTTTCCTTCTTTCTTTTTCTTTAGAACCCCCAAGACCTGTCCACAAATCCTGAAAGCAAAGCACGGTGCAGTTTTGCAACACGCGCAAACCCAGCGAGGCCTCTGCTTTTCTGATGCTCGCCGGAACCAAGCATCCATACACAACCGCAGCAACCGTAGCAATACTAGCGCCTCAGAACACGCCTTATTATTACCGCGTATGCTCCGTCCCATCGGTCTACCGACCCTCGCCGGTCAGCGAAAACGCGAGCGCGATAAAGGATTTCGCTTCGCGAAGCGACTCGGAAGCACCAAACTGCCGCCAATAAATAAATACCGCCCCCTCGGGTCGAACCCCGATGTTTGTCTGTGTTTGTTTTGTGACGCAAAATGTATTGAATTATCTTCTGGGGTTTTACGTGCCAAAACCACGACGCGATTCTGAGGCGCGCCGAAGTGGGGGACTCTGGATTAATTTCGACCACCTGGAGTTCTTTAACGCGCGCCCAGTGCACGGTACGTGGCCGTTTTTTACATTTAGCCCCCATCGAAATGAGGCCGCCGCGGCCGCGGGATTCGATCACACGCCTTCGGGCTTAGCAGCGCAACGCCTTAGCCACTAAGCAACCACGGCGGGTCTCGTAACATAAAAAAAAAAAGGGTGTACGGAGCCGCAGCTCGAGGAAGGATGTGGGTGGAGTCCTTTGTTCTCTGACCTACTCGCAGCAGGCAGTGTTCCCCCAAGTTGGCACGCAAACTACGTGACGCGGATAAGATGCGAGCGGATGAATAAAAATATTGCCCCCGGCGCCCTCATACGAATTCTTTTCTCCCGTTGTTTCTTGTATCGTGTGCTTAGGAACACGCGCCTGGCCTTATGTATGTATAGATAGTGGCTTCTGGGTTGTAAACTGAAAAAAGAAATATGAAGCGAGAAGAAATAGATCAGGAACAAGAAAAGAAAGCCACGGCACGTTGGGCGTGATCTCCCGCGAGCGCAAATCCCCAAATGGAGGAAGCCTGTCACCCACCGCCGTCGCGTTCTGGCAGCCAAAGCGTGCGCTTACCGGGCAGAAGCTCCGGATCCGCACGTTTTTCCAAACACACCTCCGCGCAACAATGCACCTCACCATTCTGCACAAAGCTTCTTGCAGCGGGATCGCTTCCATCTGGGCACTTTTTTGTTTCTTTGCCAAGCAACGCGTTTCCTTATGCCGCAAGATGTTAGACAGCGAGCCGGCGGAAGGTATGGGGGGTTCGCCTCTTGAGGCACTATATATATCCTCCCACGGCAACGTGTCTTACTGAGATTCTCCGAATGTATACGTCGACACCGTCGTTGCGTCACACCTCTGTAAGTGACAGAAAGACAGACAGATATATATATATATATATATATATATATATATATATATATATATATATCCCATATACCCCCCAAACGTATGCAGCGAAGATAGCATGAGGTCAGACACGACAACGGGCGGCATGACGGAGGCAACGGCACTACGCGAAGATGGAGCACACCGCGGTTCGAGCTCTTAACTGCTCTCGCCGCAATGTGTTACACATGGTCGTCCTCTCCTCAGGCGCTATTAAACAAAGCAATGAATGATGGCATGACGACGCACGCCGCCTCGTAACGGAACGAAGGGGCGAATGGAGCGACCGGGCGAGCAAACCGTGTTTCGGAGTCTTCACTGTGGTCGCAGTAGAAAAGATGAGTTCGTTAAAACTTTTTTTTTTGCGCCGACTGATACAGAACGTGTGTATAGTTGCAGTCCCCTACCAAAACACGTAACGTATATGAAGGCACCGAAACGTCACTCAATCGAGTTAGCATATATATACATGAGAAAGAAAAGAGAAAAGAGCCCCTCCTCCCCCTCCCCCAACCTCTCCCGCCACTTTCCTTGCTGAACGCGAGGCATGCAGAGCAGTTACTCTGTCTACACGTTCGGAGGGAAAAGCGATGGGTTTGAGATACCACATAATATTCCTCCATGCCGCCATCCATGAAATAGATAAGGAAAATAAGACGATAGCAGAGTAGCACACGCGCAAAAGAGGGCCGAAATGAACAATAACAAAGACAAAAAAAAAAGACCAGCGCTGAAGACGTTCCACAGCGCGGCAGGCCGCCATTGTCTCGCGCTCACGCTGTTCGCCACCCCACCCCCCCCTCGCGCAGCGCCACGGCTTTGTTTACATAACCACGTGTTCGGCCGCCACCGCAACCGGAGCCGACGGCGGCGTTTATCTCGCTAACGCGATTAGTGCGCCAGCGCAGTCGCTCCTCCTATACGCCCCCGTTCCTCTCCTGCCCGCACTTCTCCAGAGGAGAGCAGTAGCAGCATCGCTGGTGCAACGAGTTTTTCGGCTGCGGGAGAGGGCCGCGAAATGAGGCGGACGAGATACAAGGCGATACGGGAGAGAGATCTGAACAAGGCCCGGAAGGGGGTCGCTGCTCGGCGCCGTCTGTCGTGTATAAACACGCGTCTGCGTTGCCGCCCACTGGGAGAACAAGCGATATCGAGCGAAGCGCGGCAGCGCGCTTTTCCGTCATTGCACGCCGATGCGCGTGCCACGCGCTGGAAGCCGAAACGAGACGACGCCTGTGAGCTTTTCCGTTGCGCGATCAAAAATACTCAAAGCTGAACCAAAAGCACATCAGCGAAGGTGTACAACTTTCATCTTATCTTTCTTCTTACCCCTTCGACAAACACACGGTCGTATACGGAAGACACAGAAAGCTTGGAGCTGGGCAGGGTCAGAAGACGCCGACGCTGACTGTTCTTCCAGATATCTTTCGTAAACATTTAACGGAGGCTGCAGTCTATCGAGAAAATAGGACTCGCCCGAGGCGTCTCGAATTCTCCCGATAAAATATGCCGTTGAGACCTACGCAGTGAAACGCATTCGAGATTTACAGCGACTGCAGAGGTAATTGATCGTCAGCCCCTTTCGTTCTCAATTGGCCTATACGCCACAACCAGACATATATGCGCGATTGATAGCGTCGGTAAGACGGAGGCCGTCCGTCCTGCTGCACCGTACTCGTGCGGGGTAAGCTGCAACTACCGCGTCGCGGTGCAAGATAGGGCAAGTCCGCGCCACCGTGGCGTGCGCCTCCGCCAGAGCTGTGGCATTGCGCAACGTTCTTTGTTAAATTAATACAGCGTTGGCTGGAGAGCGAAGGAACAGAACGAAGCCTTCGGCCTCGAACTCCACAACCTACACGACGCAGTCTTGCATCGAGGCCATCGATCCTTGAAGATGGAGGTACTTCAGCTTTTCCTGAAGTTTCTGAGTGACGGCGTGCTCATCGTTGAATGGTGACGCTGACCATTTTTATTATAGGACGCTCTGAGGAAGCCATCGAAGAACAGCGAATAGCTTGATAGAACCGGAGTCATTGCAAGTGTAGGTAATTGTACCGTGAAGTTAGTGGCAGAGGTTTAAGTACGAAAACTAAAATCGAGTTCAGATAGACAAAATGCTAGATAGCGATAGGCAAAACCTGATTAAATCAAGCAGGCTAGGGAACTATTTGTCCCTGGCATGTTTCAGAGGGCATGTCAATCATCATAATCATAATAATAATCATCATCATCATCATCACCGCCACCACCACTAGCACCACCATCATCATCATGCCGACAATGCTTGAAAGACCATAGGACTAGCCGACAGCCGGGTTCTTCTTCGCGATTGTACACTCCATGCTGTTAGCGCAGACGTCAGCATACGGAATCGAATCAAAGGTCACCGCAGTGAACCTTCAATTGAACGCGAGAATTCACATATCAGTTCGCACTAGTCATTCATCTGGCTTTTGGTCGTGTGTTTTATTTATTTTATTTCCTGTTCATTTCATATTATTTTACTCGCTTCCACATGAAGACATGAAGTAGCAAATCGAGTTTGTAGCAGGACTGACAACACCGAACTAACTTGCACTCCCCCCTCCCCCCCCCCAAAAAAAAAGAAGGCAAAACAAAAAAAATACGACGTCCAGTTCCCTCGTCAAGTATCTGTCCTGTCTCCGTAAGTCTGCAGTTGCCGAACATCTATTTTATTGCCTTTACTTTTATTTTATCTCTGCTTCGTCTTCTTCTTCTTTTTTTTTTTTTTTCAAATGTGGTCGCGCAAAGGAAGCTGAAAAAGCGCGATATATTTTGCGACTTGGGATGTCTGCCAGTATTGTACACATCCATTTGAAACCATGCAGCGTGCTGCGCTTCATCAAAAATGTGCCTACAGGAGCAGGTAACGAATGCCACCCATGCTGTCTTATTTTTTTATTTTTTCTTGGCTCGTCTACTCATTTTTGCGGCAGCGGTTATGTATTGCCATTGCAAGGGCGCCACAATATATGTCACAGACATGATATATGCCACGGACAGTATACTATGTCACAGCCACAGGGTTCCTACACGACAGCATATGGCTCTAAGTATTTAGAAGGCTAGAACGCATGTACACCGGTGACTAAGATTGCGACAAATACACGATGCCCGTTTCTTCTCGACGACGCGACACCTGCAGTACGTACGCAGCCATCGCAGAGACACCACCGAAAGGAGACCGTTTTTTCTTCCTGCGGTTTCTTAAGGAGGCTGCCTCGTACACAATTTGTCTTTGCTTTCTCGTACATAGGTATAGATCGTGCCCAGGCCTATCCCAAGCATTCTCCCTGCTATACCCTCCACGTACGAGCCGTTTTGCAGCAAACGATCGCCGCCGTACCGGCTTCCGTTATTTCCTTTCTTTTTCTCTTTTTTCTTTTTTCGTCAGCAATCGCTCCGCCCTCCTCCACCACCTGTTTTCATTCCGAGGTTGTGTACACAGAAAACGAAAAAAAAAAACAAAAAAAAAACTTGCGTGGTAGATCTCAGAAGCGATTTGTCACTGCAAGAGTGGTGGCGGTCTTGGCAGCGCTAGCGACTCGTGGCAAGTCTCTGTTTTCTTTCATCTCCTCTCTCCCTACCTCCGTTTCATTTCTCCCAGAGTCCAAATATTTCTCCGCCTCCGGCGCAGCGGTCGCCTGCCTGTACGTCTGCTGCGTACGCGCGCGCGCACTCGTGTAGTGTTCCGCGCTGTTCACTGCAACATCGGCTCGCAAACGCACACAAACACATAAACGGGCATGTACGGCCCGCACGCGCGCACGAACGTACGAACAGACTCGGCCCCGGGAGCGGCACGAGAAGCTTCACGAGAGTGAGTGCTGCCTCGGTGCGCTGGCAGCCATATGTCTCTGTCAATGGCGGCTGTCGTTTGGCGTGAGGTCTCCATAACGTTCGCTCTGGGCTCGCGTAGTTCACCCCTCCCCCCCGCTGCCCTAAAAAAAAAAAAAAAAAAAATGCCGCCTCTCACTATTTCTTTGCGGCAGCAGCGAAACCTAATGTTTTCTCCGATTTAGGTTTGTCCGACGCTCGAGATCGTGCGGCGAGGAGTTTTCGGCGCAGCACCGCGTCGGGAGCATTAAGTTCGAGAACTGGGCAAACGGGGGAAAAAAAAGGAAAAATGCTGCGATTGAGGCGAGCCGAAATGGTTGGGTGAAACAAAAGATTTGGGCGAAAGTGATTTGAAACAAAAATATTCGGTGCTCTATAGTTTACGGGGCGTCGCTGCTGTAGGTTGTAGCTGGTTGTTGTAGCACAGTAGGCAGGCGGTAGTGGGTCCCTCTTGGTTACTCGGACCTGGTTGTAAGTGGCCCGCGTGTACCGCCAGGTCCCATGCGCAGCATAGTGAAAAACAAATAAGTAAATAACTCTCATTCTTCCCTCTCCGCAGCCTCCGCCGTCTTCGAACCAGAACTCTAATGCGCGAGCAGCGATACTTTCTGTGGCCGACTCGGCCTCTCTGACCAAGTAAGGGAATTTTGCAAGCACTTACAGAATTCTAGCCACTTGCTACACGCCGCCGGGTCAGAGGCACCGCGGCGGCGGAAACGTACGTCTCTGGCGTTTCCTGAGCGGCGTAATCTGGTTAGAAGTGCTTTTGTTTTTCTTGTTCCTTTGTTGCTTCTCTATTTCCTTCTCCGTTGCAGTTCAAGAGAGATCATTTCGAGGGCAAGCAAGCAACCAACCTTCCCTTCGCGAGAATAAGACAGAACGAACAAAAGAGTGTACATGCGCCGCTGTTGACTTCTTTTTACTTTTGCATACTTTTTTTTTCATTACACGTACACGGCTTCCTCGATATCCTACTTACCGCATTACCCCCAAACCTCTTCTTTCTTTATTTTTTTCATATTCGCTCCTTCCCGATTGAAAGTACTCATTCATTCCAACAAGACGCCAGTAACAACAGAAACTACTGTTGTGTTTTTTTTTTCTTTTTTAATTTGCGTCAAGCCTCACATTAACAGCAACATAAGGATGCAAGGTACAATGCCAAGCGTAGGCGCCGCATAGAAAGCACAGTAAACGTGCTGCTACGAGACGAGACAATATACAAATAACCTAACTAGTTTTGCGGAAGCACGATGAATTTTCTCGCAACAAAAAAGTCGCCATCGACTAAATTTCAGCAAGAAGAGCTGTTGGACGTATTTACAGCGCTGGACAAACGGAAGCACGCAACACAAACACAGACAGGACATGTTGTGCGCTCCCGTTTTTCTAGTGCTGTACATATGTCCCACTACTAAAACCAACTAGCCTGCAGTCTTCCAAAGTAGCAAAACGACATCTTCGCGCACCACTCTCCTCCGCCGTCTATACCTATCATCATAGGGTGGCCTCTCAATCTTTAGCTGTCCAGGACGCAGTGCCAGACGTGTGTCTCGTAATTGAATTATTGTTGTGCCTCTCTCCTTCACCTTATAGCATTGTTATATAAGAAGATGGACGCCACTTACTCACAGAGAGGCAAATCTACTCTAAAATGCTTTGACCGTGCCTACCGCTCATTTGTCCCTGTATGCTAATTTTGCCGCCATTTTCACTTGCGCCACTTAGCCTATAAGGTCGCCCTACCATGGCGGCTTCATTTCCGCGCAAAGTAACGAGGGAAGAATCGCCGACCCGAGTCACCTTGGAACGAGACGTCTAATTCAATTGGCGCGCGCGCTAACGCACACGCACGCACACACACACACACACACACACACACACACACACACACACACACACACACACACACACACACACACACACGCACACACACGCACGCACACACGCACACGCACGCACGCACACACACACACGCACACACACGCACACACAGGCACACACACGCACACACACGCACGCACGCACGTACTACAAGACATGTCACGCTGGACGCGTCGAAGCGAGCGCGGTTCACTCAGGCGTTGAAGCTCGCGAGCGTGAAGCGCAGCCATGAGGAGCGCTCAAGCACGTCGCGTCGCGACTCGAGAGTTTTCCACTACAGCGCGTGCGCTGAGGTATACGCTCCGAAGGCCAGATTTAGCGAAGCGTTGAGCTTGTAAAAATATGTTTGCGATTGACCAGTACTTTCACTTACCTACCTCCCTTGCAGCTAACGTGAATGGCCAACTTGATCCTATTACGTACTTATGTACTCTTGCGTACTCTTACGTACTTCCCACAAGAACGTGCGCCGACCAATCGCGAACGGAAATATTTTCGCATGCCACCCATGCCGTCATGTTCAGCGAGGGCTTCTTTCTCCCTAAGAATACTTTGCCTATGGTCAACTCCTTTTGATGTGATGTCGCTGCTATTGTTGCGACTGTGCTATGCGTGGGTTTATGCGAAGTGGTCTCGGCGTACAAAGAGGCTTCTTGAATCGGGGTGCCAGGCAATATGTTGCGTTTGTCTGTCCCGTAATGAGATCTCAAAGTTTCTCATTCGTAAGAACTGATTCTCATCAACCACTTTATATAGTACAGTTGGCAGGCTCTTGTTCTTAAGGACTACTCCATGGCATATATATATATATATATATATATATATATATATATATATATATATATATATATATATATATATATATATAGGGCGCTATAACCAACAGCAGCGGGAGGGGAATCTACGCTGAATGCCCTCGAACTCGAGGCACCACGGACGGTGTCATACTTAAGACACTAAATTCTGACAGCGTATGTTCGTTATCTTTCGCACTAGTCACGTCGAGCGAAACGTTCTAGTAGGACCTGCCAGATTATATATCATGAATGCAAAGAGTGAAGCCATGAGCTTATTCCAACAGCAAAGAGATAGAAAGAGATGCCCTTTAATGAATCCTGAAGAGATTTGCCTGGCGGCATGCCTTCTAACACGCTGCTCCAGATTGGTATGATGAAAAATGAAATGATGCGCACAGTTCACAACATAGATACACCAACGGCAAAGATCTGGGGAATAAACCAACCGGTTGTAATCGACCTTTTTTTCTTGGCTAACCAACAAGTTCGATTCCGGACTATTTCTTTTAAGGAGTGGAGTAAGAGGGCGTAATAGTAAACAGGAAAAGTTATAGATTCATAACAAAAAATTTTCTTAGCGTTCCCGCTGAAAAAAAAAAAAATGTACCAAGCTGTAGGCCGCCCACCAATGCGGCTCTTCGACATTTGTTTTAGGAAAAAAAAAAACTGCACCTCGTAAATCTGAGAATGCCACGACGGTTGGGAGTGGGTTGTGCGCACATGTCGTCGTCGCCAGTCGATCAAAACTGCAGAGGCTGCCCTCCCCTCCGCCCCCCCCCCCCCCGCCATCAAGCGCGCCGCACATTCCGGCCACTGCTCTAAATTTCTTATTGCACAGCAAGTGAGAAATTGACAAGAAAAAAAAAGCTAACGACATAAAGCGGCGCGAGGGTGCCGCGCGCTCGCGACGCTCAAAGCCAGCGTGTCCTCCTCACAGCTCAGCTCTGGATCGACCACATAACGTCACAGAGAGGCAGAGAGACAGCTCAAAGAACGGGGAACTAAACGGAAGTTCGGGCCAGTAAACACGAAAATTTCGAGAGCGGAAGGTGGGTAACAAAAAAGGTCCGATGCGCTCGCAGTTGAGGATCGAAGACCGACCGGACGGGTTCCGAAAGCCAAGCCAAAAGTGTTCGAGGGAGGGAAGGGAGAGTACAGGGTGGAAATGAAGGAGTTGTAGGAAGAGAGAGAGCGAGAAAAAAAATGGGGGAGGGTGTCCTTTCGAACACGCCACGTATAATTACTATTCATAGCCGTTCCGCACAGTCGCCTGTCCTAGCTGTCGGTCCGTCCACGCTGAGCTTCCCTTTTGTGTCTATAGTTCAATTTTTAGGCGCCCTCGCGCGGGGCGGCCGTGCCTTCTTCATAATTGTCGTTATCACCATCATTATCACCCTGCAGCCTCCTTCGTGTCTATCGCCCGCTGTCCACCCCCCCCCCCCCACCGCCCCCCGCCTCGTCGACGTCTTTCTCTCTCTTTGGTTTTAACCGCATCACGCCGCCGCGGCAAAAAAAATTAAAAAATAATAAACAAGAAACAAATTTTGGCAGCAAGCAGTGCTTCGCGTGTTCATTTTGATGGAATTATCGGGAGTCCGGCCGTATTAATTAGAGGGCGCCTTATCGCTTCTCGCGTACCCATTCCCCGCGTGTCTTTACTTTGTTTCATTTTACGTCCCGCTGTGCTTTTTCGCGCTACCCCATTGCAATGCAGTGAAGACAAGGGCGTTCCCCTTTGAAGTCTTTTTCACTCGGACATAGGTTTCTTTCGTGGAAGTAGCGCGTTGACCTTCTTTACCTTTTACTACATCTCATTTTCTGTTAATTACTTAGCCCAAGCTAGCATTCAGAGGCTGCCTCGTATAGGTGCGAAGCCATACCTTCGCTGCAAGCTTTTGCTCCCGAGGTGAAGATTGAATGAGTGGAAAATTTTCTTTTCGGTTCTTTAGCTGGTAATGACGGAAACTTCATTGCTAATCACCATGGCAACGACAAAATTCTCGATGGCAACTCGTGCACACACACACACACACACAATATATATATATATATATATATATATATATATATATATATATATATATATATATATATATATATATATATATATATATATTAGCCCCCGCATAAGGTCGGAACAATGACATCCTCCCGTCACATTCTTCGTTTCAAGGCAGCATAGTGCTAATTGATCAAGCTTGATTGGAGTGATTTCTGCCAGCAAAGAGTTCAGAAAAGCTCGCAGTTTCGCACAATTGCGCCGCGTAATTTTGTGCAACACAATAACAACAACACCAAGTTGAGCTACTTGGTAGGGAATCATCGTGAAAGCAGGTAACGCGTGCAGACACGTACACAAGATAAGTGAACCAGACAACGCCAACGCTATCAACTTTATAGTCGGCGTTTGTGCTGTTTGGTTCACTTCTCTTGCGTCCGTGTCTGCACGTCCCACCTTCTTTCACAAAAAGAACCTTCGAAGCGATTAGTGAGAAGTCTGTGAATCCCCTGTTGAGATAAAGTCTGGCTTTGCATGCAGGTTATTTCACTTGATACGAAGGTACTTGAACTGGGTTTTACTCGAGCCCGAAATATGAGTCCGACCTGGGTTCAGAGGCCACGTGGAGCCCGACATCGGCGTATCACACCGAACCACAGCCGTAGAGCTATCGTCAGGCGGCCCGCTTTCCAAGTTTCTATACATTACCTTGCTAAAAAAAAATGAGATTGGGTAAGTTGTTCTTTTACAGAAATAGGCCTTCGTTCGAAGTGTAAAGCCAGGATGTCCCGCTTTTACAAAGCGTTTGCTGTCCGGCGTGTGCCTCTAAGCATAAATTTGCCAAATCAAAAAAGCTGAAACTGCAAGGCAAACTTTTCGTAAATTGAAATAAACAAGGAGACCTCAAAGCCGTTGATACGCCGTGGCATCATACCTTACGCCACGAGTGCAGCTCTGTCAGTTATCGCAATATATATATATATATATATATATATATATATATATATATATATATATATATATATATATATATATATATATATATATATATATATATATATAGAATTCCTAACATTGCTCCTCACTTGAACTTCACTGCATAACACAGTGCAATGCAGCGAAGATACAGTACGGAGCGATGGTGGGGATGAACATTGATGTTTTGCGGGACAAAACACGATCGTTGAGAAATAAGAGAAGAGACAAGATAAGCGCTTCTCACTTCTCTTGTCCTGTCGCTTATGTGAGCTGCTATGTTTTGTGGCACAACAACATTGACGTCACTGTAGTGCACAAGCTTTCCCGGAAAGCAAGGGATGAAGCATGAGACCCACCGTCTTTCTCCGTGATTATATTTTGCTGAAAGCTTCTCTTTTAGTGAGGTAATGCGACCTATAAATGCTAGTTTGCTCCAACAAACACGAATGCTAATTTACCCTGCACAGCATAGATTCTCGTCGTAGACAGAAAAGCACTAACACTGCAACTCCTATTGCGCATACTTGTACGCGTTAAAGAGAGAAATCTAACCGATTGCTATAGCATTTATTCTTCAAAAATGTAATTGGTTGCGATTAATAATTATTGCCCCACCAAAGTATCTAAGCAATCACTGAAAAGTAATTGATAATTTTAATGTTACTTTTATCCCTACTTCAATTAAGATTAGATAAATAAAGCATTGGAACGAGTTAGCCTGGCTCTTTCCATGCGTCCTCTCGTACGTTGTTCATCTTCACAAAGTATTATTTATCAAAATTTTATCAAGCAATCTTCCCCCGTTTTCGTGTGAACGCATCTGCAGCAACTCAGCCCTTCTAAACAGCGCTCAATAGGCACGCTGGTTGGAAAGGCTGAGTAGTAACGTACCTTCCTCAAACGATTGTGATTACTCAATGCCGCGATGGTCGGGTCTGGGTTCTCTATGAAGCGCAGCGTTTCATTGTTGCTGGGGCTCTGGAAAGGCGTTCGCCACAAGGCCAGCGAAAAGCTGAAAAATCGTATCAGGTGATTTCCTGGCATCAACGTTTGAAGCGGCCATCGCTATCCAGCCGTCTGCATTTCTCGGTCAACATATGGTGCGACTCCCCTCGCTGCCCTTCGCTCGTTAGCCATTTAGACTTAAACCACTATAGTTGTAATGAACGCCAGCAAGCCTTCACTTTCCTTGGAAAGCTATAGCCAAGTTATTGCCAAATCTGTGATGTAACTTAATATAAGGCTGGACATTGTAAGGCCTGCAGTGAAGACGACGAACGCTGGCCTATCGTCATCACCAGCGCGGGGTTCGCCGCTCGTGCTGGAACTCTTGCTGCTGCTTGACCACCGCGTTGGCCCATTCTCAGTCCGCAGACAATAAACCTCTTCGCAAGCCCTACAAATATTGTTCATGTGTTAAATCACAAAAATAGGCGTGCGTGAGTCACTTAATATCAAACAGGTAGAAATATACGAGTTTACCTGCCGAAACAACTTCCCCTTTTTATCAGGTATCTCATATACTGCACTCCGCGAAGAATCCAGCAGCAGTTCTTATCACCTATGAAGGCCGCCTTTAAACGCTTCCAGGAGAGAAGGAAAGAAATTCTTTATATGAGAAAAGCTCGCAGGTCGGACCTCCGAGAGAAACGTGCAAATCTGCAAGCCAGCCATGTTGAGGTGATCCAGACGTAGCTGCAGGACGCTGATTGTGGGAAGAAGGTAACCCATGCACTTGTTTTCATTCCCTTTGGACTCCGCAGTTCCCGCCAAATTTAAGTTCTCAAAAGCTGCGTGGCCTGTCAGAGCTTGTTTCATCAAAAAATGTGACAGGTTAGATGTAATCGGTTACTGAAAAAAAATGCTTAAATTACGGGGAGCGTTACCGAGTAAACAAACTAATCGTTAGATTGCAAGATTGCCAAAAAAACGTAATTTATTACTAATAATTAATTACATGTAATCCGTTACGTATAAGTCTGACATTGCCGTTGGCTTGGCTAGTGATCTACGATTTAGAACATTTAAAAACGAAAGTCGTGTTAAAGCGAATCTTTCTTTCGGGAGTGGGCGGGGGGAGGGGGTTCTTCAAGGCCAAAGACGCAGGAATGAAGTGGGCAGATTTATAGGATTTGAGTGACCGCTTTACGAAAGCTTCGCATAGATTATTCCAAGATGTGCGTTGGATCTGCATAATTTTTTTTATCTAGTCTGTTTGCTGTCTTGGGGCAAGTTATAAGATTAGTGTGTTCAGACACTGGTTACGTTTGACGAAAACATGCCGCGACGTGCTTGTAGCCGTAGCTGTACCTTGTTAACGACTGACCGTAACCATAATTCTCCAAAATGTTAGGTTAGTGTCCTACTACAAAAGACAACACATTGATATTAGTGTTGCTACTGTTCGCTCTTCGCTGTGAAGCCCTTCGCAATTCGCGAAGGAATTTATCAAGTGACTACGCTCTGCAACACCATAATCCGAAGTCCCTCCACGCGGCAAGCCGTCGCCTTACAAGGGTAGTTTCGGAGAAACTCTATGAGTGGAGAGGTCAAGTATGAGGCCACAGAGACAGGATGGATGGAAAGGATGGATGGTACCTTCTGATGGCACTTCTAGAGAGTCTGATCGAAACATAAAAAAGAAACCACGAGCCCTCAGTGACGTGAAAATTAATGCGTGAGCAACGTATAACCCTCTATTATAAACTAGCAATAAAGCACTAACCCGGCCCATAAACAAGACCAAACAAGCTCGTTGCATCGCCCTAAACCACAACCAAGGTGTGTGCCTTCAATTGAGACGTGACCGAGAAACTTTTAATGAAATTGACCTATGCGGTGGCGTTATTTCGGAGTATTTATCGCCATAAACACGCATGCAGTGCTCCGTCGTTCCAGTTCTGCATACGCTGACGAATCGGGCGGAAGCAAAGTCCGACCAGTTCGCGTCTCAATTCATGCTTGTACATTTTTTGAACAAGATCGACTAGATTCTTGTCTCCCCTCTCCCTCCCATCCCCTTTCCTTTTTCTATCGGAAGTTATTTAAGGTCGCATTGAGCAGGGTGCGAGTGATTGAGATCAATGCAGCGTTGAATTCCGCGGGAAAGTCTGCAAATCACGTTGTGGCAGCTAGCGGCAAGGGACTGACTCCCTGCTACCAATTCGCGCGGCGCGCACGCTGAGACTTAGGGTAACGCCCGTGCATAGGGTTGACGGAAGCACGCCGCGCCTGGTAAGCACCTGCATGCCCCACGCGAGACGGACATGTTGCAACAACACAACAGGCGCTGCTGAAGCCGCCGTGCATCCATCTCGTCCGACGCAGGGAAGCGCTATATGGGCATCGGTGGGCGCGCCCGCCGACCAGGGGCTCCCTCCTCCACTGGCGGTGACAGATGGGACTGGTTCGTGGCGGGACTGGCCGGCGTGCGATCGTGCCGCGAAGTCGCACACCAGCGGGACGCCATCGCTTCGCGCGCCGCAGGCGGCTGCGTCAGTCGCCGAGAGGAGCGGGCGAGTTTCTGTGCGAACGCTGGCTGCACCACGCGGCGCAGCCGCGGTACGCCGCCGCCAGGCGCGTAGCAGCCACCTAGAAGATAAAGTATAAACCCCATGCAAGCGATCTTGCGCGCCACAGCGACAAGCGACGCGATGGAGACGGCTGTCGCGTTCGCTCTTCGCCTACAAGTCGTACCCCATGCGAGCGATGACTTCGAGCGACGTCTCCCCAGTGTTGCCGGTATGAGCGCAGCAATATAGGCGCCGAAACTAGCGTGACGCGTGCTATATTAACTTAAGTTGGTGTGTTTTTCTGTAAAAAGCAGCATAAAATATTTCTGAAGGTCTTCCAGTAGGTTCTTATTCTTGCACTACCAAAATTAAATCGTTTGCTCGTTCCGTGCCACAATCGGTAGTGCTTGAGTGATGTACATCCAGTTCCGGCTTCGGGCTATTGGCTAGTCGCTCATGGCCCTTCCGGGCGACAAGCGACAAATTCTACATTTGCAGAATCGAACGATCGCGCGACGAGAACGAGCGATCTGTTCAAGCATCGGCCCGATCCGTCGCTCGAAGCCGTCGCTCGTTGCTGTCACGCACAAAATCGCCGCTCATGGGGTTTAGCCTTAAAGCAAGTAGTCGGGAGGCTGCGACGCCAAGGGGCTATCGCATACGTGCAGCTGGCTTTCTCCCACGCTTTCGACTTCCGTCATTGAAGAACCACTCGACACTGCGAAGTTTCGCGACCATGCGGATACGTGGATAGCGTATAGCGCGCAAGCCGAAGCACATATAGATCGTATATGTGCACGGTTGCCCTGCCACAGTGTGTCCCTACGCTTCGTCTAAACTTGGCACCAGTCCTCGATAGAAACTTAAAAAAAGGTCGTAGCCTTAAACGTCGAAACCTGTCCGAAACGTCACGAGTCAAATAGTGCACCTCTTGTTTTGTTCTTGTGGGAATGTGTATTTGTGATTAAAATAAATCGAAGAGTCGTAGATCACCAAGCATGCTCAACTAATAAGCGGCAGAACTGCAGAGTTCTTTAGCTGTCAGAAACGCAGCCTTCCTTCTTTCTTTCTTTCTTTCTTTCTTTCTTTCTTTCTTGTAGCAAGAGACAGCTAGACACAAAAAGGCGGAAACAAAAAAGTTTGAACACTTTCTACATTAAAGACAATGTATCAGTACGGTATGGTATTATATGATTTGATATGTGGGGCATGGGATGCGACATGGAAGACGCCGGTGGTACTTTTATATAGCTAAACCATGTGGTTGAACAGCTAGCCACGGCCACGAACCTCCATTTGATCAGCCGATACTAAGTACATTGACAGACTCGCCTGTGAATACCGCTATAAAGGGTCCGGAGCTGCACGGCCGAGCATCGCCTAATTGTCAAGACTACCGCGCGCAGCGTCAGCCACAGCATGGTCATTACTATAATGTCCTTGCGTCACCAAAATACGTGCCCTGAGCTTGCGCCCTGAGCTTTTTAGGTAACGTCGTTACATTACGTGCTTTATTCAGGAGCAAATAGGCTAAGCCTCTTGCATGACATGTATAGCACTGACATAAACTCAGCCTTTCGCGAACGAGGTCGCTGATAAGTGCTGCCAGCATTAAATGCAGCAATGAGCGGGGAGGAGTAGGAGGAAAGAACGTGTATTGTAAGAAACAGCGAGAAAGTGTTCTTTCTTCGCCCTAGGTGGGCGGCTCTCTTAGTCCAGAAAGCCGTTGGCTAATTCCGCAGCCCGGGCCCGGTCCACCAGACTTCACTGATCTTCCAGGCTCTGTGCCTTTAACATGAGCGGGGGAAAAAAGAATAAGTGAACTTCTTACGCGCGGTTACTGGCGGGTGCGAAGCATAGCCTTCAAAAGAACGCAGCAAGTCGCTTAACGTGATGCATATTCGCAAAAGAGCTTTTACGCTAGAGTTGTTTGTAAGGGTCGAATTCAAGCTAATCCTGATGCTGGACTTATTACTAGTGCAGGCTGTCGGCCAATGACAAAAGTCTCTTACGGACGAAAAGTTTTGCAAATTCGGCCCCGGCCAAATCTGTATAGCCGCTTCGATCAGGCACTGCGTGTACAATTACGCACGCCAAGAGTGCAACAAAATCAGAAGCCCTGATGAGAAGAATGATATTTAAAACGTTGCGCAAACATGAAGAAACAATTATATGTGGAGCTCTATGCGTAAGCTGTATGTAAAACGTTTTAAAACGAGTTTGGAGGTACACACGGCTACAGGTGTTTACTCTCGGTGTCAGTATGTCATCGCGTAGCGGCTTCGCTTCTTTCATTGTTTTTCACAACGTTTTACATCAGGCGCATCACTCAAGAGGCTGGGTAGGTGCTTCTCAAGCATCCTAGACATGAAATAGTTGATGTTGTCATAACTGACGTTCCCGCGTATAGAGAGTTCTCGCACGGCCGGAATCTACGTTCTGTGGACTCGACAAAACTCAACGAAGAATATAAAATTCTGAATCCGTTTTTGCAGCTGCACGCTTTTGGTTATTCTCCAGACGCAATGACCGGGGTGAAACTAAGCAGAATTAGTTGGCACCTCAAGGGGATGGGATCCGTATACGATTACTGCAGGGCGCACCAAGACACACCTATATGCGAATGGTCTGCTTCTGCGCGGCGTCTTTATGTCTGTGAGAAGTGAGCATAAAGACTTGTCTATTCCTGCAGCGGGAAGAACTTCTACTGCGCACAGGCATTGATTGTTGAGCAGAGCACATGAACTAGTTAATCTTTTCCAGAATAAGTTCCTGCCAACGGAGTATAAGAGACGGGGGTGGCCGTCGTTTTCACAGTCTCACTCTCGCACACACGCGCGCATGCATACCAACGAGGGGCGAAGGACAGACGGCAAAGAAGAGAAAGTCATCAATATTCCCCTCCCGCATCACAAACACGCTGAAAGCGGCGGAGCGACGTCTTCACTTGCACAAACTTTGCTTCCACATGAGGGAGCGCTCTTCGTCTTCTCACGCACGGTCATGTCAAGTGACAGTGGCTCTTCTTGGGCTGCAAGTTGTCTCGTTTTACTTTCTCCGACCCTTTCCTTAGTTAGATTTTTTTTTACCGCCGAAAAGTCGAGAGCAGGCAGACGCGTTTGAGTAGAAAACCAAAGAGGAAGACAAAAGACACACACAAAAAAAGAAGGAAAGAAAAGGAGAGGAGGAGAAGGGGGGGTTGCCAAAACAACAAACGAGTCTCATAAATTGATATTTGCTCACTTAGGCAAGCGAGGCGGACGCAAGAGTGACACGGACGAGGCAAAGTTCAGCAACAAAAAACGACGCCCAGGGAGGGAGTAAACAAGAGGTGAGAATCAGACGTGAGCTGCGCTGTGTCCGACGGCGCAAAGAGTGCGCTACGAATTTTGTTTTTGTTTCCCTCATCACGTCTCCTCCAGGGGTACGCATGAGACGCGATAGAGGGATGGCGGTATACCTTCGACTGTTTCTCGCTTTTTTTGCGTGTTGTGTGTTTGTGTTTGTTTACTTACTTGCTTGTTATGTTGTTTCAATTGACGCTGCGCTGTTGACTTAACCCACGCAGCAATCGGCCAGGATCAACACACTCGACACAAGCAGGGTGATCAACGCCGCCCGCGAAGCGTGCGACGCGGCTGATATTGCGTGGAAGCGCGCCCAATAGATATTGCGGGAGGTCTACGGGCTTGCACGCACGCGCAGGAAATGCCGGTAGAATTCAACGTCAGATGGGTGCTCTGCTGGACCCTTCCGTTGTCAGCTTGAGCTGGGCATACGCGTTAAGCCCAAGCCCCCCGCCCCCCTCCTCCGCCTTTTTTTTTTCATATGTTTTAGTTGGGCAGTTGTTAGAAGGAAATAGCACTGTTGCTCTGTGGCGGTCCTTTCAAGGCCAGTTGCAAACGGCGCTTTTGCCAACGAGCGCTGGGCGCATCGGCTCGCTTGACCAATGGTAAACTTGTTCTGCCCCTTTTCACACTCTTTCTGATGTTCCGGATGTCCCATCACCGTGGTATAGTCCAGGTGTCCGCTCTGAGTGAAAGTGTCAAGATCTGAAAACCTGGAGATGTTTCTACGCAATTTATAAAACAACACTAATTCTAGTGTGAAAACCATGCCACTGCAGCAGTATACTCCTACTGCAAGAGCTGACAGTGCTACTAAAATATTGACTTGATGACGCCTCACGCACCTCATGAATGAACGCACAAAATAGAAGGGCTGCGAGGCGTTTTGCACACTGGCGAGATCACTGCGAGCACCGAAAGGGCGGCATCGCGAGGTGTACCTCAGGGAAGTGTTCTTTCCCCAACGCTCTTTAACGTTGCAATGGCTGGTCTTCCCGCTGAAGTGCAAAAGCATTGCAGGCATGTCCATATGTCGATATACGCGGACGACATTTGTCTTTGGTTAACCAGATATCAACACAAGCGTTTAGCTCTGATAGCTCGACAGGCATTACTTTCAGTTCAAAATTACCTTCAAGGTGTTGGGTTGACTCTCTCGGTAGAAAAATCTGGCTTCATCATGTTTCCAGGTAGAGGAAGAAGGTATGCGCGGCTGAAGATAGACCTTAATCAATCTTGTCTTCGACAATTGAAACACAAGCGCTTTTTGGACGTCATTATTGACTACCGCCTACAGTGGCGACGAGCTGTAGACTCGATTGTGCCATCAATATCTTCGCGTCTCAATGTGATCCGTAGAGTTGCAAGTGAGCAATGAGGAAATCACCCTTCTTCAAGATCAGGTTGCACGATGCACTAGTGACGAGTCGAATAATGTATCAGCTCCCTTTAATTTCCCCATCGATATCACAGCTGGAACGACTTGAGGTTCTGCACAGAAAGGGCCTAAGAAGGGCTCTTGGCGTTCCGCAGACTGCTCCTAACAATGCAGTACTTTATGAATCTCTATCGAGACCTCTTACCTTAGTCGCTTCACAAAGGTTATTGATGCAAATTGGCCGCCTCAAACAGACGGCAGCCGGCCGAGCCCTTCTACAGCTCCTTCGAAAGAGATCCGAGTCCCGAGCGTACTTGGCCCTTAATACTCTTGGTTACCTGGGTCTTGACGCTAGAGGTCGAACTAAGAGGTTGAAACCACCTTGGTCTTTTGCGAGCCTCGATTGTTCGTTGGCAGTTCCTCACGTTCGTGCTAAGCGGAGTTCTCCTTTGGCGGCAACGCGTTCGCTCGTACTGGAACATCTTGAAACTGAATATGCACGTCATCTTCAAATTTTTACTGATGGCTCTGTGGACAAGGTCAGAGGATCTAGTGCAGCTGCTTTTCACATTCCCTCTTTGAAGTATGATTGGTCCGTTCGCTTCACTACAGTCGTGTCCTCCACAACGGCAGAAAGCGTTGCCATTGAGGCAGCTCTCAAAAAGCTATGGTTTTGTACGCCTCAACCTGTTGTCATTCTTACAGATTCGAAATCCGCCCTTCAAAGGTTAGAGCACGGGTTCCCTACTGATGTCTTATCTCTAAGCTCCCTACGTTCGGTGCAAAATCTCCGTGTCAAAGGCTTCTCCATACGATTCCAATGGGTGCCATCACACATAGGTATCATAGGCAACGAGATGGCGGACAGCCTCGCCCATAGCGCGCTGTCTGGGAATCCTTTGAGAAAAGTGCCTCAAGAAGACAAGAGACTCTTCAGAGAAGCGGTGTCGTGCCACTTCAGTTCTTTGTGGAGCTCACCTCACAAGCCATGTGTGATCAAGGGTCTCAAAAGAAACAAAGCCACCTTACTGCTCCGCATTCGCACGGGCTCTGCTCGTACCCCTGCGTGAAAGTATAAGACTGGCCTGGCGTTATCACCATTATGTTCAACGTGTGGTGTGTGCGGTGACATAGAACCTTACCTAATGTGCTGTATTGTGCATAACGCGGAAAGGAGGGTGTTATTCGGGTCCCTCAAGAACACAGGACTTCCTCACAGCTCTCTTCAGGACATTGTTTTCCCGCGCGGGAACCGATTGTGTAGGAAGGAGGTCTCTCGCCTTCTGTTAAATTACCTACAGGACACGGATTTGGCTTCCACATGGTGAACTGAGGAGTGACCATTTGTAATTGGGAGGTCTGTGTCTGATTATTTGATTTATTTATTTATTTTAAGTGTCGCTACGGTGGAGCAATTGCCGGCAGCAACTCCAAGGCTAATCCCACCAGTAGCCTACAACAACTCAACTCAACTCAACTCAACTCACTGCGTTTACGCTATAAGAGATCCGTAAGTGATCCTTGCCGGTATAGCATATAGTTAAATCGTTGAATAGCGAGCAAAGGCCAATTGGTGCCACGTGCAGCCCCGGGAACGGATGGCTACGCTACAGGAGACAGACTACGCAAGTCGTGCAAACGGAACAGCTCGCGCTTCCCGCAAAATCTCAGCTCGGTAGTCATTCCTCGTTTTCGTCCCGGCGAGCACAGGTCTCTCGTGGCCGGAAATTAATCGAACCCGCGACCGGCACCGTCGCTAAGCCAATTCCAGTCCCCGACGATCTCCCACCGAAAGCGGCGCTCTCCTAATTCGGGTCCTCCATAATCGATAGCGAGGCCCGCGGAACTTTCTTGGGGCTCGGTCCATTCGCACCCCCTACGTCGCTGCATTGGGCCCGCAGTGAACAGAGAATGCCAGCCTCTATATATAGAGCGCACGAAGAACTAAATCAAGCACGAGCGGGTCGTTGACGGGCAGATATCAATAATCGCTCGCGCACGCAACAATCACGCCGCACGAAGGAGCACACAGCGACGCGGAAGCCAGGCGAACCCGCAGGGTCGCAATAAAGGGGTGCCGAATAACGAGCAACGCCGGCGTGTAGACAAACGCAGGCGTGAACTTGACGAAGTTGTCGCTCAGCAGGACGCGCGCCACGCGATACTCCGTCATGCAGTAATTGAAATGTCGTCACCCCCGTCGGACATGTATGGAAGCATCAAAGTAGACGAAGAAAGACGGCAAAGAGGGCGCCGACCGGCAGTGGGGTGGGGGGGGGGGGGTGCATTTAGGCTGGGCGGCAAACTGGGAGGATGAGTACGCTGTCGACCCCGTCGCCGAGACGTCAATCGCCGCCTGAGATACGGCGCAGTGGTCGTTATCCCGCCTCGTGTAACGTGGCGTATATGCACGGAGCACCGCGCCGCGCGTATCCCCGCGAGAGTGGTGCGCGGTAAGGTGGGCCCGCTAATTACAAGCGGCGCCCCGGCATGAGTACGCGCATAGCCATCGGGCTAACACAACAACAACAGCAGCACAAGAAAAAACAAAAATGTAAGAGACGACAAGCGCCCGCCGCCGCCGCTGCCGGTATGCTAAAACACGACGTTAGATCGGTCGCGCTGTTTCCATTCGCCGCCGGTCGTGACAGCGAGGCGCGAACGCGATAATTGGTTTCGCACGCCGTCACACCCGTCCAGCTCAAGTGGGTGGGGAGGGTAAACCGGAGGGGAGGGCGCGATAAGGCGACGTCGAGAAAAAGAGGGGCGCAAGGAAGGCGTCGGAAAAAGGAACCGCAGCAGTCAACGATCGAAGAAGCGTTGGGCTGGTTGAGGAAGAGAAGGGGCCAAGAAGAAGTTCACAGAATAAGAAGCCGGGCGCTTGTCAAGCGCCGAGTTTGTCACCCGTCCACGCTCGTGCACCTTAGCTATTCAGTTCATCCGGCCACCAAAACACTTTTGTCTGCCAGAGGCGGAGAGCGAACACGATGAGGGAACTGTTGCATTAATAGCGCAGGCGCAATCGCAAGGGTGCGACGGCACGGAGACAAGCGGCCTACCCAGTGGTGAACGAACGCTCTGGTCGCGCCAACACCGCAATCTGCAATTTGTCGCACGGCGAGCGCTGCCGGAGAGCGGGCTCAACTGTTCGGTTTCCCAGTGGCGAGAAGAATTTCCGGCCTAGCGGCCCGCAAAGAGGGACCACTTATTCCGATGCTAGTTCCGTCCCGCGCGGTGCGTCTCTGTGTTGAAAGCTTGCGCGTGCACATTCGCGGCTTGCTATATTTCCGACGTGCATCTACCTGTCGTGCTCTACGAGATGTCTTTAAGTGTAGGTTGGCTCAGCTGTTGTGCGACTTATTATTACCGCGTCACACTCCCTCGGCTGATCATAAAGCGAATGTCTACATGGGATCAGAGGGGCGTGCTAACTGAATAGCGCAAATTAATCTGAAATCGCGACAGAACGAGCGATCTGGTTAGGTGATAAAACACGTCTTTGAATCATCATCATCATGATGATGATGATGATGATGATCATGATGATGAATGAGTGAAACGTAGAAGATGCTTGTGAGCACAAAAATATTATAAATATAATTGCATCGAAGCGTAAAAAAGAGGAAGCGTTGAGCACGCCGACGGCAGAAGCTTTATAGCTCTGAAAAAGAAAACTACACTGTTGTATGTATCTAGATAAATCTTGGTAGCCCTTTGTCACGAAACAAACAACTGAGGTGGGAATGTATATTGCCATGCTGTCGACCTCTAAGGCTTCTCCGGGCAATCGATGGAAGCTTATTATCAAAGATGCGCGTGCGTCACATGCTTTCAGTTGCGTCGGATCTTTATGGGGCGAAGAGTTAGCGATTCGCGTTTCTTTTCTTCGTTATCTTGTCCTCATATCTTTCAATAATTTATATTTTTCTCTCCCTTGTGCAAAAGAAACGGCGAGGGATCAAAAAAGAGCAGAGCTCTGTCCAGATACTTCCCACAGATACTTCCCCTGCAGCCCTGTAGGCTTAATTACAAAGGGAGTGCTGCTTCGAATCGGGTCATGACAAAGGCACTTCGACGCCGCGGTTGGCTCGCGTTGGCGTTTTGCGTCGCCGCTTTTTTCGTATTTGGAACTTTATTGCTGGCATCTGCACTACAGACACTTGAAATATAGCCATTTTCTTACCAGAATCGCAACGAGTTGTAGCAGTCCAGGAACAATTGACTGCATACTTTGTCAGCGGCAAGCGTTGCGATGCCATATGCTAATTTCACAGTGTGGCGCCGGCACCTTGCAGGAGCTGCTGGAAGCTAACGGGGCCCATGTGATGAAAGCACGGTTGCGTTCGTCGGTGGTTCCCTGATAAATGTGCTATCGTCAAACTTCAAGGAGTTGGGCCCTAACACGCGGTGAGCTGAATGTCAAAAGAAACATTGCACGCTCATGTTCGGCCAGCAGAGTGTCGGCCTGCACGTGTCGAGGCAACCAACCTATTTGCTGACGCGGTCAATTGACCAGCAAGTATGCCTGTCATTAGGAGACAATGATGCAGATGCATACAGTCCATTGTTGGGGCGGAAGCGCGGCGTGATGAGGGCGGCTATGACTAAGGCAACGCATCCTGGCATTCTTCATTGAGGGCTTGCCGCATCCGCGCCTAAGGCCGCATCCATCCATCGCGCTTTATATGCGCAACTTGCCCGCGCAGCGCGTGGGTGCTTAAGACTTCCTCTATACACGAAAACCATGCAGCCTTATAGGGGCTAGACCTATAGCGTCAGCTAACTATGAACCACAAGGCAGTTCCCATGTGGGACAACAGCAACAACAACAAAAAGAACACGCTCCGTGGACAGTCGGCGATAGTGCCACCGGCCCAACCGGGTACATTGAATGTGTTTCGGTAATCGTCGACGCCACTTCCCTATAGCGTCCGTATAGCTCTGCTGCGGTTTCCGCGGAGCCCAAAACACGGACCGCTTCTTGTCCCTAGACGGCTCACGGTCACTGAAGCGCCTCCTCTGCACGCAACTGCTGCGCGCGAATGGAGTATTCATCCAGGCACTCTCGTTTGTCGCGCTGCCGGCCCTTGCACCTGTAGACATGAGAAGTGGCGTAGGTGGGCGGCCCATCAGCACTGATGAGCTCCGCTTCTAGAGTCGTCTGCACCCTTGCCGACCTGCTTACTCCGCCCGAGAACACAGCACCACACCCGTGCTGCGTGTCTGCCGCATATGCCGTCGAGGTCGTTGACGTGAATACACTCTTCACGGCCACCACGCCTGCTGCCAGCGCTATCGCGAGCAACAGGCGCAAGCCGGCGTGGCCCACGCATCCCGAACGGGAACGCAGTAAGCTTATGACAAACGTGTGTTTTGATACATTCTCCGGAATACTTGCGTCGCACTTGTATACGACCATGGCTTCCGCATCACGGCGCAGTGGTCGTCATTGACACAGTCGCTGGCAACTCAACTAGATAAAAGGATGTATTCGCAAAGGATGTTGTACTCTAAAGGTGTTGCACAAGAACTGACACCAGTCAATCCTGATGGGGAGCGTAATATTAGCGAAGGAAGTCGGCGAATGCTAGACAGTACGAACGAAAATCATTGCCATTAAATTCGTCCCCTGAATGCGCTGGTGCTGATGAAAGTTTTCCCTGCATCATCTGACTAGAATCACCAGCTATATATACACTCCCCTTAGTGACGTTTTTCATATGAGAGTGTTAGAGGACTGATTATGGGGCTAGAGAGATAGTGAATGAGGAATAAAGAGCGTCCCTGCTCCACTACTATGGGCTAGACGGTAGTTCGGGCTATTTGCAGTCTGCGCAGCTCACATAATGAAATGCAGCTTTTTTTGCCCCGCTTTTTAGAGAGATATGGACCCGTATATACAAAAAAAAAAACGTTCTTACGTAAGAACTGTTCCTGAGAGCCGACGCCAGCCAATCCTGATAGCGGACTGTTTGGATCCGACCTGCTGGTACGATCTGTTGGGAACTCGGCGCTGACGCCCGTGGTTGTACCTGGGTCGCAAGCCCCAAGGGTAGCGTTGGCCTGGCGGCCTGGGGTACAACTGGCAGCATCCGAAGGTCCCGGCAAAGCATGAGTCGACTGGTAACAACGAAACAACTTGTTTATTTTAACATCGCAAAGAGTTGGCGGTCAGGTTTGACCGTAGTAGAGAGACGGGAGAGCACTTCACTCAACAGAAGAAATCGGAGCCCTCCTTTTGGCGTCCGGGGGCAGCTGTTTTTATACTCTCGCAGTTGAGGGCAAGAAGGAACCCCTCAAAAGACGAGCACGTGAATGTACAATGGGCTAATGGTGACGCACACTGTCGTAGCGATGCCGTAGCACCATGTCGAGCACGATCTCGTAGCACCCTGTCGTGGCGCTGCCGGTCGGACACAATGACTGTAATGAGAGGATGGTCCCTGCTTTGGCATCGCCTGTTTCGGGCACAATGACTGGAACGAGATCCCTGCTTTGGCATCGCCTGTTTCGGGCACAATGACTGGAATGAGATCCCTGCTTTGGCATCGCCTGTTTCGGGCACAATGACTGGAATGCGAGGATGATCCCTAGACGGTCGCATCGCCGCAGCCGCGCCTGGAAACACCTGGCGATGAGTGTTGCGGCGACGACGATCGGGCCAAAATGTCTGCCGCCCCGCCGCAGTCGCGCCGGCAAAACCACGTGTCGCAGGCGAAACGCAACAGACCGCCCCGCCGGGGGAAGGAGATCCCGATGGACAGGGGACTGCATCCGCTGTCCGGAGGGATGTCGCTCGATGATGCTCATAACCGAAGTCGGGCGTCCCTCGACGTTTCTTGAGCGCAGCGCACAGAGAAGGCCTCGTTCTCTTGTTCAGGTTCGCACGGGACACTGCAAAGTGACTTCGGGAGAGTTCACATTTTTGTTCTCGTTCCCGGCAAGCGTTAGAACTACGCTGAAACTCAACCGCTCAGTCAGCAAGCACGGCACAACCCTCACTAAGCCCTGCCAGGCTCTTTCCCCTTTTTATACCACTGCCTAGTTCCTTACAGTAGTCTAGCATCACTCAGAACGCGTCCACAAATTGAAAAATTGCACTAGAAAGCATATCATCACTTTGAAACACTAAACAAAAGCAATATGTTAAAAAAAAAATCCTGCCTCAGGAAGAAAACATCAGTAACAAACAATTTTGAGGCTGATTCCTACGTTAGGGGCTTCGACTTAAGCCATCGGCGTTACCGTTGAGACTCCCCTTTTTGTAACGCACCTCAAAGGAATATTGTTGTAAAGCGAGGCTCCAGCGCAGGAGGCGGCCATTTTTGGGAGAGATGGTCTGCAGCCATTGGAGAGGGCAGTGATCCCTCTCAATGATAAACCTCGAGCCGGCTAGATAGCATGACAATTTCTGAACGGCCCACACGAGACATGCACACTCTTTCTCGGTGGCGCTATACGCCTGCTCACGACTGGTCAGCTTACGACTAGCATACAGGACGGGGTGTTCTACTTCTCCATTTTCCCGTTGGCACAGTACAACGCCCATGCCTCGCTCACTAGCATCGCACTGAACAATGAACCCTTTTGTATAGTCTGGCGATCGTAGCACAGGCTGGCTTGTTAGGGCACTCTTTAGGGCGCTAAAAGCTCTTTCCTTTGTCTCGTCCCAGACGACTGTTTGAGGCTCTGTCTTTCTTAGAGCATCCGTCAGGGGAGCCGCGATATCAGAGTACCTAGGGATGTACCTCTGATAGTAGCCGGCGACACCCAAGAACGACCGAATATCGGTCTTGGTGCGCGGTTGCGGAAAGTCTCGCACAGCGGCCACTTTTATTTCAGAGGGGCGGCGACGACCCTGACCAATCACGTGACCGAGGTAGACAACCTCGGCCTGTGCTAACTGGCACTTAGGAGCCTTGACTGTCAAGCCCGCTTCGCGCAGGCGGGTTAGCACTGCCCGCAAGTGTGCCATATGCTCAGACCAGGATGCGGAGAATATCGCTACGTCGTCTAGATACGGTAAAGCGAATTCTTGCTGTCCCCGCAACACTTTATCCATGAGACTTGAAAAACAGTATGGCGCGTTCTTCAAACCAAAACTCAACACTTTAGGACGGAATGTTCCCATTGGTGAAATGAACGCCGCATACCTACTAGCCTCTTCTGTAAGTGGAACCTGCCAATAACCCCTGACAAGATCTAGGGTGGAAATAAACTGAGCGCTACTAACTTTCTCAAGGCGCTCCTCGATGTTAGGGATCGGATAAATTTGATCCTTAGTGATGGAATTAAGCCTGCGGTAGTCGACGCAAGGACGAGGTTCCTTGCCCGGTACCTCAACTAAAATCAAAGGGGAGGTATAATCACTCTCACCTGCCTCAATAACACCGAGCTGTAGCATTTTCTTTACCTCAGCCTCCATAATATCGCTCTGGCGGGGTGACACCCGATACGCCTTGGATCGTACTGGCTCTGTGGAGGTAAGTTCTATATCATGAGTAAGTACAGAAGTCCTACCAGGCCTCTCAGAGAACAGACCTTGAAACTCTTGTAATAGCTGGTGTAGTTCGGTTTTCTGCTCGGGCGACAGCGGTGCTTTACTGATAAGGTCACTAATGACTTGACCGGTGTCTTCCCTGTTCGTCACTGAGCCTAGTCCCGGAAGCTCGACTGGAAGCTCTTCAGGAACGTTTATCATCATGCACACCACTGCTTCCCGTTGTCTATAAGGTTTGAGCAGATTACAGTGGTAAACTTGCTGTGCTTTCCGCTTTCCTGGCAGACTTACCACGTAGTTAACGTCCGACAGTTTCTGAACAATTCGTGCTGGGCCCTCCCACTGCACGTCTAGTTTGTTGTTTAGCGATGTGCGCAATATCATGACCTCATCGCCAACCTCAAAACGACGGGCCCTGGCTGTCCGATCATAATAAACCTTGGCCCTCTGCTGGGCCTTTGTCATTGCTTCACCTGACAACTCCTGTGCCCTTCTTAAGCGTTCGAGGAGCTTAAGCACGTACTCCACCACGACTGGGTCGTCGCCCCTACCTTCCCATGATTCTCGAAGCATGCGAAGCGGAGATCGAAGCGAGCGACCGTACACCAGTTCAGCTGGCGAAAACCCCGTAGCCGCATGCGGCGCGGTCCTTAAAGCAAACATCACCCCAGGCAGACACAGCTCCCAGTCAGTTTGATGTTCAAAACACAAGGCTCTCAACACGCGCTTCATGACGGAGTGGAGCTTCTCAACGGAATTCGACTGTGGGTGGTACACTGAGCTGTGTAGCAGCTTTACCCCACACCTTTCGAGAAAAGTTGTCGTCAAAGCGCTAGTAAACACTGTGCCCTGATCTGATTGGATTTCCGCAGGAAAACCAACTCGCGCAAATATGGACAGTAGTGCATTGACTATCTCAACTGAGCTGAGTTCTTTAAGCGGCACTGCTTCAGGGAACTTTGTCGCTGGGCAGATCACAGTCAAAATGTGTCTGTACCCCGTGGCTGTTACCGGCAGAGGTCCCACAGTATCAATAACGAGCCGTCTAAAAGGCTCCGTAATGATAGGTACCAATTTCAACGGCGCCCTCGATTTGTCCCCTGGTTTGCCCACCCGCTGACAAGTGTCACATGTCCTCACGAAATGGTCTGCGTCCCGAAAACACCCTGGCCAATAGTACTCTTGCAAGAGACGGTCCTTAGTTTTCTTAACTCCAAGGTGTCCGGACCACGAACCCCCGTGTGACAAGCGCAACAGATCCTGACGATAGCATTGAGGCACGATCAGCTGATCGAACTCCACTCCTCTTCGGTCTAGATACTTCCGGTACAGGACTCCACCTCTTTCCACAAAACGCGCAGTTTTCCTGGCGATACCTTCTTTGACATTGCAGCGCACGTTTTCCAGGCTGCCATCCTTTTTTTGCTCGGCTATCAAAGCCGTCCGGCTGACTTTTAGCAACCTATCAAGTCCGTCTGACGTAGGCGCGATGAGCAAATCAGTAGATAGCTCTTCTAACTTTCCCGTGTCGGGCGTTTCCTCTCCAGTATCTGGCGCCTTTAACGTTACAGACTCAAGTTTATTCAGTTCGGGCGTGCTCGGAATATCAGCCTGCTGCGCCTCTGACCCTTTTTCGTTGTTTGATAACGTCGGCCCCGCAACTACCGCCTTTGCAGCGAGCTCCCGAACCTTCGATCTGGTTAAGGCCTGAACACTAGCTTCACCAAACAAAAGCCCCTTCTCGCGCAGGAGGTGATCGGACCTGTTTGAAAATAGGTACGGGTACTGGGGTGGCAGCATAGATGACACTGCCGCCTCCGTCTCAAGCGCTCCGAAAGGTCCTTCAATAAGCACCTTTGCTACTGGCAGACACACGCTATGAGCTTCCACGGCTTGCTTGATCCACGCGCACTCGCCCGTGAACATATGGGGTTCTACGTAAGACGGGTGAACTACATCCATCGTAGCTGCGGAATCGCGAAGCACTCGGCACTCTTTCCCGTTCACGAGGAGGTCTCGCATGTAAGGCTCGAGAAGCTTCATGTTCTCGTCAGTGCTGCCTATTGAAAAAAACACAACTTTTGGTGTTGTTTCCGGACACTGCGCCGAAAAGTGACCCGGCTTCTGGCACGTATAACAAACGCCCGCTCGCCTCATCTCGAACCGCTTTCTGCGTTCGGCTTCGGCTGCCGCCGTCTCCTTAGGTTCGGTCGCACTGCTTCCACTCGCATCCGCACTACGCGTGTTCCCCTTTGCTCTCATGGGTGTGAACTTCGGCCTCTCAAACTTCGAGCCAAATTCACCCTTTTGACCGTCCTTAGCTCCGCGAGCTCGACGCGTCACAAACTCCTCGGCTAGCTCAGCGGCTCTAGCCACCGTACTCCCGTCTGGCCTATCCAAGACCCAGTATCGCACGTTCTCCGGTAACCGACTATAAAACTGTTCTAGCCCGAAGCACTGCAGAACTTTATCGTGGTCACCGAACGCTTTCTCTTCTTTGAGCCACTCCTGCATGTTTGACATAAGTTTGTAGGCAAATTCTGTATATGACTCACTCTTGCCTTTCTCACTCTCCCGAAACTTCCGACGGAACGCCTCCGCAGACAGCCGGTACTTTTTTAGCAGACTCGATTTTACTTTGTCGAAATCCTCTGCCTCCTCTCTATCCAAGCGAGCGACTACGTCGGCCGCCTCGCCGGGTAACAAAGTGAGCAAGCGCTGTGGCCACGTTTCCCGAGAGAACCCCTGCTTCTCGCACGTTCGCTCAAAGTTAACCAGGAACAAACCAATGTCCTCTCCAAGCTTAAACGGCCGCATCAGGTCAGTCATTTTGAACAATACGCGTTCTCCTGCACCGTGTGCCTGACTTCCATTACGAGCGCGTTCCATTTCTACCTCAAGACGCTTCATTTCCAAAGCGTGTTGACGGTCACGCTCTTGTTGCTCACGCTCTTTCTGTTCTTTAAGTTCGCGCTCCTGTCTCTCTTTTTGCTCTTTAAGTTCGCGCTCCTGTTTCTCTTTTTGCTCTTTAAGTTCGCGCTCCTGTCTTTTTGACCTCTCCTCAATAGTCTCAAGGCATTCCGACAGCTCGTCATCCTCAGCCTCTAACTCAAGAATAGTCCTTAGCAGTTCAGGTTTTCTGAGTTTGTCTGAGACATCCAGACCCAACTCTCTTGCAAGCTCCAACAATTTCGGTTTGCGCAACGACTTCAAATCCATGGCTGCTCTGAATGCTGCTTTCTCTACTGCTTACTATTGTCTTGCCGCAAACTAACCCGGCAGCAACGACAACCACAATTACCAGCTCTGTTTCTGACACTAACAAAAGCCTGGCAAAGCTCAGAAGAAGAAAGTCCCGCACTCACCAAACCTCGCAGGCAGGAATTCCACGCAGTCGTTCCGCTGCAGGCAACCAGTCGTCACACAGGGCTCGTTGCACTGCTCCCGGATCGTCGTTGAGCTGCTCAGCATACAGTCAACTGCATCTCTTCGCTGCTGGCCTCCGTTGTCGCGATCTCACCGCTGGCAGACAGTTGTTTGACGTCGGAGGCGATCTCACCGCTGCCAACCAGATGTTTGGATCCGACCTGCTGGTACGATCTGTTGGGAACTCGGCGCTGACGCCCGTGGTTGTACCTGGGTCGCAAGCCCCAAGGGTAGCGTTGGCCTGGCGGCCTGGGGTACAACTGGCAGCATCCGAAGGTCCCGGCAAAGCATGAGTCGACTGGTAACAACGAAACAACTTGTTTATTTTAACATCGCAAAGAGTTGGCGGTCAGGTTTGACCGTAGTAGAGAGACGGGAGAGCACTTCACTCAACAGAAGAAATCGGAGCCCTCCTTTTGGCGTCCGGGGGCAGCTGTTTTTATACTCTCGCAGTTGAGGGCAAGAAGGAACCCCTCAAAAGACGAGCACGTGAATGTACAATGGGCTAATGGTGACGCACACTGTCGTAGCGATGCCGTAGCACCATGTCGAGCACGATCTCGTAGCACCCTGTCGTGGCGCTGCCGGTCGGACACAATGACTGTAATGAGAGGATGGTCCCTGCTTTGGCATCGCCTGTTTCGGGCACAATGACTGGAACGAGATCCCTGCTTTGGCATCGCCTGTTTCGGGCACAATGACTGGAATGAGATCCCTGCTTTGGCATCGCCTGTTTCGGGCACAATGACTGGAATGCGAGGATGATCCCTAGGCGGTCGCATCGCCGCAGTCGCGCCTGGAAACACCTGGCGATGAGTGTTGCGGCGACGACGATCGGGCCAAAATGTCTGCCGCCCCGCCGCAGTCGCGCCGGCAAAACCACGTGTCGCAGGCGAAACGCAACAGGACATATTATTGACGATCGCGACTGGTCAATGGCAAACGGTACTTACGAACGAAATGCTTTGTGAATGCGGCCCCTGATTTCCTTCGCGTGTCCGCCAAAAACGGATCTATAGAAATAACGCTGGAATGTGAAGCTCCTACGATAAAGACATCAAAAATGAAGTACACCTTTTACCTGGTATATCGGAAATCTGGCGTACACAAATGTTTAAACGCTTCTTGTTGCGTCATCAACGTGCGTTCGTTATGCTTATCGCAATCAACGCAGCCTTACTCACTACGACTGCATGTTCAATCGCCATACGCAACCGCCGTCATCGCTTTCTTTTTCGACATTTTGCGGAACACACTTCGTTCTACCTTCTTCAAGTTAATAACCATCGTCGTTCTCGTTATTTTATGTTATCGAGATATTATGTCTGATGAACGACGACAAATGGTGTTATGCGAAACTTCGAGAAAACGCGGAGAAATTGGCGCGAACTTCACAAATACGGTAAAAGCCAGTGAGATGCTTGCTGAATACTGCGGGTGATCTTTATGCTCGAAGATTTTAAAAAATACAAAAAAACCATAAAAGCGGCACCACGACGTCACCTTAGTCTCGGCAGTGGAGTGCCTGTGGCCGCACAAACTCTGCCGACACGTTACGCAGTTGTCTGACATCTTTGACAAAAGAATGCGAGCGTGTGAACTTTTGATCCCTTCAGATGCGACAAGCGCGCCGCCACAAGCATCAGGCATATAGACCTCTGTACAATTTCCAGGGCACTTAACGACAACACTGATTTTTACAACTGCGACTCACTATACGGGGAAAATGTGCCGGGGCATCCTATATTACTGAGCAGCTTCCATTTCCTTTCTATGCCCAGCGCACGATTTCAGATGGCAACCCTGTAAGTCTTGACGGGCCTGTGTGTGTAGCGCAAACAGCAAGAGTGGCTATGTGTCACGAAAGAAGGAATAAAAATAAAATTTGGCTTATGTTGTGGATTCGACACGGTGGCTCAGTGGATATATCCTGTGCTCTGCTGCTGAGTATGAGGCCGGGCGTTCGAATCTCAGCTTCGGCAACCACGTCTCATGGGTGCGTAATACTTCAAAAAATAATACTAAATTAAATTCTGTGGTTTTACGTGCCAAAACCTGGATATGCTTATGAGGCACGCCGTAGTGGGGAACTACGAATCAATTTCGACCACCTCGACTTAACTTGCACCCAAATCTAAGTACACAAGCGCTTTTGCATGTTCATCCCATCGAAATGCGGCCGCTGTAGCCACAATCGAATCCTCGGCATCGGGCTGAGCAGTGCAACACCATGTATAGCTGCTGCTTTAACGCGGTGGTTAGGGTGCGTAATGCTATATATCTTTCTGTACCAACCATTTGGGTTCACGTTCACCCCAGGTGACTCCAGATACGAGGTCTCTCAATGAGATCGGGATTGAGCTCAGGACAACGCCGGAATATGACTCAGTCGTCCAATTAGACCTCGGACCTGCAGCAACACGGGGAAACAGCGCTGGTGAACGACTGCCTCGATTCGCAGGGCGCAGCGTTAACCTATAATGGGACCGTCTAATCGTCCGACAGCCTTACGCAACTACGAGCAGATGACATGCTCGCGTTAATTGGGGCCATCTAAATTGCCAGCTCGTACCCACGCCGTCGCAGCAGGGAAACAAAAGGCAACAGACGGGGAAAATGCTGAGGCATCCTCCCTGCCGTATATTCGGTGCCACTAGCCCATTCCACGACTCCTCCCCCCCCCAACCCCCCGCCATAGCCAAGCCGCGAAGCACATGTGCGCCAACGGCCGCCATTTTATTGCCTCTGGCGCCCGGATCGACGACATGACGTACGACAGGGAGCAGCGAGCAGCGCTGGTCGTAAACGCACGGCCATCCATGGGCGCTGCACTTTGTTGCTCTCGTTTTTTTTTTCCTTGCACGCTTCTTTCTGATTCCTTTTTTTTTAATTCCTTTTCCTTAGCGACTGCACCAGCACTACACCTTTGTAGCCTGAGATCGAAAGAGATAAAAACTGGGCCAAGGAACACACCTTGAAGAAACGTTCGCCGGGTTTCCCACTTGCGAGCAAATAGACGCGGGTGGGCATAAAAGCGTGCGCACGCGTGCGAACGCAAGAACGTGGACGGTGAGGGAACTTCCGACACGCTCGTGCGACCGACACCACAAGGGCACAGCGACAAGAGACTTTGAGAACAAGTGGTGTGATCCTGTCCCGCGAAGCGGTGTCAGCCAGCTCGAGATCAGTCCACTAGAGGTGCACTTGTTCGTCTTCTTGTTATTTTTTTTTTCTTCCTTAACGTGCGCCTAATGTTCGCAGCGAGTAGCTGGCGGTATAGCTTACATCCTTGGTGTATAGGCGGGCGCGCCAGCAGTCGAGTACATAAACCTGTAACGCGCTTTGTACATCAGTGGCTGGTGTGGGATTATTGGGGAGAAATTCAGAGGCGGGGCGCTTAAACGCACCACCTTCTATGCTGAACCGGGCATCTTCGCTTATCATTTCCCCACTTCGGAGAGCCTAACAGAGACAACAGTTAATGCAGGTCGCCCTCGTATCGGCGATGTGAACAACGGCACTCTATGTAAACAGCGGAAATGCTAACAGAGCCATTCGAACGACTCCGGAGCATTTATGCGAGCTGGGTTTTGTTCCCAGACTAGGACAGCTTTGCTTTTAACCTCGGGGCCTTCTGAGAAGCCCGTATGGATTTCGTACCTATCTTCGCGCAACTTTCGGGTGAAAGCCAACCTAGCCTTTCAGGAGTAAACGCGCGATTAGGGAAATGAAGACATGATTGATGCTCATGCAAACGTTTCCCTCCGTCTCTCGAAATGAAAACTCAAGGACACTATTATAAGCTTCTTCACAACAAAACAGTCGCAATAAACAGCTGCAGTTTTCCGGTATAATGTTGATACGGTTCGCGGCGCGTTTATACGTTGATTGCGTCGGAGGAGATTCGCACACAGAGATCACACGAGGTGCACGGTTCGTCGTGCTGCGTTCCAGCTCACGCATGTATGTACAGACATGCACTCGCTGCAGCGGGATCCTCGCTTGTCTCGCAACAGGACAGCATTCCCTGGTCATTCAGTGAACGGGGCCATAAGCGCCTGTCTTTATGCCCGCGCCGCACCAAGCGGAGCGTGCAGGGTGCATTCGCGCGCGAGGGCGCCACACGCATGCACGGCGATAGAAGCAATAACAATAAATAAAAATTCAAGAACGTGCGCGCGCCAAAGCGAGCAGGAATGCCAGATGGAGATAAGCTTCCATGTGTCGGTCGCGTGGCGCCGGTTCCGCGATACGGCGGGAGTATATACGCGAATGTCTAGCCCTCGCGGCGCCACGGACTGCAGTGATCACTGCTTGCCGAGGTGAAGCGAACTACTACCACACGGGTGCACGTATGCAGGTACAAAAGCACACTCTATACGCGCGGCGAGCATAAAAAATGAAACATTCGAGAGCGGCAGCGCGGGTTGCCTGCATATCTAAGCAGCCAGGCGATACCGCGGCCACCCGCGGGACGACTCGAGACGCGCGGCTGTAAACAACGCGGCGCGGTCCTTGTCGGCTCAGGTCGACACACGGCCGTGCGGTATACACATTTTAAACGCGCTCGCTGACGCGCGTTTTGGATCGTGGATGCGTGCCGGTAACGGGCGCTATTAGTGGCGCCCGCACTAAACCCGCGCGTAGTCCTGATTAAGGACGGCGCTGAAAGCGCCGACGGAAGAACTGGGTCGGCGCTCACTATACAGCCACGCGCACGTCTCCAGCGCGGGATGCACTTGCACACCGATCTGGTCATTGTTTACGACGCGCACAAAAACATCGGATGTTGCAGCTTTGTCATTATGTTCTTGCGTTTTACGGAGGACGAAGACGAAGTGACTGCGAGCCAGGACGCTATTATTTTAGCTCAGCTCTTTTCACCTGATTTCTCTGTATCTTACGGGGGAGCCGCCATGGGTTGTTGCACTGATGCAACTTGACGTCTCCGCGCCTCTGCCGAGAATGGCGTCTTCAGTGGTGGCTGCGTCTAGGAAGCGCACTGGCCTCCAGGGCGACACCAACCGCGAGGATACCAGTGTCTACTCGCTCAGCAGTGAGGACTTCTCCGATAAGGACTTTCAGATTGTGAGGAGCCGCAAGGCGGAACGAAGAAACACCAGGGCCCACCTGCCTTCAAGCACGTCGACTGTAGGATCAACTCGGGATACTTCAGTCAGTACGATTCTATTTGTACCAGAACTCGCTACCGACAACCTGAGGCTTCTCAACAGACAGTCTCTCTCGGTGCTTCTTGAAGCCGTGGCGCCAAATCAAGTCGCGTACGTCAGAGTCAACGCACACAAAAATGTCTTGGCTAGTGACGTTGTACGTGAGGCTGCGCTGCGAATTTTGAGCAAACTTACGGAACTTGGCGGCATAAAGGTCCGCTCGTATGTTCCTCTGGACAGCGACACCACTACTGGTGTCGTCTACAACGTGGACGTCTCCATCTCCAGCTCTGATTTGCTTATTCCAGTTAAGCGAGCCGTTGACGGCTTCGCCATAACTCACGTGTCTCGATGGGCGAATGCCGCTGTGTGAAGGTAATTTTCAAGGGCCAATCTCTTCCCTCACACGTCAAGGTGGACCACTTTAGACACCCCGTACGACCATTCACCCGAAGGTCACTCCAATGCCGCAATTGCATGAGGCTGGGGCACGTAAGTGCTGTATGCGAGAACACGAGAATTTGCTCACGCTGCGCAGCTGCCCCCCCCCCCCGCTGCAGTTTCCTGTGTAGCTACTGTTCACAAATGCCCCATTTGCATAGGGTCCCATGATGGTACGTCAAAGGACTGTCCCAAAATGAAGAAGGAACGGGAGGTCTTGAAGGAGATGGCGAGAGACCGTTCGTCTCGTCGGGAAGCTGTTGCGGCCGTTAGAAAGCGACGCTCCCGACGCCGTCGGACTTCAAAGAACACAAATGCCTCCTTCAAGAGCGTGCCACAACCAATAACTTCTCCTCCTGTGCCCCCTAGGCTCGGCGGAGTCGAGTCTAAGGTCGTGCCGCACAACACCAATACTGAAGCTTGGCCCGCGCTACCAAAGCGGCAGCCCCCGCCAGAGCCGAAGAAACCGCCGGGGCCACAGCCGATGGCACAGCTGAAGCCACATTTGAAGCCACAGCCGAAGCCACAACCGGAGCCACGAGCGATGCCACAGCCGGAGCGACGACCGATGCCACAGCCCACGCCAGAGCCGACGCCACAGCCGGTGCCACAGCCGGAGCCAGAGTCGCATCAAAGGATACAGCGCACCGCGGGAGAGTCCACAGCGCCGACTCCCGATAAATTATCCGAAGACTAGCGAGTGGTTGTGATGCTTCGGTCCCTCATAAATATCCTTCGTGCACTTTTCAGCAAGTTGCATACTCCGTCAGCGCGAAGTGCAGTGTAAGTACTGGATGCTCTTAATCCAGTGCTTTCAACTCTCGCGTAAACCCCATAGCTCACCCGCAGCCTCCTATTCGCGCAACGACCACTGACCCTTTTGTCGTCCCAGATGTGATCAACGCAGATCACCACCTATGGAACTCCACTGTGGTGTCACGGTGCTTCACTGCACACAGTCATCACTTCCTTCCTTATTTAGTCTTTCTATTCCCCTTTCCCTCCCCCAGTCTAGGGCAGCAAACCGGACGCTCGTCTGGTTGATCTCCCTGCTTTTCCTCTTTTTGCTATCTCTCTATCTTTCTCTCTCTCTTGCGTTTTACGAGCACATATGTAGAGTGTGCTTACCGTACTGTACACATGCGAAGCTACATATCAAAGATGGTGACCTGAATGTATGGTGCTTAGCATCTATACTGTCCATGGCAGTGTTTGAAGGAGAGCTTCTAACAGGGGGAACGTACTATGTATAGCAGCCACCCAGCCAATAACGAAGAACTTGCGCATCCGCAAAAACAAAAAAAGAAGAAAGAACAACGTTTCCGGCACTCGGGCGAAGCAAGAAGTGCGAGCTGTTAATTTCCTAAATCCTCGTTTGGTCGCCTAACACGGGTTCGTCTAGGGCACATTAACGAAATAATGGTGGAAGCAACATTGTGTGCTGGTTGATGAAGGCGCTGCCAAGCACTTGTACCACCTATCAGTGAATTCTCCTGCACAGAAGTGTCACGATGTACAGAAATGATTGAAACAATGCGAAATGATTGTGCAATAAACGCTTGTTATCTCCAGCTTATCTAATGCCCTTCGGGCGCTTAAGCATCAATAAATGAAATTAAATTTTTAATGAAGTATGCCAGAAATGTGTCAGAATAAACTTTGGAGAACGCTTAAGCTTCGCCTTTAAGAGTGGAAGGCGATAGCATTCAGTGATCCCTGAATGCTTCCCAAGCTGCCCGGCAACTGCAGCTTATGCAACCGTAATGTTTACTGGGAAATGCTGGTGACGAACGCTATGTACGAAGGCGAGCTTTGCGGTTCTCTTTTTATGGTGTGCAAGGAACCAAGGGTCCCGCCCCGCTCCTACTAAACATGACCTCAAATGGCAGCTGGAAAACGCCATCGCGTTAAAACGGGTTTGTGTTTGAGTTTTCGCGCAACAGAATTATGTTTTCTCGTATATTCGAATTGCAATCCGCCGCTATCATGTTTGTATTGCGTGCAAGTCGCACTTTACGATTTTTCGACGTGTCTTGCCTTGAGAAATTCACTTTGTTCAGCAACTTCCTAGCGCCACATGGAGGGCCTGCGTGGTTCGAAATTCCTTTTGCCGGACGCCGACGCCGCATTTCCCGCGACACGGGGCCCTTAACGCAATCGCGTTAACATGTCGTTGATGCAGCGTTCTCTCACTAAGGATCTTTGGTGGGCTGTCGTGAAATGCCGCTAACCTAGGTGTCACCTGGCTGCCTTGGGAATGGAGCCGAATTCAGAAAGCTTCTCTTTCGTAAGTGCTCTTTGCCATTTGCCGGCCGCCTTCGCTAATAATGTGCCCAGCAACAGGATTGGCTGGAATTTTCTCGCACGAACCAATCTAGCTTGAGAGCTTTTTGCGAATACAGACCCAGAAATGGAAACTTAAACTTCAAAGTTTTCTCTACACCCCACGTGACCAGGGGGGAGGGCTTTCGAAACGAGCAAGGAACAGTGCGACCGAGCTAGCGGCGCAGAATGGAGCCATTCTCGACCACGTACTTCTTGCAAACCTTTCTGTGAGTAGTTTCATTGTTCCTAGAACTCCGCAGCCTCAGCTTCCGTGGTCGCCCTTTTTTTTTTTTTTTTTTGCTTCATAAGTGGAATATCCTACACTCCGCCTCTTTTTTTCGTTCAGTTTCGCTCTCGCTACATATCCTGGCCGTGTACACGATGTGTAGAATAATTTCAGGAACCAGTCCCAACTTATCCCGACCACAGGAAGCGTGGTTAATTAGCTGACGGTCGCTCTTCGAATTCTTTTAACGCTTTAATGTGCTTTAAGGTTGTATTAGGCCGCAATCGCACAAAGTTCAGCGCTTCAATCTTGCAATGGAGGTTTTATTATTTCTTTTTCTTTGCAGTAGTAAGCCTAGAGTATTTTTATAGCTTCCAAATGCCGCTTCGTTTTGTTCTGCATTTGTTCTAAAGTGAATTCTTTCACCCCTCGTTTCATCGTTTCAAGAATCGAGCAGTCAAATAATATATGAGGACAGTTAAGGAGTCAGCGACTGGTATAGAGCACCTATAGACATCACGAAAACGAAATTTTCCAGTTTTACGCCGGTCGACCACCGCATCTCCATCGCAATACCTTTCATATTTTTTTAGAATAGCTGTCAAATTGGTGTGTCGGCAAACGTTCACGATGGAAAAAGTGCTACTGAAACGGTGACTTGGCGGGGGGCGGTAGTGGCATCGTGGTGACGCGCATTCATTCTGTATATAACAACACATTTCCTAAAAACTTTTCCAGTTGCTAGTCGCGCTTTGTCCTGTGTCCTTGCTAATTCTCCGTTTTAGTAGCGCTTTTCCCATCGTGGACCAGGTGTCGCTTTAGCGCCGTTTCGTCCATACTATAAGGCGCAGAGTGGGAAATGTATAGATGGGCTCCTTCGCAGAGTCACACGTTGGTATCGAGTTTTCCTTTCCACGGTGGGCCGTACGCAGAAGCAGCGTAGCGGCCCACCTGGCTCGCATGTTCTCGCCACGCAAGCGCCTCCAACGCTATTTTCGGGCGAATACCGCGGCGTCTCGCAAACAAACCCCCGCGCTCTGGAGGCCACGCGCCTATTGAACTGCGCATTCCAGCCGCCGCACTCACCGCGGCAACGAGACGCTGTAATTCCCTCGGATGCGCGGTTCTTTCTCGCTCCGCAACCGCGCGCAGTTAATCCCATCGGCACCGCGCGCGGTATTGCAGGGCGCGGTTGTTTGCCGCCGGTGCAAGCGCCCGCATCTTCCGCCGCAGCGAAACTAAATACGGCAATTAACGGAGGCGGCTTCGCGGTGGCACGGCTTCCGGCATAGCAGAGCGCTACCGCCCCCCGAGGGGGGAGGGGGCCGAATTCCAGTGAGCGCGACTTTGCGGGAGAAAGAAAAAGAAGAGAAAGAGAGGGAGAAAAAAAACATGAAAAACCTACTCTCTTACTTCACAAGCCTTTGACGCTGTTGCGTCGCATGCCATTGCGCGCTCAGCGGCGAGGTCGATGTATCGAACCTGCCTGGAAAATAGGGGAGGAAAGTATTTTTTATCTTTAATTTAAAGCCGTGGACACGTGAACGAGGTCAAAGTTGGCGAGGGCAGCCCATCAGAGGGCGAACGTCCAAAGTCCCCTAATAGATGACAGGTAAACTGTGCGCAACAAAGAGGAGGGCAGGAGTAAAGGCGCATTTAAACACACGCACGGGCGCCAAGCTTAGTTTGCCTTTACTCCTGTCCTGGTCGTAGTTCCGCGCAGTTTACGTATCTGTTAGAGAAATTAACCAACTAGACCAAACTAAGTTTGCATCAACGGTAAAGCCATTAATATTTTCAATTCGTAATTTACAGTAATATACACAATTCATAATTGGTGTATAGACGCCCTTCCGTTCCCAGTCGCTCTAGTTATGTGCGTAACAGGCGAAGACGTCGGCTATCGAGCACAGTTCTCCTTAAAAAAAAAAAAAGAAAATCGTAGGCAACCCTAATCCTTGACTTAGTTGTCTCTTAGTGGCACTCGCACCTACGCGTTGATATTCTTTATAGGCTAAGAGAGCGAACGTCTATTTTCAATGTTTTAGAGAGAGATGCAAATGAGAAAAAGGCAGGGAGGTTAACCAGAGTTAAAACCTCCGGTTTGCTACCCTGCACTAGGGGAAGGGAAACGGGAAGTAAAGACGGAAAGAAGAGCGTGGCAAAAATAAAAGCGTGAGAAAGAAACCTTGAAAAGGGACGGAATGGGATCATTATAGTCTTTCTAATAGGTCACTGTCACGTAAAAAGGTCAACAAAGCCTTGACCGACTTTCGCTGCGATGACAGTTCATGTCGGCATTCCAAGACTGACTGTTCTGAAAGTGGCGTGTCGTCAAGGCGTGCCAACACGGTCGCTAGTGACAGCCGGTGCGCGCTGTATTGAGGACTGTGGCAAAGTACGTGTTCGATAGTCCCCTCGCTGCCGCAGTGACTGCAAGCCGCGCTGTTGTCCATACCGACTCGGAAGGCGAAAGATCTTGTGTAGGCGACACCAAGCCACAGTAGGCAAAGTACTGCTGTTTCGAGTCGAGAGAGTCCAGATGGGGGTCGAAGTCGAAGGGATGGGTCCAATTCATTTTTTCAACATATTGACACATGAATATTGCGTGTTTCTTGTGGACGATTCCCACGGGCGCCCCGACGAAGACGACGAACGGTCTCTGGCTCTCGAGCTATCGACTGAACTGGCCAGCGCTGCAGTTATCCTTTGTAAATATACTTTGCAAATAGACTCCAGTTCCTAATTCTTCGTTCGCGTGACATTGTGGTGGACGGTGCCGTTCCCCGTTCTCGCCACAGAGCTCCGCAGCGGCCGCACCGTCCTGCTTTCCGCCATGGTTCCTGGTGACGACACCTCGCTGCTTCTACTTCTGACGCGTCGGTAAAGACTTCGCAGCGATTGCTCGACCACTTACTGATCTTCTGAAGAAGGACGTGCCGTTTACGTGGGGCCCCGCTAACACTGCCGCGTTTGCCCACCTCACCACGCCACCTATACTGGCCCCACTTTGACCCGTCCTCTCCTACAGAGGTGCTTACCGATGCCAGTGGTCACGGTATCGGATCCGTCTTAGCCCAGCGCATGGCCCAGAGCCAACAGCGTCAAGATCGTGTTATCGCATACGCTAGCCGCCTCCTCACAGCAGCGGAGCGCAACTATTCGATTACAGGTCGTGAATGCCTGGCTCTCGTCTGGGCGGTTTCGAAATTCCGCCCGTACTTGTATGGCACGCAGTTCTCTGTAATCACGGACCACCGCGCGCACTACCGGATCCTACCGGCCGGCTTGGTCGCTGGGCTCTGCGGCTGCAAAAATATTTCTATGCAGTAGTGTACAAGTCGGGCCGATTACATCAAGACGCAGACTGTTTATCACGCTATCTAGTGGACGAACCACACGCCGACCCCGACCCCGATACCGACGCTTGCGTTTTCTCCGTTTTTGAGCTGCTACACGTTGCCGACGAGCAACGCCGTGACTCCACTTTGCGCGCCGTCATTGATGGCTTGGAATCTTCGCCTTCTGATTCGTCCCTTCACCTGTTTGTTCTCCGGGATGGTGTATTATACCGCCACAATGTACGCCCCGACGGTCCTGCCCTACTCCTCGTCATTCCTAAGCACCTCCGGTCATCTGTTCTCCAAGAACTTCACGATTTACCAACGGCAGGTCACCTTGGCGTCTCCCGCACCTACGACCGGATTCGCCGACGCTTTTTTTTTTTTTTTGGCCAGACCTTGCCCGCTCCATCCGGAAATACGTTGCAGCGTGTGAAAAATGTCAGCGTCGAAAAACACCATCGACGCTCCCTGCCGGGTGCCTTCAACCACTCGACATTCCTTCGGAGCCGTTCTTTCGCGTTGGCTTGGACTTACTTGGCCATTTCCCTCTATCCACGTCTGGCAACAAGTGGATCGCTGTGGCGACATGTTACGCCACGTGCTACGCCATCACAAGAGCGCTTCCAACAAGCTGCGCCACAGATGTCGCCGATTTTATTTTACGCGACGTGATTCTGCAGCATGGTGCTCCCCACCGACCACAGAGCGTGGTCGGACTTTTTTTTTCTAATGTCATCGGAGACGCCCTGCAGTCCTGTTCAAGCAAGCACAAGCTGACTACGTCTTACCATCTACAGACTAATGGTATCAGGGAGCATCTGAATCGCACCCTAACAGACATGCTTGCAAAGTACGTCTCGTCCGACCGTACTGATTCGGACCTTGCCCTACCCTATGTCACTTTTGCATACAATTCCTCGCGTCCACTACACTGCCGGATATTCCCCGTTCTTTCTGTTGTTCGGCCGAGAACCCGTATTGCCAGTAGACGCATCCCTTCGATCCGCCGCAGCCGAGACCAGCGAGTATGCACTTGACGCCATCCCCAGGGCAGCCCAAGCACGTGAAATTGCCCGCGCTCGCAAGAGAAGCGACGGCGTTTGTACGATTGCCAACACAGAGACATCCACTTTTCGCCTGGATCTCTGGTACACCTGTGGTCCCATATTCGTCACGTTGGCTTGAAAGAAAAACTTCTGTCTCGTTACACAGGCCCATATCGAGTGCTGCGTGCCGTGACTCCAGTTACGTACGAAATCGCCCCAGTCAGTACCAGTGCCTCATCTGCCCCAAATTCCACTGACGTTGTGCATGTCGCACGCCTCAACCCATATTATCCTCCTGTTATCACCGATATTTAGACGCCCCAGCACATGCATCTGCCGCCGGGGATAATGATGCAAGCATATTGCGTGTTTCTTGTGGACGATGCACGCGGGCGCCCCGATGTAGACGACGAACGCTCTCCGGCTCTCGAGCTGTCGGCTGAACTGGCCAGCGCTGCAGTTATCCTTTGTAAATATACTTTGGAAATAGTCTCCAGTTCTCAATCCTTCGTTCGCGTAACAATATTTTCAATGTTTGGCTAAAGCTAGGTGAGACACCCTGTATACTGGCACGCTTCAAGAGCTACGTCTCCTTGCAGTTTCAGAATAACTTTTTCATCATATTCTCAGCATATACGAATACAACTGAGACGACGAGACGTCCGGGTAGACATGGTGAGCCCAGGTGCAGCAATTCATTGGGGTAACGTAGGGAGGATCGCCGAGGTGTTTGCACTTCGCGGACTCAGCTCAGCGACGTCACGTTCCAGCATTTTCTATTCAGCTCGTTACGTTTGTGGCTATGTAGGAAAGAAACAAAACTAGGAAGCAGCGTCCCGCCACAATCAAGGAGTCAAGTCATAAGAAAATAAATGAAAGGGAGGAATCGTGGGAGAAGCACCCAAGCCCGTGATGGCAAGCGGTCGTTTCTGGTCATCTCGCGCGGCGGCACTGGGTTCATCGTCCGCTTGCCTGCTGCGCTGCTGGAAAGTTGTAACGCGCAGCTTGCGGACGCTCCAGTGTAAGTGTTGCCGTGGCAACGTCGGCGATATTTCCATCTACCGAGGTCGAAAACTAACGGCATCAAATGCGGCGAGCAGAAGCGAGCGGCACAGGTTGAGGAGAGCGGCGGAAACATCGACGACCTAGCTGCGCTTTAACCTGTACCTGGAATCAAGCCAGGCAACTATGTGCTGTTCCCACGATTCAATACGCGATGTGCGCATTTGTCGAGTGAACTCGGTGAGAGAACGGCGTCAGAGGAGGCTGCTTTGTGAAAGCTGAGTACCTAAGGTTATGCTCCCTCCGTCCGCCCCCCCCCCCTTTTTTTTTCGGTTTCATGCTTGTGGTTTTCAAAATCGCAGCGCTACGGTTATCATTTGCTATGTTTTCGCCGAAGCCCCTAAAAACTCAAGAGCAATGCATTCAGGAGAAAGAAAGAGAGCGAACGCTGCTGTTTTGTCGCGTTTACAAAATTCTGGATTCCCTAAAGCGATGGTCATGCATGGTTTCCGCAGGCGTGATCTACGAATGCAAATAATATAGTTGTACACCTGTGAGCAAAAGTATACGGAACACAGAGTCGCGGGAAAAACAGAATTTCTTAGTAATTAACACGTGTAAACGGAAACTGACGAGTGCACTAGCAAATTGGTAATGCCAATTTAGGACTGCAGTCTTTAATTTCAAGTTGAATTCACAGACAGATGAGAAACTTAGTTTTATCGCACAATCCCTGGTCCGTATACTTTTGCTCACAGGTGTACATACGTCAACTTCTTTCCTCGAGCTGTATCAGCCGACGAAGTACGGCCTACAGTTCGCGTTGCATTTAATGTCAGCAACACAACGCGATCAATTCCTATGGGCTACCTTCACTAGTCAGGCGGCGCAGCGATCGGCTCAGCCGCCAGCGCCACCGTGTCAGTTCCGCGAAACAACGAGGCGGCCACTGCTACGGAGGCATGCTTTTGCGGCGCTCGTTTGAAACGTGTCGGTCGCTCTAAATTGCGGTTTTAAGGCATTCGAAAACATCGAGGCCCATTTTGGACCACCGACGCTTGAGAAAGGAGATCAGATTTACGACTACAACCATGTAGATCGTGTCAAAGAAGTGAACAGTACGTACATCGCAGCGACGTGCTTAAATTAAATTATGGGGCTTTAGGTGCAAAAACCACGATCTGATTATGAGGTACGCCGTAGTGGGGGATTCCGGAATAATTTGGGCCACCTGGGGTCCTTTAACGTGGGCCTAAATCTAAGTACACGGGTGTTTTCGCATTTCGCCCCCATCGAAATTCGGTCGCCGTGGCCGGGTTTCGATCCCGTGACCTCGTGCTTAGCAGCCCAACACCAGCCACTAAGCAACCACCGCAGGTCGCGAAGTGCTTGTCAGAACAAAGCAAGCATGCTTACGACGTCGAACTCAAAGTAAGTTAATCAATGATTATTTTATTCTACTTAAGCGAGCAAATACGGCCGTGGACGTTTTTCAGCTCTCATTTGTAGTTTCATAACTTGGAGCGCACCTTGCACCTCAAAATTGTAGAGGTTTTGGCGAAGTGGCAGGTAAGCGCTTTTTTCTCCGTTGACAAAGTGCCTCGAGCATATTCAAGTATTCTCGTTCGCGTTCGATTATGAGAGGGCATTACCGCTGAAGCATAATAGACAGCAATCAGCTGGCGACTAAACAACGTGAAGACTGAACAAATGTGCGTTAGCGTGCGCGAGAGAAATTATAATTTTCGAATACTCGACATGTGCTGGGGTGTACTCCAACCTTAGTTCTGTTGTCCTAAGCGCGAGAAAACATCGGCACAGATGAGCCCGGCTCCAGCAGTCGCATCGTGATCTTGGCGCAGGAAGAAGCACAGTGCGCACAAAGCTCCAGCACGGAGCGCTTACGAAGCTAGATTTGACACGCGCGTTTGTTTTGGAGCAAGACGAGCTAAACAACTAACTAAACTAATTTACAACAGCGGGAATCAGTTCATGCGTTTTTATGCAGTTGACACTTTATCGTGTCTTTTTACGGATGCCGCTGCTGATTCTTCTTTTTTTTCTAGTTTTTGTATTTACGTCTTAGTTCGTTTAAAGGATCCCTCACCAGGCCCCATAGCAAATTTTGGTTGTACGCTCGAAGTTGTTACGTGGCCTCTAGGGAGCGTTCTGCCGCAAAAATTTTCTAAATCGGCTCATTGATATCCGAGAGAGGAATATTTCAGTGCGCGAACGCGCGATTTCAGCAGGCGAGCTTCACCGCAATCAAAGACGCTCTCTCCACTTGCCCTGTCTAGCCTTCGCAAGTGTTCGTCCCTGCTTTCTCCCATACCGGAACTCGAGGATCGCGTGACGCATACGTCACGGGCCCCGCCTTCATTTTTTTTTTCTCTCCTCGCACTTCTTTTTTTTTTTCGGCGATGCGCCGTTGACGGCGTTGCCGCGTTGATTTTCGTTGACGGCGTTGCGCGCGAGCTGTTGTGACCGTCTCGTTTCGTGCAGCGCACGAGTCTGCGCGCTGTGCGTAAGGGCACATCACTAGCTGGATAGTTCAGTGCTACACAAATACTGAGGCAGAAGAATCGGATCGCAGGGCATGATCACGCGCTGGAACACGGTAGAAAGTGGCATAGTTTCGGTACCTGCGCACGTGACTGCATGACCATGGGAACAAGCAGACGAAGCGGAGGTACATCCCTCTTGCTTCGGCCCGAAGTAAAACAAAAAACACGCAGACATTCTGTTTGTGTGTTTTATTATTTCTCTAAACTTCAATTCGTCAATTCAAGCAACAGACAACAAAAATAACAGATGTTGCCTTGAATAATTCTCGAAGTCACGCGTCACCACGAGACACGTCCCACTGCGGACGCGAGAACGTAGCCGCAGGGACACAAGTACGCCACCGTCCGGCTTGGAGCGCGGTCGCCGCGAGCGAAAGGGGAAACGGCGTTCGGATTGAACTTTCAGACCTTTCTGCGGTGCGTAGCGATGTCATTCTTCGCGAACATGACTGCTAGCGCGCATTGTATGCTCTGCGCTTGCCAGCTCAAAATGGCCAGACTTGGTGAAGGGCCCTTTAACAGAAATACGCAGGACCGACACGAACCGCGACATCCACTTGAGCCACCGGGTTGCTTCCCCCGGTTTTGAAGGGAAGTGGTACAATTTGATGTCGACATCATCTTCGCGGTTGTGACAATCCTTAACGCAGCAGTATCTGCGCTTGTTCTTTTTGTTCACACTTCTCACGGAGGAGCTGCCAAGAGGCCGCGGTGAATCCATTGGAAAATTGCAAAAGCAGGCCTTCAGGCGGGTCTGAGCGCACCACGGACAATGGTGAAATGACGGTGAGGGTCTACTCACGGGTGCTCACAGCCGCTGCTAGGTGGCGCGACATTACAGGCGAACTTCATTGCAGGGTTCCCACAGGCGATATGGTTTATCATTGTCTGCCAGGATCTGCCTTATAGAAACCAAATGTGGCTTCAGCATGACTGTTGATGCACTCTAATCATCCACCCTCCACCCTTTGCTTTCACACGTGAATGGAATATAGTAAATCTTCTGCAAAGAAGAAGTGAAACTTCGAATTTCTTTTCATTATTTTGTTTTTTGTTTTTGTTTTGCGTGCTAGGAAGGTGTCTCCTTCGCGGGCTGCCAGCTCGCGAGCAATGTGTGCGGTTGACTTGATATGCGCGATGGTGTAGAGACTCTTTTTCGGTGCCAACGTCCAGAGAGGGTTCGTTCGTTCTTTCGTTCGTTTGTTTTGAAAACAGGCGGAGCCTCGGATTTGATGAAATACAGCTGAATGTTTGTGAGAACGTTGGCACGTTCGTCCACGTTTTGTGCCCGCGAACATTAATCTAGCGGGGGACCCGTTTGTTTTGTCACGAGCGGCCAATTGTCGTTCTGAATGGCCGGACGCCAATGAAGTACGAGGACAGGGGACCCTCAACTGTCTGTGCCACATGCAAATGCACCTCGCAGAGAACGAACTTTTATTTGTGTTTTTGGTTTCAGCCTCACTGCCTCCCTTGGCTAGCTTGTACTATTCATTGATTATAAATTAAGGAAAGTACAGAGTAGAAAAAAAAAAGAAAGACCGCGGGCAGTGCAGCTGTCTCACTGCACTGCAGTCAAAATGGGAAGGAGAAAGAAAAAGGAGAAAGAGAAACAGTCAATTAATTAACTCTAATTGAAGAACTCAAAGAACGGGTTCTCTATCGTTTCTTTCCAGCTGTCATTTATTTTCGTAGCAAAATATCGAGCTGAGAAAAGTTTTCCTCGTTTAAACGCGCCAGCATTTTCTCCTATTATTTCGTTAATACGGATCGATGCAAACGTGTCTCGTGCTCGGAAGATCATTGAACGAAGTCGACATTCTTCAGTGAACGAGCCCTTAACTTGGAGCTTGTGTTAGCCATACGGAAGGCCGATTGACTTCTGAACCGGCACGAAAAGCTGACCTTAAGCAAAACTTCGTCACCGCCTTTCTGCTACTCTAACGAAAGCGAAGGTAGACTGCGAGAAGTGAATATGCAGAAAATAAATGCTACAACGTTTATACAGCTCGCGGGCGTCATCAGACACCGGCTAAAGCAAATCAAACCCCGACACTGAAGAAAGTTGATCCGCAGGAAAAAGAGCCCACTACACTCAGATTATCTACGACTTTAAACGTCAAAATTCAGACACGAAGATCTAAGAAAGGTCTTGGACTAGAAAAAGCAATATTATAAAGAAGGGGGGAAAAAGGACTTTCAATTGCCTTTCTTTCTGCTCACATTTTTTTCACGAGTAAATTTACTTCTAAGAAAAATTCGCTAAAGATCAATGCAGACACTCGAAAGTGCTGTTCTCCGCAGCCTTCTCGATATCTATTGAGCAGCATTTTTCACAGCGAAAACGAAAAAAAAAAAGTGACGGTGAAGTAAAAAAAAGAACAGGGAAAACAAATTCGCGAAAGTTTAAGTTACCTAAGCACAGAGACTCCAGAAAAAAAAAGAAATGCTTTACTCGGTACTTGGCGATAGCGCTACATGCTCGGTAAGCGGATACCCCGAAGGCACTAACTTAGGCCTAGAGATTCAGGCTTGTATTCTCCACCCCCCTCCCCCCTCCCAGCGGAGGGCCCTGAAGGCTGAGAACGTGTGGGAGGCGCGAGGAAGCGCCCGTCTTTACAGGGCCGAGAAGTTCGCGCTATGTATGCACGGGCGTCGCGCATGTGTTCTGCCTGGAAGCGCTGACTCCGTGACGAAGCGATGGGGACTCTATTAGCGGGCATCGGAAGGGGAAGAAGCGAATTTTCAGAAAGGTCGACGATGCGGCGAAACGCCCTTATTGTTTCGTGCTCGCTGCAAAGCCGTGGCGTGGCGAATCGCAAATTGACGCGGCGGTTTGCCGACCGACCCCTTCCGACGAGTCGAGCACGCCCGACTATCAATGGAAGCGGCAGAAAAGTAACCGATGTACTACAGGCTGAGTCGACACCGCTTTGTATAAAGGTCATCAAACCGCGCCGTCTAGCTGCTGAAATACCTCACTTCGCGGAGCGGCCCTTTATTGCCGTGTCGGGCGAAAAAGCAGAGCGGTACCTGCTCACGCTCGTCGCTTGCTCACGCTCAATCCCTGTTGGACCGGCACTATACGTATACCGTCTATAACGAACAGGAACAGAAAAGCGTTGGGGCCTGGAATGACCCGTCTTATTTGAGCTTAAAGGGCCCCTCACGAGTCCCCATAGCAAATTTTGGTTAGAAGCTGGAAGTTGTTACGTGTCCTCTAGGGAGCGTTCTGACGCAACGATTTTTCAAATTGGCTCCATTAATTGTCGAGATAGAAATATTTCAGTGCCGCGAACCCATGATTTCCGCAGGCTGGCTCCGCGGCCAAGCAAGACGCTCTCTCCACTAGCCCCGTCTAGCCTACGCAAGCGAAATTCCTTCCCTGCGTTCTCCCAAACCGGACCTCGAGGATGGCGTGCCGCATACGTCATAGGCCCCGCCTTCATACTTTTTTTCTCCTCGCTTTTTTTTTCCGGCGCTACGCACTTCCGCTGACGGCGTCGCGCGCGAGTTGTCTTGTTCGCGCAGCGCAAGATTTTGCGCGCTGTGCACAAGAAAACATGACTAGCGGTATAATTCAGTGCCACACGAATACTGAGGCAGAGCAAGCGCGCGGATCGCAGAGCATGATCACGCGCTGGAACACGGTAGAAAATGGCGTAGTTTCGGTACCTGCGCACGTGACCGCACGACCGTGGGAACAAGCAGACGATGCGGAAGTACATCTCTTTTGCTTCGGTGCGAGTACATTTCTCTTACTTCGGTGCGAAGTAAAACAAGAAAGGAGCAGACATTCCGTTTGTGTGTTTTATTATTTCTCTAAACTTCAATTCGCCAATTCAAGCAACAGATCGCACAGTTAACAGATGTTGTTTTGAATAATTCTCGAAGTCACGTGTCACCACGAGCGACGTCACACTGCGGACATGATTACGTAGGCGCAGGGGCACGATTACGTCACCATACGGCTTGGAGCGCGGCGGCCGCGAGGAGAAGGAGAAACGGCGTTCGGTTTGAAATTGCATATCTTTCCGCGGTGCGTAGCGACGTAAGACCTTGCAGACACGATCGTTATCGCGCAATGTATGCTCTGCGCTTGTCCGCTCAAAATGACCAGACCTGGTGAGGGACCCTTCAAAGGTACACTATTAAAGAAAGAGTTATATAAGATGAGCACCATTAGTACGTTACGCTTCTAGAATAATGAAAAAGCCCCATCTCACCTTGGAGGAGGCTTCTTTTTTCAGTAAAGATCAGCGGCATCATATTCTAAAAGAAGCGAGAAGACTGAACTTGGTAAGGTTCAAAAACATCAATAAGCCACAGTGGCCCAAATATGAAAATAAAAAAGAATACTTTAGAATCCGCGACGTCGTATTGACGTATCGAAGCTGCAGTTGCAGTTCGAAATTCAAAAAAGAAAAATTGACCTACATGTTTTTGTCTAGTAATCAACCTGTAACCCCAAAACTGACGAAAATAGAGTTTCGAAAGGATACTTTATCAGCACATACAGATTTAAGGTTCCTCTGTT